>NC_051184.2:48711790-49078456 GCF_013339695.2 Rhipicephalus sanguineus
TGGATCATATAATATCTATAACGGCTAACTGAAATGCTCCCGCTCAATTTATTTCCAATAGCGTGCAGCTGATGTGCTCCTCTGAACCTCTTTGGTGGTGGTTTAGACCAATGCTGCGTACATCATGATAAGTTGGACGTCTCATTGGAGGAAGTCGGACGCAACACAACAACATAACAAAAAAATGTTGACCAAATACCGCGCCGCTTTGGACTTCATCGACCATTCATGTAGACCTTTGGTTTTAATCCAACCACAAGTCTTTGCATGCATAATGTTTCGCCATTGACACCCAATAGGCTTCTTTAATTACTGCGACTCCCAGTTTATTGGACGACTACGAGTGCCAATACAGTCCATAGCGTACAGCGAAACAACACACGAAACTCAAAGCGCGAAATAAATAAAACGTACCAGCAATCATCAAGAAGCCTTAAATCGCCGTGAATTAGCTCAAAATTAGCCACGGCACCCAGATACCCGCCGCAGTTGCATGTTCTAAACAGCCATATTGTTCGTAAGAGTGGTCCGGACCACTTTTGGGATTTTCTCGTAGCCACGCTGTTTCCGCGCAATTTTTTTGCTTCGTGAATCCACTTACGAGCCTTTTTCAGTGACGTCACCAAATATAGCAACTGCATCACCATCGCTGACATGTTCCTGGACAGTCACAGCGCGCTTTACCGCAGCGGCCGATGTGATAACGATGACCTCTTACGACGTTTTTTTCGCTTCGTGAATCGACTTACGCGACAAAATTTCTCTTACGCGACAATTTGCTCGTAAGTGAGTTTTGTGAATTCGGCCCCTGAGCTTTTACCGAGGTCACTTGTGATTTCAAGTTGCCACATTTCATTTGTGCAATGTGACAGAAAGAAAGTCAAGCCTTTCTTTGTTTCTTTTCTTTCTTTCTTTCTTTCTTTCTTTCTTTCTTTCTTTCTTTCTTTCTTTCTTTCTTTCTTTCTTTCTTTCTATCGCATTTTGCAATGCTCCCTCCAAACTGCTTCCAAGTCAGCTTGAAGTGCGACCAATATCAACAGGAAGAGATACATTAAGCGTTACCTTTGCTTAGTTCACTTCTTTCACCACACAGGATACGGATGGAACCCCGACCGTTCGCGACCAGTACCTTCGGCGTCAGACATGGACGACTGTTGTCGCGGTCCCACCGGCTGTTGCCGCGAAGGTTACCGGTGCGTGCCAAACTATCGCACGTGCGTGCGAGTGGGCGCGGAGCCAAGACCGAGCGGAGTTACGAAAGTGCTCGTGGTACCCGTGGTAACCGGGGGCCAACAAGGAACCGGCATCTCTGGTATGCACTCTTCGCAGGCCCTTCTGGAAGATGCAGGCTTCTGAGGCTGTACTTATAGCACGTATTCCCAAGCGCTTACTCTTGTCCCCTCATTCTTGCACTCTCCCCATCCATTCACGTCGCAGGGTAGTAAATAAGAGAAAGCCTAACGCACCTGATGGCTGCCACTGCTTATTGTTCCTTTATTGAACTCTCCACAGGCGTCTTCCGCTTACAATAGTACTGATTAATATCGGAAAGATCAATCCGACGATGTACATTTGCTAGCGCCACACACGATAGCAAGTTATTTTCTCATCGATTTAAATTTGGAAATACTTTTTGCATAGAGGGAGAAAAGTCTATTTTGAAGGCACTGCCTTCCATGGCCTTTGCAGACCACATTGTACTGCCAGGTTTGATGATTTCACTCCGAATATATATGCCGACCCCAAAGGCAATGCAGTGTGAAAAAAAAACGCTCCAATAAGTCACGTGATTTCAAAGACCTTATTTACTTGCATACAGCTAGCGCTCGTTAGCAGTTGCTGATGTTCGTAAAATGATGACTTATGGTGGCGAGTGCTGCATATCTGCTCTTAAAACCCTACCATTTTCGTTATTCTATCTCATTCGAATGAATAAATTGTGTGCCATTATTATCCAACTCTGATTTCACCATCATCAGGTTGCGTCTGGATAAAACAAAAGTACCCAAGACACTCGCAAAAGATGCGCTAAGATTCTGAAATCGTTGAGCGAAACAAGACAGAGAACAGAAAGAAACTTTGTGGACAGGATAGAGGCTCTACAACGTTCTTCGTGAACTGCGTTTTTTTTTTTTTCGCTCAACGATTTCGCAATGGTGCACTAACTGGCCAAACAGTCACCGCTTCTGCCTACGTTATGACGATCAGTCATGTGGACTCTGACACGATGGCGAGAGAGATCGAGAGAGAGAGAGAGTCCTAAGGACTCTTACTCAGTTATCTTTCTGCGCTCCTTTCCCATTCCCCAGCGTACGGGAGCCAATCCGACTTGTGTCTAACCTGCTTGCCTTCTCCCTTTACTTTTCTTCCTTCCTTCCTGGGGACTCTGCTCAATCTGACCACCATTTGTGGTCTCGACAGGAGGAACCGTGGGAGGATGCGGTGGTGGCGGCCACTACTGCTGGTACCGCGAGCGCTGCTGTCACATAGCGCAGTCGGGTGCCCACCTGCCGACCAGCGCCCACCCGACAACGTCCTGCTGTACCCGAAGCAGCAGCCGTCAGTGTCCTCGCATCCGCGGCTGCCTCAACCCATTTGGCGTCAACTCGCCTCCCGGTGTTTACAATCCACCGGGCTACCGGCCACCGCCAGCGTTCGAGAATCCGCCTGCCTTTAACTGGGACCGCGAACAGCTGATGATGCAGAGGCACACGTTGGTGCCTTCACCGGCCGTCACTTTGCTGCCGTCCAGCATTGGTGTCATCATGTGGGTTCTCGCATATGTGCCTCTTTTCAATACCTGTAGCTGATGATGTATATCGCAATCTATTGTTCACTAATACATGTAATTACATAACAACTCATAAGGTACTGCTTTTCTTGTTCATTCTGATAATAATGGTAATCGGGGGTTTTACGTGCCAGAACCATGATATGATGTGTTTCTTTAACGTGCACTGACATCGCACAGGACACGGGCCTGTAGCATTTCGCCTCCATCGAAACTCGACCGCCGTGGCCGGTATCGAACCCGCGACCTCCGGATGAGCAGCTGAGCACCATAACCACTGTACCACTGCAGTGAACTTTCTTGTTCCTTCTGACGCATCGTGAAGCGTACAGTGGCGTATCCAGGGGGGGGGGGGGGGGGGCACAGAGCCCGTGCCCCCCCCCCCCACCCCTAATTTTTTTCGCCGTATGGCATACAGAGCCCAAAAGGACACTTTCTGCCTGTCCGTCTGTCACGTATGCCTGACCGGCCCCCACCTCAAATCAAGGAGGTGCCCCCCCCCCCCCCCCACTTCCAGAAAAAAATTCTGCCTACGCCCCTGGAAACGTACATATAGAATGTAACTTCTACAGTATCATTCCCATCATAATGTCATTAATTAGCTAAGGTGTACGTCACTTCCCGCAGCGTAGCTGCTTGCGGTGGCAAAATAAATTTTAGATAACCCTCTATTTCATCACGTCAAACACCATAACCACTACTCCATCGCGGCAGATATTTATGGAGATATTAATGAGCAGCACGATAGCGAAGCTCTGCAGCTAAAATAAATGCGCGAGCAATTGCTGGTCGGCATTTTCAATGACGCGCCGGCCGCGGTGGTCTAGTGGTTATGATGCTCGACTGCTGACCCGAAGGTCGCGGGATTGAATTTTCGATTACGGGCGAAAACGCTTGGGGGCCGTGTACTTAGATTTAGGTGCACGTTAAGTAATCCCAGGTGGTCTAAACTAACGGAGCCCTCCACTTCGGCGTCCCTGATAATAATATCGCGGTTATGGCACGTTATACCCAACAATTTTTTATTTTCGAAGATGTGTCTGGTTCATTAGTAGGTGACATGTTCCGTCCGTAAAATAATGTAGTAAGTTCCGTTCGTTGCGCAATATTCTCAGTGGTCGAGGTGCTCGCTCCGCGTAGAATCATTGCACACAGTCCTCCAATGTAGGCAAAGTAGGCACGCGGGCTTGAAAACACCGAAGCACCTCTCTTATGCCAGCACTTATTGCCGGATGCTTCCACGTACTGCTCGCTTACTGCTCCACTGGATGGAATGGAAAATGCTTGAGAGACAAGACGTGTTTACGACAGTGCCCCATTCTTGGCGCGTCACTAATATTCTCCATTACTTCCGTCTCCTGCCGAGCTTATATTACCCACGTGGACACCAGCGCTATGCTGTGATAGCTCTTCCGCAGTGGCGTCACGTCTCGGGCTAGGAAGCCGCACTTTCTCGGCAGCCAGGACCCAAGGACAGTGACATTGTCGGGACTATTTACCGGTACTCTGCCTGCGTACAACATGCTGGGCACGCAGCGAAGACAGCGCCGCAGCGCTTGTACCGTGTTGGCACAGCCCGCGTACGTAAAAATAACAAGCGTCATATTCTGCTCATAAATCGCGCTAAGAACCGAGCGATATTCACCGACAGCTGCCTCTTCTTACGGTGCAGACTGTGTAATAAGTAACACGGGACAAGCGGACTTCGGGACGGGCTTTGAGTGTTCTTACTAAGAATCATGTTCCCTCCTTGTACGCTTTTACACCTATTTGATTGCAGGTGTCCAACTATAACCTATCTTTTCGAGTGCCACGGATATCCCCAAGGGCTTACTCGCAGGTCTTACAGTAAATAAGCTCCCTGTGTCGCGCTCTATCATTCCTCCGGCGTTTAATTGTTTCGCCACGCAAACTGGTCAGAACTGATTTGCTGTATTGATTTCGCGACGCGTATAATAAAATATGCCGTGATTTCTCTTCTGAATTGCAACGCGCCGCTTTCGGACAACCGCAGTGTGTGGGTAGCTCTTATCGACCCATGCCCGATACTATACCGCCGCACAATAGAACACAAAAACGCCCTTGACCTTTTCGTATGACACGTGTCTACGCGAGTACCTTTGATATAACACCATCGAGTAATATACATAACCCTTTCAGTCACGAATTATGATGCACTGTCTGCAAATGCATCAAATTTTCATGGCCTTTGATATACCACCATCGAGTAATTTACATAAGACACCACATTTCTGTCAGTGACGACTCGCACTCTTCCCTACATACTGTCACCCCTATTACCTTTTTGTCCAGTGGATATTACAGGAGATAAGAAAACTCCATAGTTATGCGCGACCTCAGTTCCCCGTCAATGTAAATTAAAATTTATCTCTCTCTCTCTCTTTCTCTTCTGCAAAACTCGTCACTACAAAAGCTATAGGATGGTATCGCGAGATAGCCATCGTGTTGAGCTGTTCCAGAATTATCGACAATCGGGACAGAAACTTGAGTGACGTACATCAACGTTGGCAGAATGAATCATCTCCAATGTGAGAACAAGTGCCAGGTGGAGAAGTCAAGAACATAGAATTCTTAGAGGCACACTGAAGTGCGAATAGTATAAGAAATAAGCAGAGTGTTACATGACTGGTTTTAAACTTTTACTGGCCTGAGTACCAAGGTATCCTATGTTGTCCCAAAGGCGCACAGTTTAGCGTGCATAGGCTTCAAGGGAGACAGATTGGAAGATATAAAAAACCTGTCTAGGGTTGCCCATTCATTTCTCTACGAATACTCACACTGTATTCGAACGGAACCAACCACTCAACTTATGCAGGCTCGTGTGCGTCTTGTGTCGAATCCAGCGAAACATACGAAAGATGCATTGTAATCTGTGACCCAACGGCACTGATGCGAACTAAGGTCGAAGATAAGCACACTAGCAGTACTGACATCACTCTTCTTGTTATTTCCATACGAATAAAAATCGTTGTGCAAAAAAAAAACGTTTATGGGTTCAAATTCCTGCTTCAACGGCCATTAAAGATTTGCGTTTCGTTCAGTATTGGAAAGGATGTGACAGGAAAAATAAACTCATATTGCACTAACTGTCGTTGTTATTCATTGTCAAAGTAAACCAGCGCTAATTTTCCTAACAAGTACACATAAAGGCATGACAGAACGGGCGCTGTTTTGTTATGTCTTTCTGTGTCCCTATTAGAAAAATTAGCGCTGGTTCACTTTCATAAAGATCGGAAATATGCGCCACCAACTAGCCCCACAAAGTGTTTGTTAACTCTCGCTTGCGCTATTGGCAGCGATTCTAAGAATTTGTCAATTCCCTCCCGGTTGCCGAAATCGGCCCGGGCCGCATAGCAAGCAAATCGATTCCTTCCTTTAGGATCTAAACGACGGAAACGAAGGCTGACCAGATTAGCCTAGCTCCAAGCGCACAACGCGTAAGTCGAAAGCCTCGACGACACTATAGAAACCGGAGAAGTACAGGAGTACTTAACGATCGGTAAACACGATGCCGGCGTGCCAAGATGATTGTTCGTCTCCATGCGCGTTTCGAGTAGCGAACAGGATAGGCGAGGAAGCAAGGCAAAATGAAGCAACTATTGGGGTGTTACGCTACTCGGGCGCAGTCCGTATTGTCCGTCTACGAGTGACATCGGCATGTCAGGTTTCCTGGCTTGCAGTCGAACCTGAGCCTTGGGTGAGACTCGTAAAATCAAGGAAGCCCGTGGATGAAAGCGAAGTGAAACACTTTGTCTCCGCATATGTTTCTATTGAGAACCTTAAGCACCCATTGCGTAAATAAAATGTAATTCGTTGTTTTGCAATGTGACATAACATGCATAATCTCGTTCATTAAGGTTGAACATCTTTAGAAGTATATTCAGCTAGTTGGTGAAGTCAACGCCGAACAAGATTGAGATGCTTAGCGTACAATACTCACGGAATAAAATGCGCCCAATTAGGTTTACGTAACGCTCGTGCTTTTGTTTCCGTCGTCTTGGCTTTCTATCACATCGGCGTAACATTGCCTCGTACGCGTTCATCAGAGCCAACACCACATTTAGTGATTGAATTCGTGTCGACATCACGTGGTGATCTCAATGAATCAATCAATCAATCAATCAATCAATCAATCAATCAATCAATCAATCAATCAATCAATCAATCAATCAATCAATCAATCAATCAATCAATCAATCAATCAAATCTCGAGCAGATGCGCGTACCATCTGTAATGCTTAAAGTATTGGTGTCACGTTTAATTCCGTGAACACTGTACACAGTGAAAGTTATATAGAAACAGTACTCTCGGCAAAGCCAGGAGCAAAGTAATATGACACTGACATCAAATAATAAAAATGAAAACAAATTAGCACAGCTTGTACTAAGTCGCGCAAGGCTCGGTCACAGCAGAGCTGGCGGGCACGTTTCAGCTTCTCTTGTTAGCCGTGCTTCTGCATGGTTAACCTCCCTGCCTTCTCCTTTTCTGTTTTCCTCCTCATCCTCTTGTTAACCATCTCCAGAATGCTTGGGCGGTGACTGAGCGCGTGTCTGTTCGTCGTGATGATAATTTTCTATCTACGACACACGGCAAACCTCGAGCATAACAGATCTGCTGCAAAATTCCTGTAGCGCTTATGTGCCACAGAAATTGAGCAAATCCCATTACGTTTCAGCTTATCTTGTTAACCATCTACAGAATGTTTGGACGGTCATTGAGCGCGTGCCGGTTCATGATGATGATAATTTTCATGTTTAAGAAGCGCTAAAAAAACGGGGAAGAAGCAGAGAACACACACGACAGACGCTTAAGCGCCTGTCCGGTGTGTATTCTCTGCTTCATGAACCGATTCGAACCAGGCCAAAGAGCCGTGTTGCACTAATTTTCAGTCTACGGCACACGGCAAACCTCGACCATCAGAGCTCTGCTCTAAAATAATACTTAATAAAAAATAGTTTTTTTTTATTTGCTCCTGACATTGGCCAGTGTACGGTTTTTCAATATTAGATGTTACATGAGATTTAAGGTAAAAGTGGCAAGAAGGCATCCACCAAAGGAAGAACTACAAACAAAGGCATTCTTTCCAGATGTTTTGTTTCCGAGAAATCTGTAGATATAGATTGCCTTGTAGGTCCGCACTGTAGAAACGAAATGATGACATTTTCTTCCCGTTTGAGGGAATTTGTTACTACTTTCGGGATTCTACAGAACTAATCTTCAATATCCGGCGTCATTCGTCGAAATGTACATTATTTCGCCCACGCACTGCACTCTGCAAACCCCGGCATTACTTATTTTTGTAGAGCGACCACCCCGGAAAGACGTTGG
Source organism: Rhipicephalus sanguineus (assembly GCF_013339695.2). Lineage (NCBI taxonomy): Eukaryota > Metazoa > Arthropoda > Arachnida > Ixodida > Ixodidae > Rhipicephalus > Rhipicephalus sanguineus. The sequence continues at coordinate 48,719,932 of NC_051184.2, forward strand.
TCCTGTCTTCGAGCCCCGGAGAAGGACGATTTTCGCGTCAACTGGCATGCCTTCTTTCTAAGAAAACCATATGTATTTCCTTTTACAGCTGCCTGCCAGAAACATGGGCTCGCTTGTTTTTCTTTTTGCTTCCTTTCTTTAGCACGCGCAGTGTAAACTGAGTTTGCCGAAGCTTAGCATTGTACGTTTGCCTCCCTCGTGCGACACAAATATGCCATATACGAAACTTCTGGTGTTTCTGTGTAACATCGCCCAGGCACGTAGCCAGGATTTTTTTTCGGGGGGGGGGGGGGGGGGGGCAAGGCCTAATTGTTCGAAAGAAAGTCATTCCATGGCGAAAAGAAAAAAAGATGCCCGGGAATCTAGAAGGGAATATAAAATTTCTGGAGGGGCCCGGGCCCCCTTCCCCCTTGGCTACGTGCCTGACATCGCCACCACGTAAAACTTGTCACCCCTTTACTGAACTGTTGTACATTATCGAAAGTTGGCGATTTGAAATATTAAAATTTTATCTTAGAAGTAACATCTCTTATCCGCAAAAGACACCTACTAACGCGACAGCAATAAAGAGCTCGTTTCCATAAATTCTGGTGTCGGTGTCGATGTCGGCGTCGGGGACGGTGGCGTTGGTTGTGACAGAAAAATAATTATCTTGTCGAAGACCAAAATATCGAGAAAGATGTAAATGAAATAAATGATGAAAGTATTAGGTTCGAGTGAGAATCAAACCCAGGCCTTCTACATGGCAAGCAGGTGTTCTACCACAGAGTCATGCTATTGCTTTGAACCGCTTGGTAAAAAACGCTATATGAATGTGATATAGCGGAAGGAGTCTCCTTAGCGCTTGTAATCCTATGGCAGAAGCGTAGGATCGCGTCAGGCGTCAAAACATGTGAATTTCGCAACGAGTGGGTGTATTAAAGCTTCACTCATTACAAAGCGCTCAGACATATTGAGTCATCATCAGCTGCAAAAGCATCAACAAAGCGAGCAGCTGCGTAGGTTCGCGTGTTGCCTTACGGACGCGTAGTGGGCCCTTCGCTGATTCGCAAAAGGAAGAATTATGGCATAGTGGGCACTTAGCAACTGTACTCGCAGTATGCATTCTAGGATAGTTTGAAACCGCCAATGTTACACGCACAGTCGTTTGTTTCCTTACGGCACGTTGAGACATGCAACGAAAATTGAAGCCAGGCTAGCCATTAAGAAGGTGATGCGCACGGGGCCTGATTACGCTATCGCGTTCCACTCTTTATGGCGAAGTTCAATCGTCCTCTAGGCTTTTTTTTTTATCTGAGGACCTAAACGAACTCGAAAATAGGATATGTTGTTGCAGAGTTTAAATAAGTGCAGACACGACAAGTTTCACCTAAGCATGAAGCCACCCACCTTAATACCTTGGTCACAAAATAGATTTTCACTCACTGATATTGTTTTCATATGCCCCTGTGTTATATTTGTTAATAGGAAAATATAATGTAATTTATACATTACAAAATCAAATAGTCAACAAGACTATGATTATGCGCACGACATGTTGATTTAAATCATTCTCGCAAATCCTCTGAGTCATTCAAAGCGACATTGACCGGAATGATCTCTATGTGTGACAACAAGCTCTTGAGATGTAATCTTCATTAGGCTCTACAACTAACTTTCCCGTGATTGAACTCCGGCAACACTGGGGTAGCGCAGCTGTCACAGTTCGTACAATTCTCACAGTATGAGCTCAGTAATATATTCCTGGAATACTACTGCTTCAAAACAAGAAGAATTGCGCAATTTCTTTTTTCTGCCGTGGTCAATGAACTGTTTGCGCACGGCACTCTTATACTGCGAGTGACGTGGACGTATGACGAGCCAGAGTTTGCTAAGAACCATGGCGGATGAGTGAACAATAACTGCTTTTCAAGAGCCCAGGCGTGCAGTTGTGCTTATTAATGGAGTGTCACAACGCGCCGAAATTTTCTAGCGCTCAGCGGCGGACAAAAGGCGATGAACAAAGACGCGTTACCTCACGAATATATGACGCAAATGAAAAATAAACTTGAGGCCCCTGGCAGTTCGTTGCAGCTGTCGACTGCGAGCGCTGTTCCCACTAGGGAGACAGGTTTGACGCACTGAAAATATGATGACCAAACCTATGTAAACAAACCTATTATTTTTTGCAGGGTGCTTTTTTATCTCAACTCGCTAGTGAATACGCTACAAACACTGCAACTGAGTTAGACTACTAGGAAACCTTAAGCGATGCTGCAATTCCGGAAAGTTCATGGAAACCGTCCTGATAATAACTGGCTGAAAATGAGAGCTTACGGTAGCAGTTTTCCATTTCCTTAACAGCTTTTTTTTTTATTACAGCAGAGCTGTTATGGCCTAGGTTTGCCGTGTGTCGTAGATGGAAAATTATCATCATCATAAACCTGCACGCGTTCTCTTCGTCCTCTTGTCCATCGCCTTCCCCTTCTTTCTCTTCTGCTTTTTTCCCAGAACACGTGCGTCGATATGCCCGGCGTGGGATGGAATAATCCGGATGGGTGAGATAACGAGTAAAGAGAGAGAAATAACGAGAGAGAGAGCAAGAAAGAGAACCAAAGATAGAGAAAGAGAGAAATTATTGGCAAAAAGAAAGATTTTGGCTGAGGGGGCATTCGAATCCGCGCCTCGGGTTTTGAAGGCGAGCGTCGTAACCATTCGGCTATCCAGGCACGCATGCAGAGCATAGCATAGTCTGATATAGTATAGTACAGAAATGGGTGGGAAAGGGAAGTGAGGGTGAGGAGGAGGAAAAGGAGGAGGGGAGAACGAGTACAAAGACAGAAAGGAAGAAAGGTATAGAAAGAAAGCGAAATAGAGAAAGAGATAGAAAGAAAAGAAAGAAAGAGCGAAGAAGATGGAAGACGAGAGAACGACTACAGAGAGAGAGGGAGAAAGGCGTAAAACAAGGAATAATAAAAAAGAGAGAAAAAAAAGAAGAAAGGCAGAAATAGGTAGAAAGACAGAGAAACAAAGAGACATCGAGAGAAAGAGATAGAAAAACACAGACTTAAAAAAAAAATGCTCCGATGACGCTTAAGCTGCTCTCTTTGTTTCTGATCCCGTTCTCAGAAGAAAAGAATAGGAAAATAAGGCCTCAAGTTAAATAAACGTGCTAACGTGTTATCAGTCAAAAACGGCCGCAAAGTAAAAATGAATACTAAATGCGGCCACTTGAACTAGCCTTATATTCTCGCGTCTTCTAGGTTTTCTCACGGCTTCTAGATCTCACGTTCCATGATTTAATCTCCTCTCTTGACCTTTGACAGGCGGCAAAGTTGGCGTAACGCGCGATATCAGAAACGTCGTCGACTATTCGTTAATACCCTTTAAGAAGTAAAGGAAACAAATTGTAAGAAAAAATCAGAGAGGATGCATCGACTTCTGCAGGCATCTGACCAAAGGAAACGGAAAAGCTTCAAGGCCTACGACAAACGACATGGAACGTCCACTACGCGGTCCAATATAAGCGTGCCTGCGAGGCGAAACGAAACTGCATTTCTCAATAGACACCGAGGACCGCTTTTGTTTCAGGTTTTAGTGTTCTCTTATACAGTAAAACGATAAATAAATACAAAAGCCACAGTTCTACTTGTTCCCGCTATCCGTAAAACCGTGCCACACGCACAGGATTCAAAAGCAGGAATTTCGCTTTAACGTTGTTGCTGACGTGAACGTGCTCTCCGGCCAATATAGTGCGATGCAGACATTTTCGTTGCACCTTTGAGCCTTTCGTCAGGTGACTCTGCCGCCTATTCCTTTGCATCATTTTGTGTGCGGAGCGACAACCGAATTCCTCTTCCTTCATTGCATCTTCCTGAAGGTTACGAAATCTTTATCCGCATTGCTGTGCAATATCGCGGACTGTAGGTGCCACTGTACATAGTTCGCTTCCTCGCATCGATATTACAGCTCGTGACCTTTTGTTTCCGGATTTTGTTGACGCTCCCGGCGTTGCATATATATGCTGATTGTTTCCGTTACTTGCTATTCAGCAAAACAATTTATCATTCGTCCTTTGAGAATGTTTCCGAAAAGTTCAGCGCATGACTGGCAAAAACGAGATAAGAAGATTTGTGGACATGATTATTGCTTTCATTAAATTCGTCAGTGAACTGCGCATCACATTGTACGGACTTAAACGCAGAAGACATACGCAACATACACAAGGCCAGCGTACGAACAAATAAAATAACATCATGTTTTGCAGTGCCCTTTCAGTAATAACTGTTGACAAAAGAGCATACGGGTAGCTTTTTACATTTGGTCATGTTAAAGGAGACCGTCGCGTTTGACTTTAACATTTCATGGCCCTATGTAAGAGAATGGGCATTAGTGAAGTAAAATGTCCCTCTGAGTTGAAATAAATCGTTTAGATAGCATAAAGGTCCGCAATCTGCGTAGACAGTTTAAGTTGTTTGCCAATAATGCTGCTTTACGTGAAAGCATTGTTAAGGCAAAGACAAACAGCGCATATTTGGGCTGCTTAGGTCTGCAAAGATGACAATTTCCGGATTCCCACACAGGAAACTCAAGTTCAGAGCGTTCACTCATATTATTCACTAAAGCTTGCTTGAAATTTGCTAAAGCTTGCTTGAAGCACTCAGGAAGGCGCATTTCCGACTTCCCGAATCAGCTGACGAGCAGTGGAAACTGCTCACCAGCTCACGCAAGGGAGTGGCGTAGCCAGGGGGGGGGGTCAGACCGGGCCCGTGCCCCCCCCCCCCCCTCCCTTCCGAAATTTTACCTGCCATGGTATACTAAGAATAAAGCACAAAATGACAATCGACCACGCTTATCTGCCCGGACCCCACGTCGGATCAAGAAGGTGCCCCCCCCCCCCCCGAGAGATATTTCGGCCCACGTCACTGACGCAAGGGCGAACAGCATTCGTACGTCAGTGCGGAACGCCGGAGCGCATAAAGTGTTTCCGGGGTATTAGAATACTACTACTACTACTACTACTACTACTACTACTACTACTACTACTACTACTACTACTACTACTACTACTACTACTACTAATAATAATAATAATAATAATAATAATAATAATAATAATAATAATATCTGGGGTTTAACGCCCCAAAACAACGACATGATTATGAGAGACGCCGTAGTGGAGGCCTCCCGAAATTTCGACCACCTGGGGTTCTTTAACGTGCACCTAAATCTAAGTACACGGGCCGCAAGTGGTATTTCGCAAGCTCTACCGGACGAACCGAGTAGCCATGTTTAAAGAGCGGCGTGCGGGAAACAAACACGGCCGCGAAGCAATGTACCTTGGCAGCCGAATTACACAGATGACCACTGTGCAGGAAAGCATGCCCACCACTATGTCCCTTTAGAACGAAACTATGCGTGCCTACTTTACTCCCTTTTCTGCTCTGCAGTTCGCATCGTTTCAAACGTGCCACGGCACTCAACAAGACGCAACGTGTGTATGTGCTTGCTTTTCTGAATTGCGAGATACGTACATTGTGTACAACGCACCGCCATGCGAAGGATTTAGGTGGTACATTGTCCGCAGTTCCGAGTATTCAATGTGTCGACTGAGATAACTGATATTTATTCTCCAACCAAAGTTACGAAGACACGTAAAAACCCGACGTTTCGGAACCAGCTCGGTTCCTTCCTCAGGGGGGACTGCGGCGGCTTGGCAGCGGCCTCTTTAAGGCACTCTCGCGGCGGTTAACGACCCCACGCATTACCGAGGAGCGTAGCCCATGCGCATACACCGGGGGGAGAGTTCCGAGGGAACGGTTGATATTTTGAGTAGTCCTCTGTATATGCCACGACTCCAGTAGTAACCTCCTCCTCCACTTGGTTTCACTTTCGAGGATGGCGGTTCCGTTGAAGTCTATTCTGTGGTCAAACGTCTCTGCGTGCTCGGCGACGGCGCTGCGTTCTTTGTTGAGTTTACGGACGTCGTTGACGTGTTGCCTAATCCGTTCGGGGAAGTTTTTGGTCTCGCCGATGTATGACGAGGGGCAGTCGGCACACGGTATTTTGTAAACGACGCCGGGCGCCCTGTCTATTGTTGGTCGGTCTTTCGGGCGGGGAAGGAAGCGGCCCAGCGTGCATGAAGGCACGTGCGCGATGTGCACGCCTTCTTTCCTAAAAATCCGAGCCAACGCCTCGCCGGCTCCCTGGACGTATGGGACCGACACGCGTTTTGGAGAGCTGTTCGTCAATGCTGGCTGGGAGTCGCGTAACCTCTTTTTCTCTGCGCGGCGGGCGACGGATCGAATGAAATTTCTGGGATAACCGTTTTTTCTGAGGTCCGCAATTACGCGGGCCTCTTCTTTCCGGCGTTCCGTGTCAGTGGAACATATCTTTTTGGCTCTCTGAAGTAATGTGGACACAACGGAGGCCTTGTGGGTGGAGGGATGGGACGAATCGTATTGAAGGTACCGGCCGGTGTGCGTCGGCTTCCTGTAAACGGAGAACTCCAAGTCACTGCCCCTTCTTGCCACCTGGACGTCGAGAAAGGGGAGGGTGCGGTCGCGTTCACACTCGACCGTGAACTGTATGGTTGGGTGAACGGAATTTAGGTGCAGTCTGAAGTTTTCAATTTCAGATGTCTTCACGACACAAAAGCAATCGTCCACGTAGCGAAGAAAGAGCTTGGGTCGCGGCGAGAAGGAGCCAAGTGCTTCCCTTTCTATATGTTCCATGGTCAGGTTTGCCATTGTGACGGAGATGGAGGCTCCCATTGCGGTTCCACTGTTTTGCCTGAAGATTGTTCCTTTGTAGGAAAAATACGTGCTGGACAGGCAGAATTCCAGTAGGCGGCAGAGTTCGTCAACAGTGAGTGGGGTACGTCCTTTGACTCAAGCCATCGTCACCCTCAAGAGCAGCACGGGCACAGGATACAGATAAGGGTACCGGCACATTGGTGAACAAAGATACGACGTCGAACGAGACCAGGCTCTCGTCTTCATCGATGCTCACCTCTGATGCTAGTTGCACGAAATGGCTGGAGTCGCGGACATGAGTTGGGGTATTCCGGGTGAGAGGGGCGATGATTCGGTGCAGGAAGCTTGAAAGGGCTCGGCATGGAGAGGAAGTGAAGTCGACGATCGGTCGGAGGGGGGCGCCAGGCTTGTGGATTTTGGGTAGTCCGTAGAATCCCGGTGCGGAGCCGTTGCGGCAGATTAGACTTAGGTAGAGTGCTTTTAATTGTGGGTGGTGCTTGAAAATTTCGGAGAGTAGCTTGTTTAGCTGAGTCTGAGTTTGCTTCGTCGGATCCTTTTTTAGCTGCGTATATTCGAGCTTGCAGAATTCGTGCAGCAATACTATTCGTATAAGAGAAGTGAACGTTATACTGTATATTCTAGCTGCTTATCTTTTCTGAAGCTTTCCATGTAAATAATCATTCCGAAAGAAAGCGCAAGCCATTGGCAGGTAACCTTCCTGCCAACATTGGTTAAGCTACTGCAAGTATTTCCGAACAATTCATTTTCCTTTATTGCCTCGTAATAAGTGCCTCAACGCGATACGCGTAAGAATGCACCGAACAAACCGTGTACGTTCCCTCAAGCCCGGCTGTTGGCGAAGATTTCATAATAACCAAAGACGATGTCACCACGACCATGAGGCGCACAAGTATGAGCGACATCTCACTTAATGTTGTTGCGATTTACAAGGTATTCCCTTACAAAAATATATTTAGAGTCTATAGACACTTTAAAAATGGGTTTAGATAGTCTATAGACTGTATAAATTGATTTTTGTAAGGGTTTACAGAGGAAAATAGTCCGACAGTGAATATGGTGATTGGTTGGTTGGTTGGACCTTGGCAACCTGGCGCAACCCACTGTGGGCGATCGGCCATGAAACGGGCGGCACCTTATTTTTGAGATACAATTGTTTTACATTTCAAATATGGTGACTTTTTTTCATCAGAACACGTCGTCCTCCTCCTCTTCCATCACTTCACCGAGGTGATAGCTGCAGCATTGCAGCATCGCAGCCTAAGCAGCAAGTAGGTTTCGATGAATTCAATGCACGTTCGGGAAACCAAAGCGAACGTATACAGTACAGTCTGATTGATATAATTTCGCGTAATACGTTTTTAGTGATAATACGTTCCCCTTTCATTTCGTGCGCTGATTCTGCAGCAGCAACGCGGAGAAATAGCCAGCGAAGAATAGACACTGCTACACGGCCGATGCAAAACGCCATGCAGTACCTTCGCTATTGCGTTTATCACCGACGATACCTACTTCACATTTTTCGAACTTGCTTTGAAACAATCGATTTTCGAATGATAAGACAATTTTCTTTTTCGCTTCCCGTCAATGTCGATCGCAATAGTGAGACTCCACTGCACTTTTATTATTATTATTTATTATTCTCTCTATTGTGCCGAAATATATCCGCGTCTTGCATTCTCTAGCAGTACGCCTTTTATGCAGCTTGACGTCGCCCAAGACATGCTCTACTAATGCAGAAAAATGGTTCGGACGCAAATGCATCGCAGCTACAAAGGCGGAGCCAGTTTTTTTGGCACACTGGTTACAAAAGAATGCGTATTACCAGCGCTTTCATAGAAAAAAAAAAGATTATTATAGCATCGTCACTTCGTTCTCAGCAACTATCGACGCTCTTCTGCGTAGTTCTGCCAGAGTGGCACAAAACAAAGAACTAGATCACAAGAAGCTTTTGAAGTTGGCCGAATAAGCGTGCTTCGAACATCCCTCTGTTGAAACCTTTGGCAGTATAAACTACAAGAGGAGGTATCGTCTGGCAGCTGGCACTCGTACGCTTGAAAATGCACTTCTTTTTCGTACTTACACTGGGTCGGCCGTCTTATACAGGCTTAACGTTCCCACATGAAAGAAGCGGAATGTCAAAAACGTTCTTTTGACAAGGAAACTCGCACGAAGACTGAAATACAGGTGCGTCGTCTTTCTTGGAAGCGACATGAAGCGTGTATAGAAGAAGACGCTTCACAACTTACGCCTTCCACCAAAGAATGAATACTCGGGACGCGCGATTCAGTGCTTTATATACCCATATGTCCTTCGCAGAATGGTGCAAGCCATCAGATGAGTTACTTAAGAAAGAAAATAGTAATATGTTTCACGCAAATCGAGCCCAGATGATTAAATAAATTTTAAAAAAGTACTACGCTATACGGCGATGCGATTAATGGTAGCCTCGCGCGTACTGGCCAGTTTTGTTCTTGTCAACGTGTAGTTAATTACTCAAAAATATATCCCTAAATAATCACTTCCCTTTTTAGCACGAGAGTGTTTTATGCCGGGGTCCACGACGACTTTTCTGAAGACGGAGACGTATTTCCGCCACGGACATGACGTTCATAAAATTGACGCTAACGGATGAGAAAGAAAAAAGTCGCAGTTTCACCGCAATAGCGAAGCAATGAATGCGATATCAACAAATTCTAATGTTACACGAACTGAGCCTAGCAGCTAACTGTTTTGTATACGATCTCGCGTAACTACAAAACGCTGGTGTAAGAGAATACGGCCGCTCCAGAGAGATGCTCTCCGCATAGTAACTTCGCGTTGAGAGCGCAGCACGTAGAAGGGTATACGAGCCGCCCGCTGGGATGGCTTTCGAGATAGCGCGTGCGCCAGCGATCGCGACCGCGCCCTTAGATCCAAAGTTCAAAGTAGTAGCTGCTCGCGCGACAACCCCCCCCCCCCTTCCCGCTCCCCACCGCGCGTCCTTTTTCATCATGGTCGTTAAAGAAGGCGGGGCGTTTCCTGTCTGCTTCGACGGCAGGACTCCCGAGCGGGGTGACGTTATCGCATGCACCGTCCGAGCTACGGAAACAGGCCGGCTCGTTTGATCTCTGCTTCGGCCGCGTTCGTCGCCCCCGCTCGCGCGCTTTTACTCGCGGTAGAACAACAGTGCGCAGGGGGATCTTATCAATGTGAACTTCATACCGGAAGGATAATGACGGCGACGGCGACGGCAGCGGTGACGGCAAAAACCCGTCGAGACTGTCCATCTATTTGCTATCGCAATAAAAACTAAGTTCCGCGCCGGGAATCGAGCCTACGACTTCTTGGCCCGGCGTTCTACCGACGCAGCTACCGAGGCAGATGCATGCCACTCCGCAAACACGCCTTGTATCTCTCACACATTATCTCTCGCATGGTGCTCTCTGTTGGCGGCGCTTTACGGGGTGGGGTGGTGCCGCAATCTTTGAGCGGGGAGTAGTCCAGCTCATTGTCACAGTAGTGCAGGTTCCACATGCACCAAAGGTGGTTCGCCGCCGACTGCTTCGAGTGCGAGAGCACTGACTAATAAAAGTGCTGCAGTAAGCACTGCAGAAATGCAACGATGTCGATGCGCGAATGTCTTGCCCTGGGGGAGCGAGATAGAGGACGTGGAACGCGTGCGCGCGTTCGCAGCTCAAGCTACGAACTTCTGTCACCCGTGCTGCTGAAGCGCAGTGTGGTACTTTATGAATGAGCACAGGCGTAGGTTATCCTATTACTCGGGAGCGCACACTATGCCGTTTCTCTTCATAAATGGCGATGCTTTGAAGAAGTGCACATCCAGTACCAGTGTTTATTGTGCTGCTGTTGTCATTTTTGCGCGGCATTCACGAGATGTTGTGTCCAGGTATATGTTAAGCACTTCAGCTACCACAACGGTTATATCATGATCATGGGCGTTAGTCGTCGCGAAGGAGATATGCCCCTAGGCGTCAACGTAGGTGCATCCACGTCAAACAGTGCTATAGTTGCCAAGAACCGATATAGATCGTACAAGCGCTCATATATCAATACACAATAAACACTACTTCTGTGAAGACACGTTTCGCTCTTGTGTTATACCGATTCCAACGAAAGAGAGATTAGCCACGTTTTTTTTTTTTTGTATAATTAGGACGCCTAGCTCTGCATCGGACGCGCGCGATGGTAGATCTCGCTGCCCATCGCCGCCCTGGAAGACCAGCTGCGGCTCGTTGCCAGGAACAAGGAAGCGACATAAGCTTATGGATTACTACCGTACGAGGGGAACATAGCTTGTAGTAAAAAATCGCTTTTGCTTTCTCGCAAGCTGCTGTTCCGAAGTCATAAGCTTGTGTGTTGAGCCTCACCAGTGGGTGAGCTTCCACAGCCTCTCTTGAAAACAGAACAGAAATCAGTTCAACTTCAATAAAGTGCCACAAAGGAAGATGGCGCTAAGCACTAAACGACAACACAGGCATATAGTCTGTTCAAACTCGCGTTTCCAACTTTATCTGGTATTTGTTTTATCTTCTACCTTTTAGGTAGTATTTACACCTGATGCTTGAATTTGTAGCGGTATTCTGAACTTAATGCACAGGTGTCATACTTAGAGGCCGCATATTAGAGACCTATGAGATGCCAATGTCCCGGCGAGGCAGGCTGCGTTGCAGCGAACCGGATAGGCGGTGGACGATCAAGTTAATAAAACTAGAGTCTGTTGGGAGGAATGGCACTTGAATATCCCACGGAAGTTCTGCAGGGCGGCTGGGGCCAAGGGCCCGTAAAAGCGATGCATGGGGGAGAAATCAATGGCTCTTGCATAATGCAAGAACTTCCTACGACTGGCCCCCAATATTCTTCCAGCCTTTCCCTGCAATGTTCCGTCTAGCGGCACGCGCTTATTGAGCGATGCCGCCTGCCGTGACTAAGAGGGAGTGAGGAGATCCCTGCTGACCCAGACAGAGCGGTATTAACCACGGCTAACGAAGTGCTGCTAAGACTGGAAATCGCCATGGCCGGTCGATCCGCCAACAACTGGGCGTTAAAAAATACGTATTAGGAGACAGAGGCAACCTTACAGCACCAGCAACTATTACAGCCAAGCCAAAATAATTTGCGACTCTAAATATATTCTTTACACTCAATGCCGATAATATCAGTACGCCATCGCACCTATGTTGCTGCGGTACTAAGCTCCTGAGCTTGGAGTTTTTGAGACGGAAATGTTATGCAGGGAAGAAATTGTAATGATTAGGCGAAGCTTGCCACATTAGAAATTATGCAAACGTTTATTTCGCTAAACCAGTCGTTCAAGGTCAATTGTCCAGCTTATCATACGTAGTATTATCGTTCACTCTATATTCACGAGATTTTCGTGGGCATCATACTCATGAAAACCATTATTAAGGCGAACGCCTTAAATGCCTCACTGAACACGAAATTTGACCGTCGGCGTCTCGCGTCCTGCGTCGTCGGGGACGAGTGGTGTAAAAATCATCATCATGGGATGACGGCACTATATGACGTCACCGTGACTTCACAGATCATTAACAAATTCTGGCCTGAGATCATGTGACGTTACGCCACATAACGCTGTTGTAGCGCCCTCCGTTGGGCGGCGAACAAAGCCAGAGAGCGCGTGACCTCAAGAGAAGAAAATAAAGATGGCGCTTCGCAGTGGCACGTGAAACCACGGCTCGTGTTCCCTGCTGGCGTCGATTCTGGTTCTGGCGTCGTTCCCTGGCTCCTGGTAGCTTGGTCAAAGGTGGGCTGATCACGGAGGCAGTGCAAAACCAGGTGAGGTGCCCCCGATCCTGGAGGCAGTGAGAAACGACGCTAGGTGCACAAAGCTTTCGGAGGGTGGCGGCGCAAGATAAGTACCTAGGGAGCCTATATGACCGGCCGTTCATGTATATGCTCCCTCATACATCGACTGAGAAGAAAAGGACGATCGCTTTCGCCTTCGAGTAGTCTTAGGTGAATACACAAGGGACCCTGCGATTTTTTGCGTACCGTATTACAAACAGTACATACTGCGATATTCTCTCTCACTGTTTGAAGGAGACCATCCACCTCGAAAAACTTCATTCATTTAAAGAGTAGACGCCAGTGAAGTGGTGCTATTAACCGTTTCGTGAGAGTCGGTCCCCAAAGCACATTGGAAGCATAGACGCTGTCGTGACTGGCGATATGGTTAGTGTACACAAACGTAGTTGCACTGTTTTCAGACAAAATCTAACATTATCTTTACTTCTTTTCAAGAGAATGTTAATGTCAACCAAAAAAACTCCAGGCCTGCGCTGAAACCGCAGCACAGTCACCGCGAAAGCTGGAAGAGCGGCGTTTCTAGAGCCCGTGAAGCTCTCTTGGGGCTACAATACAGGTACACTAGAAAGGTACCCACTACGCCATAAATCACAATTTTTGTGATGTTGGGAAGCACCTACTAAGCCATTATTCGTCATTCTGCTGAGAAGTGAGGCACCAACTACACGTCTGTAAGGCATTATGTGCACTTTGTTGACGCGACGACTGATGACGATGAAGAATTATGCCTCAGCCCTTTGTAATGGGTTGGAATCTTTAAACGGCCCACCAGTTATATAATTTGCATTGGGTGACGTCCGGTCGCTATTTCCCTCTCCCTTCATGCTGTATAACATACGTTGACGTGGAAGATGGAAGAGAGACGGGGGGGGGGGGCGCAGAGCTTTACCCCGAGGAAATGAATCATGCGCTTATGGGCTTCCTTGGCAACCAATACAAGTGCACTTGCGAGGAACCCACTACGCTATAAATCATTGTAATTTTACTGAGACCCCGAGGAAGTGGATCATGCGCTTATGGGCTTCCTTGGCAAACAATACAAGTGCACTTGCGAGGAACCTACTACGCTATAAATCATTGTAATTTTTGAGAAGTAGGGCAGCAGGCACTGTGCCATTTTTCGTCATTCTACGGAGAGCGTTGGTACCTGCTAAACGCATGTAAGGCATTATGAGCACTTTGTTGATGTTGTGCCTGATGATGATGAAGAATTATGGCAGAGCCCTTTGCAATGGGTTGGAAGCATTCAACAACCTACTCGTTGCGCAATTCGCATTGTGTGACGCCTGGTTAAAGAATTCGCGTTATGCGACGCTTGGTGCTTATTTTACTCTTCTACCACGCTATATTGCATATGCTAATGTGGTTCCTTCCCGACATGAAGCCTGTACAGGACCTTTTTTGCACAGCAGTTTCAAATAACTCTCAGTACTATGCTGCTGGATATATTTAGACAAAGTTACGTCATGAAGACTCTCCCGCAGTCTTTTTCCAAAAGCCATACTGTTCTCATTCGAAAAAGTTCTGAAAAGGAAAAACTTCGTTCTGTTGAAGGCTACAGGCCAATAGCGTTGACAAATGTTGACTACAAAATTTTTGCTAAGATATTATCAAATCGGTTACAGTTTGTGATGTCAATATTATTGGTTCTCATCAGACATGTGGAATTAGGGGTCGCTCCATACAAACAAATATTCACATCGCTCGAACACTTCTTCAGTATTGCTACAGTGTCAAGGACAGCTTGCTATGCTACAGGTAGACCTTGCCAAAGCTTTTGACCGTGTTAGTCATTCCTTTCTGTTTTCCCTTCTGCAACATGCAAATGTTGGGTCTGTTCTGCTGGAAGGCGTTAAACTTTGTTACAATGACTGTTCAACGCGTCTAATTATTAATGGCCATCTGTCAAAACCGGTATCTATTTGCTCTTCTGTAAAGCAAGGCTGGCCAATGTCCCCACTGCTGTTCGCACTTTATCTTGAACCGCTATGCCTGAGCATAATACGATTGAATAGTATTGGCGGCTTCAATATATTAGGCAATGAAGTTAAGGTATTGGCTTATGCAGATGACGTAGCTTTTTTTTGCTCAGACAAACGAAGTATTGAGAATGTGGTATGTACAATAAGTAAATTCGGCATTGTATCAGGTGCTCGTTTAAACACATCTAAAAGTTTAGGATTATGGTTTGGATCATGGGGTAGTACGCCGGAGAAGTTCGCAGGAATTAATTGGACTCGTATTCCACCAAAGTACCTCGGTGTGCCGCTAGATGCGTACAGATTCAGCGCACGATACTGGAAAGAACGTGTTCCTAAACTTGAACGACAGGCCCAGACTTACGTTCCACATCGCATTTCCATCTTTGGGAGAGCTAAAGCTTGCAATACATTTTTAGCCACAAAGCTATACTATGTATTGCAACTTATTCATTGCGCTCGATCTTGCATACAGCGCTTTCATCGGACTTTCGCAACTTTCGTGTGGTCTTCGACGTTTGAACCAATGAGACGGGACAACCTATTCAGGCCAGTTAAGAAGGGAGGGCTGGGTTTAGTTCATTTATATCTATGGCAAATTGTTTCACGGTTCTACTTTTTTCGCGACAGTTCGCATCCCATTATTCGATCATTCTTGCAGATTACGTTTGTTAATGCTTTACATGACTTGATTGTTTCCTCAGATTTCTCTGTACGCCCGTGTTTGTGGGGATTTATGCAGGAAGTTTTCATCGCTGTACGGTTTCTCAAGGTCCGGTTTTCCATAGAGTATCTATACACAGTATCACGCAAGCGACTCTACAAGGATTTGTTATCCATGCTTTTTCCACCTCCACTTTACCGCTCATTATATTCTCACCTTCCAGGACATGATGTACTAAAACGAGTTCGGAAAATGCATCTTTCTCCTGATACAAAAACCTTCTTTTACAAACTCCATACTGATACACTGCCGGTGAAATCATGGTTGCAGAGGAAAGGTATTTTTGTTTCTTCAGTTAACTGTCGTCTCTGCGATGTACCAGAGACAGTAGAACACTGTTTTATTAGCTGCAAAGATGCCATTCTGTTTTGGGACATCCTTCAACGAACTGTTCAAAAATATTTTAACATTAACTCACATACTATACGTTACCTTCTCCCAACGTCTCTTGATGAAGTGCCCTTTGACATGTTTTTCCTTATGGGACTGCACAGTCTATGGAAAACGCGCATGCAAGACCGTAATGCAGAACCAACCGCTGCTTCAAGTATGCATTTCATGCGTATGGCTCTCCATCTAAAGGACATTTACGAAGAACTTGACATAAGACCGGACTGGCACCCCATCTTGATGAGGTGTTCATCCTTACCAGCCTCCACGTGTAACAAGCCTTGAAGAACTTTTCCTGCTTCTCTGGACTTGCACAGTATATATGCATGTAAGCTTTTGAATGCTTGTGCAGTGCTTGTGCGATTATTGTCGCTAAGTGAATGCATCACTACGTCATAGCGTTTGTGATAATTTCAAATACGCATTATAATAACTACCATGAAAGAAAAAAAAACCGGCATGGCTCAGAGGTTGAATACTGGACTCGCACGCAGAGGGCCCGGGTTCGAACCTCGTTCCATCCTGGAATTTTTTCTTATTTCGTTTTTTTTTTTCTTATTTTGAGCGATACTGGTTACGGACACCGGCGGCGGCGGCGGACAACTACGGCGCCAAAAACGGCCGGTGAAATGATCTCATAACAGCTTTCGCTGTAAAAGAAAACCAATCTTTCAGCATTACGCCTTCCATTGGATTCTGGTGCACCAAGGCCGGAATTTGAACAATATGTGACCTCCTACTCCCAAAGAAATAACTACAGCAGTGCTAAGAAATATAGTACACAAAACGCGTTTGTAGTTTGTAATAAAGTAAGGTGATATAAGTCGTATATGAAGCGGGATGAGCGTCTATCAGTTAGTGCTCATAGACAAGCAATGCTCAACACTATTACGGTTCACAATCAAAATGCATTCACATGCGTAGAAGTTGCATTTGAATAAACGATAGCAAAAAGTTATATACCTCGTAGAGTCGCATTGCGCGAAAGCTGAACGTGCCGACGTACACAGAACTATACATCGTTCTTTTCAGTATAACAAGAAAAAGAACCACTTTACCATTTCGAGTAACGTCGAAGCGAGCCGAGTTTGAAGCAAATGAGCAGCGACACAGGCATGGTGTAACCCCTACTGGGATATCATAGCCAGCCCTATCGACCACTTTCTTCCTCTGTTTTTCTTGACATCAACGTTATCAACGTGCAAGGAAGGGGCCCTGCTTGCTCCTGCAGAGCCCCGCAAGTTTAAGTTGGCGAAGTTACCCAAGTGTGGAGACTCAAGCAACCAAAGGTATTTTTTGTCTCAAATTTAGCGAGATCTTTACGCGGTAAATTTCGAAGTTATGCCTCGGAGAGTAAGCCGAGCCATAGCCTCCAACGGTTACCCTTGTTTAGTTGTCTGGTTTCTTGTTTAATTTCTTTTAGTGTCAACCCTCCTGAGGATCGTCTGCGGGAAATAGTATGCGCGCTCCCCGCTGCGAAGGCTGCTGAACTAAATAACAAGAGTAACGCGAAAACTCGATACGTTAAACCGAAAGTTCAAGGCTCTGTCAGTCATGCAAGATCGCAACGGGTACCTTATCACTCTTTCTGCTTGCTTTTTTTTTTTTCAGGTGCATCCAATAGCACTGTACAGGCAGCAGTTGACCTTCAAAGAGGATCTAAAGAGCGTCTGTGTGGGAGCAGAAACTTTAGTCTCCTTCTATAAATATTGCATTAGGAGACACAGTGCAGAGTCACTATGGCGACATCCAAAGCCTTCCCTAAGCGCACGTAACTTGCGAATAGAGTGATGAGGTACTGGAGGTGCACGGTATTCTTGCTATCGTATTAGGATTTTAACGGCTGACGAAGAAACCTAAATTTTGTTAGAAAAGTGGCTGATGAAGTGTTGGGACAATAGCACAAAAGTGGTCGGTGGTGAAAACGAACAATAAAATCATTCAGGACACCGCCGCCTCTTTGATGAATGTGCTTTTATATACGTACTACTTTTTATCACATACCAACAGCCTAAATTTAGGTTCGGAAAGAGGGACACATATCAGGAGGCATGTTGTTCGTAATTACGTAGGTGTAAAGTAACGTCGCAGTCACTGTTCGTGCTTGCTAATAATGTATAACGTGTTTATATAAATAAATGCACATTAGCATGAGCTGTGACTGTCGGCTCGCTCTCCTTGTCGCTGTGGTTCTGTTTCATTGCGCCACGTAACCGCTCTGCCATATTAAAAAAAGAAATTAAATATGTCATTCATGTACTCCTCTAAGCAGATAAACTACAATTCGTCACTTTTATTTGTGGCAGTAAATTTGTACACAACATCGAGTATCGTTTCGAACCTCTGTAGGTAACAAAAAATCCATGCGTTATTTTTTCGGACTTCCGCGGATAATTTGGATTATGAAAAGGGGGAACAATTTGGAGTTCAATTCAAAATGAGGTCTCCACACTTGTTTTCCGTTCTAGGAAACTCGTTCATTTCTTAAAGGAGCCTACTCCACTTTGGTGCATAGACGATTTTCTTTCTCCTTCCAATCGGCATCTGTGTTTGACTAGCTTATATGCACAAGATATGAGATCCTCTTATTCATGCCGAATGCCACCACACATTACAGTAGCTGCTAATTTGATCCGTAATTATTGCAATTATCTATAAATCTTGAGTTACTTGTGTATGTGCGACTTAAGGCAAAAATACTTTTAGAGCATTGCGCATTGTATGTGGTAGCGTGAATGACAAGTTCAGCAACGTATGCCATTTATTAGAAGTGTAGGGTGTTTTTAATCTTCAAAGTTTCAAAACAAACCTCAGCCCAAATACTTAATTGCAGACTGGTTAGTTCATACTGAAATCTAGACTTGCTGCGCAAGCAGAAAGGAGGAAGAAGGGAGCCAGGATCTTCGCTCTATCCTCTCCCTCCTCTTCCTTCTTTCTCCTTGGGCAGCAAGTCTAGATTTCAGTACCTTAGACATTTGAAAAATTTTGATACTTCGTATGAACTATTTCCAATGACAAAACAGCATTCACAGTTAAAATTATAATAAAAATATGACCAAATCGCAAGGTTTAAATAGCTAACTCTTAAGCTGATTGCTCTAAGGCATATAATGTTTCTGTTCATATGCATTACATCTGGCGACATTGAGAGAGTAAATGCATGGTGAAGATGAGAGTAGTTTTCAAATACTCATCCTTTGTTTGGGACCCAATGTATTGGCATTCTGGTAAATATTGACCTTGAATGCATGAAAAAGCTGACTTGATAATAATTCACCTCAGTAACAGTGCATTTTTGCCGGAGATATGACAGCAATCCTGCGTAAACTAGTGCCAGTGCATAAATTCGTTGCGACTAGAGAGTTCTTGTGAAAACCTTGGGTTTAGTTGATGCATGGCGATACGCGCGCCGAACCAAATATTGAACGTTAATCTTCTAAACGCTACTAATTACACAGTTATGTATAACAATGTCCTGCGCGAGTGAAATTTTCACCGTCAAGTAATTTAGCTTGCTGAGCAAATTTGCGTTTCATAACACTCTATATTTACAAATATTTCATTGTTGAGAAAACACTAAGCACAATAAATGGGGACAATATGGCCTCTAAGCAGACAGATTAGTCAATATAACTCTTTTCATGCTAGTAAATAATGGTGCCGTTTGATGGGTGTATATAATGAAGTGCATCTCGAATGTGGAAGGGATCGCAAAAGAGTTCTTTGAACAGTAGAACTCGATCTAACGAAACCCAATTTTACAAAATTCTCGATCGAACGAAGAAATTTCTATTCCCCTACAGGTACCCAGAGGGTTTATTGTTGTCATCAACTCAAATTAACAAAGCTTTCATGGCATTCAATTCTATTTAACGAAGTTCTTCAGGAATTAAATTCGAGAAAGCGCAGTGATTTCTTTCTGATTTTTACACAGACGGGTTTTATTCGAATGTGCACTGTAACGCTAGCCCGTTAGAACATCTAGCCACCCTAGTCGCGACACTAGTTTGATTTTGACGAGGCCGCACGCCGCAGTCGGTAGAGCTTTTAGATATCAAATGGCGCTTGACGGTAGTGGTCTGTTGTTCCCGCA
The DNA here is from genome assembly GCF_013339695.2 of Rhipicephalus sanguineus. NCBI lineage: Eukaryota > Metazoa > Arthropoda > Arachnida > Ixodida > Ixodidae > Rhipicephalus > Rhipicephalus sanguineus. Next base: position 48,739,699 of record NC_051184.2, read on the forward strand.
AATACTCCCACAGGAACACGGTGGTTGCTTTAGTTGTTTAATGGCTTACGCGACAGATGGCACTGATCAGCTTCTTGGAACATTCTTGCTCTGCATGCCCGCCAATTAACTGCATTCGTTCTCCCAATCTTTGAATATCGGCAGCTTGTCGTAGCTTCAGGTGACCATCTGCCTCGCCTGTTTCGCCCAAACATTGCAGGAATTAATTATCGGGCGGCTGCCCTCGCGGACTTTTCACACGTGCAGAAGTGTATTAGTGGCAAATGAAATGCCGCGGTAGGTTTCCGGCGACGCTACATTTGCAATTTTAAGATTTGGAAGGACCGAAGAATCTCTTCCTCGAATATACAAACTTCCCAATTTAACGAATCAATTCGAGCACCGTCATCGTTTTTTTCTATAGGGTTTCAGCTGTATAGGTAATTTTACATATAAATATTGTATACATCGAAAATATTCAAAGGGATGCTACAGCGGCCCGATCTACACAATATTTCATTATAAGTGGGTTCAATATATGCGGTTTCGATGAGCAGAATTAAGAAGTATAGCCGAGATGTAATTAGTCGAATTAAACAGAGCGGCCCGAGAGCGCGCGATAGTCAAGAAAGCAAGCGGTGTAACTCTATATGCGTCGTCAATTCACATTGCCCTAGTACGCCCATTCACCAACTCCCCATATTAGTTCATTCCAAAGGCATCAATTACATGTTGGAACACGGATGTCGAAGTAATCACCTCAACGTACGCAGGAATTTCGTTTCCTTCTTTGGCAGTTCGAAGAATGAACAGGGCCGACAAATGAGCAGCACGGGCTCGTGGGCGTGAGACTTGCTACGGATGGCTGATGAGGCGATAAATGCAAGCTACGCGTTTGATGTAGGGTGTATGATTGAAGGAACCGTAAAATAAACTGTGATAGGACTGAGGACTAGCAATACAGTCGCGCAGCTTTACGTCACGCTCAGTGGTTTGAATGAGCTGTTTGACCCGCTATGCGACTACAATTAAAAATAAAAACAAAAACAAAAGGTAGAAGGATGCCGGAAGCGGCGACACCATTTCGTGGTTGATTACACTCTGTGCTGCTGGAACTGCGCCAGCTGAGAATGCTCAAGCGCAGCCTGTACACGAGCCAGAACATCGCCTGTTTTTTGGCATAGGAGCCCTCACTGTTTGCTCGTTAATGAGTGAAAAGTAATTTGACTTTAGCCGCTTCGCAGGGGTCACCGCTGAAATAATCACAGATACACGAAAAAAAAAAACACACGCAGAAACGCTTTGCCTAAGCGAATTTACTGATCGGATGAGAAAAAATATGCTGCAGTTTTATCGTACCAGCAAACAACTAGAGCGTGATGTCGCGGCACAGAACCGGAAGAATAGTGCGTACAATGAGCTCGAGCTCTGACCCAGAACCAACTGGGAACTATGCGTCCGTGCTTTGAATGTCTGCAATAGCAGGGTAAAGACAAGAGGGTTAACGAAAGAAAATTGTCAGCGAGATTAAAGCCGAAGATGAGAAATGCAGACAGACTAATAGGCGCCGCGAAATAATGCGAATCGTGAATTGAGAACCATGATCAGCGTTCCGAGGTATTAATATAGATAGACGTGCATGGGAAGAAAAAGAAGAAGAAATAGTAGAGAAGGAAGGGCAGGGAGGTTAGCCAGTTTAGCACAACCGGTTTGCTACCCTACACATGGGAACATGATAGGGGGACATTTCATGTTAGATAGAAAAAACAGAGAAAGACAGCACACATATGGTCAGTTACAGTCCGTCACTCTTGCGTGGTGCGCGAGAGTGCGTGGAATTTTACGTTAGACGGAATGTGAGCACCTCCGGCCGTTTTAAATGTTGCTCACAATTATGGATGTTGTTGTGGTTGATTAAATTTACTAATTACATTTAATTAGTCAGAAATCTTCGTGTTAGCGGGTGCTGTTCAGGGTCATGAAGTGCAACAAGAAAAACTGCAACGCGGTAAAAAAAAATGTTAACCAATCAACTGTCCCCAACCCAAGTATACCTCGGTCAAGTGTTGCGACTGCGTGTAAAAGAGAACGTGCTCATACTTCTTTCTAAGGCGCAGCCTTACAAAAAACTCCCCATTGTCGTATGCGCTTTTTATCTTTGCATGCAAATCGATACTGACATTTGTTGCTGAAGTCGTAAACCCGAAGGCGCGTCGAAATCTAGTTTTGCACTGTGAATCAAATCATGCAAAGCGCTCCAAACTGGGCGAATAGCATGAACAATATTTGAATCATTTGGAGCAAGCAGGCGTTTAGGGCAAGAAAGCTAAACTACAGCAGAAATACTGTAATACGCACACGTAAATAATTTGAGGTGCACGATTCTTAGCTGGAGAGCACCATTGACTTGTATAGAATCTAAGATAAACTGCGTCAAAAAGTATTAAGAAACAAAGAGCTCACGCAGACTCCTCTGTTGATAAGCCGTGCTGTTGTGAGCAAATGCTTGCACTAAAGGTTCACTCTATGTATATTAAGCGGACGAAAGTTGGAGATGGTAGGACATAATCAATGCGAACAGCTATTTCTGGCAGCAAAATGGAAAGCTGTCCACCGCGCTTGAGTGCTGATAGAGAAAAAATTTTTAGTAATTATTTCAAAGCAAGAAACAGATAATATTACTGTATATCTTCAACTGCCGAAACTGTCGCAGCGCTGCAGAACCGATATCAGTGTCTATATGCGGTAGCATGGCAAGACGATAGCTGTCTACTGCCCTCAAGTGCTGGTTTAGGCTAATTTTTTTTTTTTTTTGCGAAGATGGCGATGTACGAGCAGAAATTAATTTAGAGAGCCTGTTCCTAGCTAACGCCGATGAATAATCTTACGCTTTAATTCCGCCGATAAAGCACAATCTACCAAATCGCCTGGAGGTGAAGTGACAGTATTTGTACAGTATTTATTAAAAGACCGTAGCGTATCCGTAGCAATACAGAATCGATGTCAGAGCCTATATGTGGCAGCGCGGTGAGTGCATGGCCCTCTGCCACACTTAAGTGCTAGTTCAGACGTGCTTTTCACCAAAGTTTGCCAAGTACTAAAAGCAATACCTCTAGATTACTTGTTTCCAGCTAACGCCACATAATCTTATCATTTAGTTCAGGTGGCAAAAGCGTCATGATCTACGTGCCTAGTAACCGATGACGGCCTGTGCAGCTTTTCAAAAGGTTTGAAATCTCCCTCTAGGCAGTTTGTTCATAGCATTAGTGATTCGCGCTGACATTTTTTTTAAAATTGACTTTTCGGAATATGTTTTTGTTCTTTTCGTATAGCCACATTTTTGTAGATCGCCTGCTTATCCTGCATCCAATGTCCAATGGAGCTGTTCTCAATGTATCCCTATATATGAACTGAACTTACATGAATGCGACAGTGCCGCATCGAATTTCGGATCGCACCAGAGTTCTTTAACACGTCAGAGCACCCACGTGATGCAGAACCCGTTTTCGCTCGATACAATGTAAAGTATACTTCCATAAAGCAGGTTTAGCCAGTTAGTCGACGACCGCAAGCGCACGGCCACCCTCTCGTTAGATCTTGCTCTCTCTCTCGCTCTCTCACTCGATTCGATGCACCAGCCACGGTCGCGCAGCAGCGTTTACACGCACTTTGTGAGTCGAATTACTGGGTATCAACATAATCCCACTTGGCTTATTAGATGCGAAGTATCTTAAGGCAGAGCTCAATTCGTTGGTGGTGGTGGTGGTGTGCGGCGTGACCACCCTTACTGAGCATGCGCATACCCTCCCCACACACCTCCTCTCCACTCCCCCTCACCATTCCCCCTGTCCTCTCCCCCTCTCCCCTTCCCTCTCCCCCTTTCCACTCTTCGTCTGAAACGCGGGCTAGACATGCCGAAATTCTCTCCTGCGCAACGCCGCGCGATGAGCTCGAGCGCATGCGCGTCCGCTCCCCTTCTCTCTCCTCTCCTACGCTGCCCCCTCTCGCCCGCCTGTCAACCGCGTTCCCCGCTCGCCCTGTGAGAATTAATGGCCGGGCTAGATGGAAGATACGACGTGCGTAGCGTCCCTCTTCGCGTTCCACGACGCGAGGTCGTAGCATGCCCAACGAACGCCAACGGAACGCGATCGTGCAAGTGCTCCGGCTTCGCATCGGCTCATGGTCCCCTTTTGCGGGAGATGATGTTAAAATTCCCCTCGCCTTTATCACGCGTAGCTGCCCGGTTAGTTGATGCGATGCCGAAGAAATGCGATGCGATTGATCACCAACTGCACTCATGTGAGCGTCGCTATGTTTTGCCGTGAGAGTTCCGAGAAAGCACAATCAGCGAAGTAAAGACGGATAGTAGACAGCAGAGGTTTATAACGTGAAGCAGCGCCCCGATAGCTGAATAAGTGCTATGTACCCACTTGCCTTAGAGTGTACTGTGTGCTATCTGTCAGAGTGAGCTTTCATTTGGTGCAAGGAGTCAAAGTCCTTTCAGTAACTATGTATGGAATTCAGCAACCCGGTCGTGAAGACGACAGTATTGATTTCTATTCCTCTATTTGCCTAACCAGACTTAGCCGAAGGTATCAGCGAAGAGAGTGCTCACGCGCGAAGTGTACAAATTTCTTCCAAAATCATTTTCTTTTCACGCCCATATAAGTCGTCACAAATTTGTCCCGTCTTCGCATCAGATATACGCCGTCGTCAAATTATATATCTCGTACACATTTCTATTATGCCTGGTTTGCGCGACAAAAAAAGTTCTTTGTACTATAGGAATGTGCGGAGGTATAAAACAGTCCCTCATTCGGATCTTTGTCAGCGACCTTATGGACAATACATTCCTCAGAAATAGCACGCGCTCGTTGTTTCTCATTGATTAATCACGGTTCTTTGGGAACACATGGAATCTTTTGTGCGGGGATATGTACGCTACGTCACAAATCAGCGATTCACGCAGCGGGTTTAGTTGTTTTTTTTGGGGGGGGGGGGGGTCTCAATTTGCTGCGCCGTATTAAAAAAAACGCCAGGCCTGCGCTGAAACCGCAGCACAGTCACAGCGAAAGCTGGAAGAGCGGCGTTTCTAGAGCCCGTTAAGCTCTCTTGGGGCTACAATACAAGTACACTAGAAAGGTACCCACTACGCCACAAATCAAAATTTTTGTGAAGCTGGGAAGCACCCACTAAGCCATTATTCGTCATTCTATGGAGAAGCGAGGCACCAGCTACGAGTCTGTAAGGCATTATGTGCACTTTGTTGACGTGACGACTGATGACGATGAAGAATTATGGCTCAGCCCTTTGTAATGGGTTGGAATCTTTAAACGGCCCACCAGTTATGTAATTTGCATTGGGTGACGCCCGGTCGCTATTTCCCTCTCCCGTCATGCTGTATACGTTGACGTGGAAGAGAGACGGGGGGGGGGGCGAAGAACTTTATTGAGACCCCGAGGTAATGGATCATGCGCTTATGAGCTTCCTTGGCAACCAATACAAGTGCACTTGCGAGGAACCCACTACGCTATAAATCATTGTAATCTTACTGAGACCCCGAGGAAGTGGATCATGCGCTTATGGGCTTCCTTGGCAACCAATACAAGTTCACTTGCGAGGAGCCCACTACGCTATAAATAATTGTAATTTTTTAGAAGTAGGGCAGCAGGCACTGTGCCATTTTTCGTCATTCTACAGAGAGCGTTGGTACCTGCTAAACGCATGTAAGGGATTATGCGCACTTTGTTGATTCTGCGCCTGATGACGATGAAGAATTATGGCAGAGCCCTTTTGTAATGGGTTGGAAGCATTCAACAACCTATTCGTTGCGCAATTAGCAATTGCTTGACGCCTGGTTACAGAATTCGCGTTGTGCGACGCTTGGTGCTTATTTTAATCTTCTACCACGCTATATTGCATATGCTAATGTGGTTCCTTCCCGAAACGAAGCCTGTATAGGACCTTTTTGCAATGCAGTTTCAAGCACCGGCATGGCTCAGAGGTTCAATACTGGGCTCCCACGCTGAGGGCCCAGGTTCGAACCTCGTTCCATCCTGGAATTTTTTTCTTATTTAGTTTTTTTCTTATTTCGAGCGATACTGGTTACGGACACCGGCGGCGGCGGCGGCGGCGGCGGCGGACAACTACGGCGCCAAAAACGGCCGGAGAAATGATCTCATAACAGCTTTCGCTGTAAAATAATGTTTAAACTACTTTATGCAACAATTGCAACTCCGGCACAAATGAAAAACCTAATCTGTCGTCCGTTTTGATGTAAAACACAATCGTGGCGTTGCTTGATTTTCCGTTTCTGAAATGCACGCTTGTCTCTTACAAGGTGCCCCTGATATGTTTTCGGTTTTACGCTGAACTACTACTAATTTGTGTGTGCTCTTATTAACCTCTCATCTATTGCCTGTACTTACAATGTAACTTGTTTCGCATTAAATACAAACACAACAGTGTTGTATATGTCCTTCGTTTCATCCAACACTAACAAGATTGATCGGTTATCGATTGATCCATCCAGCCATCGATCAATCGATCGATCGATGGCTAAATGGATGGATCGATGAACAATCAATCAATCAATCAATCAATCAATCAATCAATCAATCAATCAATCAATCAATGAGTCAGTCAGTCAGTCAGTCAGTCAGTCAGTCAGTCAGTAGGTCAGTCAGTCAGTCAGTCAGTCAATCAATGTTCATCTAACACACAGACAATCGGCAGATGAAAGCCGCCGTTCGGCCGTTTGCCAAGCCAGAGATATTTATGAGCATCGGGCTACTTTAAAGAAACGCATGGGATAACGTTTTATTCGTCTATTGTAAACATATTTAATTACGTCAAAGTTCAAATTTAGGTGTATTCTGCATTTCATTGTCAGCTACAGTGGTTGGTCCTATTTTTTCCTGTTACGGTACATCCTAAAGTGCGAGATCAAGATTTTCTATGCGTACATCTCAGAAAACACTAGCTCCACGTGTACATTTTGCACTGGAAAAGAACTGAGGAAGTGGTAATATGTTTGGAGCAATGTTTTTATTGCTTTTTTGTATGAATGGTATGTCAGCGTTCATTTTGTACACACACGCGTCACGTGTATACTTCTATGCATATAAGTGGGTGTTTCAAATAAACCATACGAGACTCCCATGGAATTATACCAGTTTGCTGTATGAATGGATCTCAGGGAAAAAGTCGAACGAGAGATGGCAGACAAGCGTAACATTGGCATCCGCCTTTCCTTTCCTCCGTTTCTTTCTTTCTTTCTTTCTTTCTTTCCTTCTTTCTTTCTTTCTTTCTTTCTTTCTTTCTTTCTTTCTTTCTTTCTTTCTTTCTTTCTTTCTTTCTTTCTTTCTTTCTTTCTTTCTTTCTTTCTTTCTTTTCTATCCTTGTTTAAGGTGTCTGATACAGGAGTATCTGGATCATGAAAAGGTCTCATAAAGACAAAGCTATCATCATCGCGAGCAGGACGCTAGGCTTACATGTCGTGATGCTTTTTACATTTTACAGTTTAACAAAAGCTCGAGCCGGAAAAAAAACCGCAGTGTACATGCCTGCACGCGCATAAAGAAACTTAGTGAGAAAGCTCGTCCAGGACGGCCCCACCAACGCCTTGCGCGCTATCCTCACAAACCGGAGCGACAGCATGCGAGATGTAATCCCGGGACGTATGCCCTAGGGTCCGCTCATGGCAAACAAATCCTTATTGCGTAAGAGCGAACTAGCGGAGAGGAATGAGTCAGTGCCACACGTGGGCGACCTCAGCCAGCTGACGTGCGTTCAGTTTGGTGAATCCAATATTGCGAAAAATCCACTCGGACCTTTTCGTCAACGCTGGCCGCCTCATAATTATCGAGCGTCATCCCTTCTTGTGTAACAAGCACACGTTTTTAATGTATGCAACCTTGATTTGATGACTTCTACGCTTTCTGTTAGAGATAGCTTATTCAAATCGAAGCTAGTTTATGAGTTGCTTCAAAGTTTTTTTTTATAAAATGCACTTGCACTATCATAGATAGATAGATAGATAGATAGATAGATAGATAGATAGATAGATAGATAGATAGATAGATAGATAGATAGATAGATAGATAGATAGATAGATAGATAGATAGATAGATAGATAGATAGATAGATAGATAGATAGATAGATAGATAGATAGATAGATAGATAGATAGATAGATAGATAGATAGATAGATAGATAGATAGATAGATAGATAGATAGATAGATAGATAGATAGATAGATAGATAGATAGATAGATAGATAGATAGATAGATAGATAGATAGATAGATGCATATATCAACACAAGAAAAGAAAAGAAATTAAAAGTCAGTTCAATGCCTACGACACCTACACAGCTTTGTACATGCCAGTGAAACCGCGGACAAAAAGATTCCCCGTCTTCCGCATGGCTGCGTTTCTACGTTATTGTTAGGAACGCGACTATATGTTTAAGGTAAACTATAAAGAATGAAAGGTTTTGCAGAGCCAGGACAAGCAAGTGCTTCGCTGAAAACAAATTAAGAAGACCATTCGGTTTTAGAAAACATAAGATAGCCGTGACTGCTGCTGGAGGTCGCCGACGTCCACGCGGAACTTTTCATGACGGTGAAGATTGAGGAACCAGAAACGACAAAATCGCTTCCAGTTTCCCCTAGAGGAAACGGCAGATGATATCGCCGAGTGAGAACTTGAACAATGAAACAAAAATAAAAAGAAAAAAACGAGACCAATTGAACACGGACACACTCACTCGAAAACGAAAATCACGTCGTTCCCACCTCCTTCATTATAAACATGTCCCGCAAATTGAGTTGAGCTCAGAATTCTTTCAAAAGCTTATTGCTGACAGGCATAAATATTTTAGTACCGGCTGGGAAGTCCGTCGGCTTCTTCCCTTTTCTTCAAAGTTAGCCATGGTAGCACCCAATCACCTTAATCTAACTTTGCTCAAAACCGTTCTCTTAGGTTTCCTTAAAAGAGAGATCATGTGAGCACGAGGTCATAATCAGGAAACGGCATAGACAACATCCTCTGAGTAGGAATATGTTTAAGAAAAGGCACTCGTGTCACTCGGGGAACCCCTTCCGTGTGCACTAATAACACCAATGCAAATCGGAGGGAAATTTTTCTTTGCGTGAAGCTTAGCGTGAAGCTTTTCGCTTCAGTCTTTGTTCTGCGTGAAGCATCCAGGAAGTAATTGGGTGCAGAGAAACAATCGTTCACTGCTTTTGCGAGTGCACCCGATTTAACGCCCAAAGAGCAGCCATCTCGGCCGCACTAGATCAGTTCCACGATCGCCCTCTGACAGAAAGTAAAATCCTAGGGCACTGGTTTACCCCGACGTCAACGCGAGCTGCTATGAGGGCGTTGGTACGGTTTCGTCAAAGGAACAGGACTGAACGAGACGTTGTGACAGTTCAGTGACTGCGTTCATGTGCTGCTTTAAGACAGTTCTATTGTTATGACTTTGTAGTGTAGTCACAGACTGTCTTTTTCGCCTTCAATTTTCAGCACCCCCTTTCCCCTTCTCAAATGGAGGGTAACCATTCGAAAATTTCCCCTGGTTAACCTCCCTATCTTTTCTCTACGTTTCTCTCTCTATGTAAGAAGTTTTCATGAGGCAACAACTGAAGGCGTAACACTTTCATACCCGTCACATTTTTACGTTTATATTGAACACCTATGAACCAATAACTGAGAGCAGTCCAACGTGCGAGGCAGTGTTTTTAAATGAAAGCGTTAATCGTATGAATCTGGCAGCCCGTCTCCCCGCTTTCTTCCGTGAGTCCCCGACCACAGTTCTTTTATTTATTTGATCTTCCTTCGGAGGCAGCCTCATTTTGCTGATTTCTATCCCCGTCACCGGTTGTCCCGTAGACAATGCCGACAAAGAAAATGGACTACTGGAGAGAGAAAGAGAGAAAAATTACACCAATCTCGCGCTAAAGGGGACCACGAGGCGATGCGAAGCCGGAGCACTTGCACGATCGCGTTCTGTTGGCGTTCGTTGGGCATGCTACCGACCTCGCGTCGTGGAACGCAAAGAGAAACACTACGCGCGTCGTGTCTTCCCTCTAGCCTGGCCGGTAATTCTCACAGGCCGAGCGGGGAACGCGGTCTACAGGCGCGCGAGAGGGGAGCAGCGTAGGAGAGGAGAGAGAGGGGAAGGGGACGCGCATGCGCTGGCACTCATCGCGGCGCTGCGCAGGGAAGAATTTCGGCATGTCGAGCCCGCATTTCAGAGGAGTCAATCGAAGCAAGCGCTGGACTGAACGCGCGGTGCTCTACTTGAAGGAGAGGAGACTAGAGGAGGAGAGTAGCGCATGCGCCGCGAGATCAGAAGCGAGAACGCAGGAGTAGCGCAAGCAGGTGCTGGTAGAGAAGTGGAGAGAGTAACGCGCAGCTGTTGGATAGAGGGAAGGAGGAAAGTTGCGCATGCGTAGTGTGAGTGCGGACTAGTACGCCGCAGGACATACCCCCGAGCAAGAGATGCCTTCGCATCTAAAATGTTTTAATCAAAAGCTGGAGATGTTAGCCTGGCTATTCGCCTGACATGCTACTCCAGGTGCTGGGTGATGATTATAATATATACACTGATAACCACATAACACATACGACCATACAACAAACATACACGCACACACATAGACTACACTGTTTAAAAAATTTCGTTCAGGCTCGTGGCCCGCAAGAAATTCAGTAGCGCTTTCGTGGCGCGTAAAGCGCAGGGGCTATTTTCCGATGGGCCTAGAATATGTGTCAATTCTAAACACGAGTTCCGTTGAAGGTGCAAGGCCTCGTTCAGAGATCGTCTCTCTGATGCGTATCGCTTGCATTCACCCAGAACATGTTTCAGGTCTTCTGGGACGTTCCATTGAACGCACAGTGGTGAGCCCGACAGATTAATTTTGCTCTTGAAGTTATTAGTGTAGGCGACGTTTAATCTGATGCAGTGCAAGCATGTTTCCTTTTGTTTGTTAAATGGGCCCTGCACCACTTTTTGAGCAGAGTCAAAAAACGCCAGGCCTGCGCTGAAACCGCAGCACAGTCACAGCGAAAGCTGGAAGAGCGGCGTTTCTAGAGCCCGTTAAGCTCTCTTGGGGCTACAATACAAGTACACTAGAAAGGTACCCACTACGCCACAAATCAAAATTTTTGTGAAGCTGGGAAGCACCCACTAAGCCATTATTCGTCATTCTATGGAGAAGCGAGGCACCAGCTACGAGTCTGTAAGGCATTATGTGCACTTTGTTGACGTGACGACTGATGACGATGAAGAATTATTGCTCAGCCCTTTGTAATGGGTTGGAATCTTTAAACGGCCCACCAGTTATGTAATTTGCATTGGGTGACGCCCGGTCGCTATTTCCCTCTCCCGTCATGCTGTATACGTTGACGTGGAAGAGAGACGGGGGGGGGGGGCGAAGAACTTTATTGAGACCCCGAGGTAATGGATCATGCGCTTATGAGCCTCCCTGGCAACCAATACAAGTGCACTTGCGAGGAACCCACTACGCTATAAATCATTGTAATCTTACTGAGACCCCGAGGAAGTGGATCATGCGCTTATGGGCTTCCTTGGCAACCAATACAAGTTCACTTGCGAGGAGCCCACTACGCTATAAATAATTGTAATTTTTTAGAAGTAGGGCAGCAGGCACTGTGCCATTTTTCGTCATTCTACAGAGAGCGTTGGTACCTGCTAAACGCATGTAAGGGATTATGCGCACTTTGTTGATTCTGCGCCTGATGACGATGAAGAATTATGGCAGAGCCCTTTTGTAATGGGTTGGAAGCATTCAACAACCTATTCGTTGCGCAATTAGCAATTGTTTGACGCCTGGTTACAGAATTCGCGTTGTGCGACGCTTGGTGCTTATTTTAATCTTCTACCACGCTATATTGCATATGCTAATGTGGTTCCTTCCCGAAACGAAGCCTGTATAGGACCTTTTTGCAATGCAGTTTCAAGCACCGGCATGGCTCAGAGGTTGAATACTGGGCTCCCACGCTGAGGGCCCAGGTTCGAACCTCGTTCCATCCTGGAATTTTTTTTCTTATTTAGTTTTTTTCTTATTTCGAGCGATACTGGTTACGGACACCGGCGGCGGCGGCGGCGGCAGCGGCGGCGGCGGCGGCGGCGGCGGACAACTACGGCGCCAAAAACGGCCGGAGAAATGATCTCATAACAGCTTTCGCTGTAAAAGTGCTGCCAATTGGTAGTCGAGGCGCCCGAGAACACGCGAGCCAAATATTATAGCGAAGAGCTCGGCCTGGAATTTACAATAAATTCTCAAAGTAAGCTGAACATCGCTCCCTCTTCTCTCGACAAATGATGTATTAGTCCGCAATCTATGACGCGATTGTCGGCAGTTCCACTATTGGCTGATGTTATAATCACGATAACACCCTCAATATTACTTTCGTTGTTAATTTCGAGTTCAATAAGTAGATAATATGTATGTTTATATTGTGTTATGCCGTTAAAACACCGAACCAACATTAATATTAGCACTTCCGGTCTCACCGACAGCTCGTCTGCTCGTAGTTGCGTGGTTGCGTTTTCTTCACCATGCGCAGTGCCGAAATCGTGAATATTTCTGTGCTTTTGACCATCGCCGGTTGCCGTTGAGAGTGGCAGCCGTTCGAGTGTTGCCTCGTCAGCTGGAAACTGCATTGTGGGCACGTTCTCACAACCGACCGAGGCAGTGGTGCAGCATTTCTCCGATAACAATGCTGGCGCCGGCTAGTTTAGGATACCTGTGTTCGCTGTATGGCGAGAGTCCCGTTCGCTGTCTGTTCAGTATGTCATCGAGCCGTACCTCGGCGTATCCTCCCCGTAGTATCACGTTCCCGAGAAACCGCGACACAGCAACCAAGGAGACTCGCATTTTCACGGTAGCTGCAGACAGCCGGGGGATGGGTCCGCGCCGGCCCGATGCCCGCCGATCCTTTCTTCTAGTCTTTAGTTCTTTGTTGTCAGCCCGCACTCACTGTGCGCCCGCATTCGAAGAGCAACAGCATCGAAGTACCGCCACTGGGAGAAGGGTGCACGCAGCTTAGCCGTGTTGAATACGATTCAAGCGCGAGCAGTGCGACGAGGTGGCGTATCGGAGTATGGGTCGAAACTCATCTCAGCTGTCATTCGTTCTAAACGCGCACGCAGGTTTGCGTCCATGGTTGGCAGAGGCATGAAAACACTACAGCAGTTCGAGGTGCACACCCAACATTACCAAACCGACTCGCAATTTTCAAGCACGCGCGATACACGGTGCGATGGGCTCCGCTCGACGAGGACCACGCAAGCCAACCGGAAGTGGCGCCACAGACCACGTGCTTGCGCCCAGATGCCAGAAAGAAAAAAATGAAGAAAAAAATTCCGCCGGCGCTGATGTAACTCTTGGGCGGAGCCTCGCACCTCCGTGCTCCCTCCCTCCACGCCCCGCGCAGCTTTCCGCGCGCTGGCGGCGTTGAGCAGAGGGAGAAAGCTGTGGAACGTGATTTCTATAATTTGGTAACACCACTTAAACTTGACGGATTCGAAAAATTTTTGCGGCATATGACTCGTGAAGAGTCATACGTCAATAATGAGACTATTCCAATATAACTCAGAAAGGTGTTGCAGGGCCCCTTTAAGGTCTCACGGCATATGGAAGTCACACGATGGATCACTTTTGTAAAGAGGTGACTGCTGACTAGCATCTGTCCAGAGGGATCGCTGGAAGAGTCAAGCATGTGCCGATACGAGCATTACTGCGTCTTTTCTCGAGAAAGGTATCTCGACCATTTCTGTCGACGCGTCATGTCCAGCTTTGGCAGCGTCTTCAGCCTGGAGGTTGCCTTGTATTCCGCAGTGGGCAAGTATCCACTGTAGAACAATGCGGTGATTCAGTTCGCAGGCTTTGTTACATAGGCGTCGCACTGGAGCACTTTAGCACTGGAGCAGCGTTGCAGTGGCTACGAGCAAAAGCGTCTTATATTCAACACACAGTATGGAGCGGCAGTTGACCTCCCATGATATTTAATAAACGTTGCTAACACGTATGTTAATGTTGCTCAATTAGGGGCGAAGCACTTTAGCGTCTCGGTTTGTCGGCGTGTCATGTCGTCGTCACGGTAAATCAAGTTGTCAAAGTGTATATATTAGTCTAAAACGGTTCAGAATAAACTAACATAATTTAAAATAATTCAGAATAGAAAAATAATCGGGATTTAATTGTTTTAATTAATAGAACTTTCTTAAGGTAGGTCAGCACCTTCGAAAAGCGATTTTTGGAAAAAAATTCGATTTTTTTTTAAATTAATATTGTTAGATTCCCTGTCTATTCAAGAATATTTAGCAAAAAGAATTATTTTGATAGCTCAAGCGGTTCAAAAGTTCTGGTGATTTTTCCAACCCCGTCCTAGATGCGTGCGAAACCGAAACTGAAGGTTTCTGATACCATGGCGTCTGCGACCTCGTCATAAATGTCTCTCAGAATGCATATTACATCATTTTCGTATGCTTTAGTTCATTCTTAAGCTTTTCTAAGCCTTTTGAGGCAAGTCATCTTCTGAGTTCATTAAAAAAATTCTACTAGAGGGCTACGGGGCGATACAGCACTCTTTGTTAACTTTGCGCGCGTTCGCGTGGCGTTTGCGTCTGTGTCGCGTGAGCTTTTTCGCGCGCTTTTTGAGCATCGTGGATTTAGCGCTCTACAGTCAAGAAGAAAGTCTGTGTACTCTATGAAATATGGCAAAATACAGGACTACAAGGAAGCGTCAACGGAAGTTCTTAGGAAATCAACATACCAAATGTGCGCCCGCCGTAGAGCATGTGGATGCTGCTGTTTCAGCGAGTGCCCGAAAACTAGGCTGTGTGGAGCAGGATTGTGACATCTCATCGCAAGATCGGCCCCTCGAAGGTACAGGATCATAGACATTGGAATCCTTTCTTCTGTTTTTTCACCTTTGGCATGTCCAGAATGCAAAAACACTTCGCTAAACCTCGTCGAACGCACCCGCTGTGATGTTTCTTTTACTTATGGTCTTTCGTGTGTTTTGTGCTGCTTTGAATGTGCGTTCCAGTCATCAAGAAAGAGTAGCCGCACAATAGAATGTAATGTCCGCCTTGTCTATGCCATGCGACAACTCGGAAAAGGACACAAAGGTGCTGTCACATTCTGCAAAGTCATGAACATGCCGCCACCTCCTTGGCATTCTGCATACCAGAAATTATCGTCAAAGCTTTCTAAAGCTGCTAAAATTGTTGCCATCAAATCTATGGCCGACGCTGCCAGTGAAGTGCGTAATCTTGTCGTCAGTAACGAGTGCGGCGTGTCGGGGGACGGCACATGGCAAAAGCGCGGACATTCGTCACTCAATGGGTGTGAGTCATTGATTTCTGTCGATACTGGTAAAGTCATCGACGTAGAGGGACTTTCTAGCAAATGCAGAGCATGTGAGTCACGACGAAAGCTGAGTAGGCATCGAACCCGGCCACTACTCGACGATGGCGTGCCTGACCAGTGACTGCTTCCGTGTGAGGAAGGCCGCGCGCAACTCAGGTGGAGACGCAAAGCACGCAAGAAAAAAAAATCCGTGCATCAGCTCACTCAAAAGAAGACCGTGCCGCTTCCAAGGAGGGCCCAAGCTATGAGCCTGGCGGATTTTAGGCACTTCTGATGTTTTTTATTACATAAACGTTCATTTGAAATCTTTAAACCCTTTTTTCTCAAAACATGTTTTTTTTTTGCTTTCTGCACTTGCGCGAACAGTGATAACTCTCCGTGTTATAAATATTTCCGAGTGAAATTTTGTGTGCTGTTTTATTATACATAGAGCTGTGCATTCAAGCAGAATTAGTGAGAACTAGCAGTAACTTCTTATACTATGGCCAATTGCGTAAAAAAAAACCTGCCGGAGATCATCTTTATTAGTTTTTTTATGATAACGCACCTCAGCTTTGAGATACGGTGATGATCGTGCTTAGATGCACAGCCTGTTGTCCTCACTACATACCTGCCAAGTTGCATTTGAATCGCATTGACCACTTTTCACTTATGACTGTTGGCGAAACATGCATATTTTGGCACAATTTGATTTTTATAAAAAAAAAGAATTTTAATTTTTTGCCATTTTCTAAATTTAAACATTCCAAATAACTAAGCTTTATACACCAAAAGTGCAGTTGTAACTTTCGGACCATAACTGTGAAAATTTTTCTCGAAGGTGGTGACCTACCTTAAAGGGACACTAAAGAGCAAAACGATTTTTCTCGCATTAGTAAAGTAGTCTTTCACGATACCAAAAACACCACGCTTTCTGCGCGAGGACGCTTATTGAGCGAGAAAACGCGCAAAAAGAAAATACAGGTGGCGACATCGCCTTGGAATTCCAGCACCATTTGCCGTGACGTCACATATTTTTGGCGGCGCCTCCTTGGGCCTACGTAGTTCGTAATCGGTTAAATTGAAGTACATTGTCCTCTGATGGGGCCAGAGACTTGACATAACGAGTTTGTGGAGATTTGGTCGAGCCAGTGGCGCCAAAATACGTTAAATGCTCTTTGAAGTCTTTCACGTCACGAATTACAAAGTTTGGCGCGAAATTTAAAATGAAACTTTGAACTTGGTTTTCTCGTCTATAATAAACCTATTGTGGTGGAATAAACTACACAAGACTTCTCCGAGCACACTTTATCAAACTAAACCAAATCATTGTTTCTCTTTAGTGTCCCTTTAAGTTCCGTCTCAAAATTGGTGTCAAATGTCATGTTTTCTCCTATAAAGCATACTTCGTAGCGTGTTGCGGTGTGTAACACGAAAACAACTTATGGCAAGTCTGCCTCTCATTTAAATGATTAAAGCGGTTCAACGCAAGAGAGGGCGCCACCACCTCAGCAAGGGCCCGATTGGTCCTTCCCACGACGCTTCTCCGGCGCCCAATCAGCGCGTGCAGTGTGGCGACAGAGAGCGAACGGCGCGCGTTGGCTCCGGAAACTCTCTTTCTGCGATTGACGCATAACTGTAAGTTCGCAAGGAGCGAGAACGCGCGCTCACCCGCGAAAGACAACGCCGACGCCTTGCCGATAAAGCTGTACGCGCCCAGCAAGCAGCGCCCGTTCGCAGATAAGGCAACCCAGAACTGAAGGCCCAACAAGCAGCAGCCGCACGCCAGCGCAGGCAAGCCAACCCAGAACTGAAGGCCCAGAAAGGTCAGGGAACACCGGCGCACACTGCATGCTTCGCCCCTCCCCAGGTTTCACGCTAGTGGAGCTTAAACACCCTCTCATTTGGCTCTGTCTACGTACTGGCAAATATTTTTCTTTCAATGCCCTCTGCTCTTCGAAGTGGTGAATAAATGAAATGAGAAACAATTAGGAAAATTATCAATGATTATTTTCTTGCTTGAGCGGCATACTAGGTGGCCTAGCTGCGAGAATAGTGGTGAGTTTGAATTTGACAGTTGCCATTTAATGCTTATGCAACTTAAGAAGCACATCTTCATATAGGGCCTAGACACTTAAAACAATCACCATTACAGTGGCTGATAAACATAAGTGCAGCTATTGACGTGGGAGGCGGTGGTAGGTGATCACCGCCGATGGGCTGATGTTGCCCTTGTTGATCTGAGCGGTTGAACGACCGTTTGGTCAACATGGGCGGCGCGCGTTTCGTTCGCACGAGGGGTACGGGCGGGGAAGCAACATCCACGGAGGCTTAGTAGGGCCCTCGCGTGGTCAAGCAGAACGATACATAGTGGTATTGCCCGAGGCTTACGGCACAGCGTAAGGCCGCGGTACTCGGGTCCCCCACAACGCAGGCCCATTTCTATAATGTAGGCGCACTCCGGGCTCTACATTCTTCGCGACTTCAAGAAGAGGTACCGCAAATCTTTTAAACGAAATCCAAAACGAAATATTCAGCAGAACTTCGCGAACTTTATCAGGACCTCCGCGCGTATTAGTGTTTGAAACAGCATCAACTACAGTGAAAAGATTTTTTAGTTAGCGCATTCCCGTTGATTATTTTAGCACTTATATAACTGTGAATATTCTTTATTGTATGTGTTGTTCTATCCTTCATTTTCCTATTGAAACGTGTAATTTTGCATTTGATCGTTCGCTATCTCGAGAAGCGGACGCACGGCTTCACAGGCACACTCAAGGAATATCATATGAAGCCCTTCGATAGGCATTTTTTTCTTCCTTTTGAAGTGTAAGACAAAATTTCATTCTTTCATCCGAGGAACGATAGCATCAGCGCACTGTTCAACAACATATACTCGTATTTTGCTTTTTTGGCAATCAAGATGCGTCAAAAAAAGATGACACTCTAAGACGCTAGGTCATCGACCAGAGCAAGGAAGAAGTGACCAAACAAATAATAAACAAAATTCCCAACTTCGCCATCTCAATTCATCACCAGTCGACACTCGCTCTTTTCCAGTAATAATAACACCAGCATCGCGGTGGCAGTCGCATAAACTTCATGCATGCTAGAGTTCGCTGACAACCGGCTGTCCGGGGAAGCGTTGGCGTTGTTTCTATGTGCGCTGTGCTTGCGCTGTCGAGAGCGTTGTGAAAAGAGCGGGCGCTTGTTGTGACAGTGTGCTAGGCAGAAAGCTACGTCGACGCCATTAGAGGCTGACGTCGTGGCTATAGCACGCCTCGGGCCACACAGTTTCCTAGTTTCCTACCATATTTACTAAGAAAACTATGTCGCTGCGATCATTCGGTCACCATGGGAATGATGGATAGTACATAGATTTGCCTAGTCTTCGTGCTTGCGGCCTCGAACGCACTTCTGGCTTTGCCATTTGTGTTTTGGCTTTTGTTTTCGAAGAAAAAGAATGGCTCGTTGTGAACCTCGTGACCTGATTTGTATTGGTGAAACCCAAAAGGGCCAAGACGGTGAAGTGTGGCTGCTGGATGTTTTAAAAAGTAACGAGTTTTTAAAATTGAAAATCCTCATGGAGCCGAAACAACGAGGCTTAGGCAAATCTATGTACTATCCATGATTCTTATGCTGGCTGTAGCGCCATGCAATGCGGCTCCCATAGACGCTATAGCACCATATTTCCTTCTAGTGTAATATTACAAAGCTCTACGCACCTTATGAAGTACATTTTAGGAAATATTAAGCAAAGCTCCACTACACTACATAACATACTTTATTATCTACAATTTATGAAGTAATCACACATTCTTACACGCTCGCATCGCAGATGATTAGTTTCATGAAGATTCCCGGCACTACATTTTTTTTTCTTTTGAGGACACAGGAAAAACACTAGGTAGCTTCAGAATAGCGTTCGCAGCGTTAGAGTCACTTGGGTATGCACGCTATTTTCAAAATATAACGTGCGCAGCAAGAGTATAGAATACGACGCATGCGTAGTAGCAACCAACGCTAAGGCTAAGCTTTGCGTACGCGATTCTTAAACTGTCTAACGTTTCTGCTTTTTTTTTATTTCAGCTTCCTTGCAGTGAGCCAGTGGTTGCAAGTTGCTTTTCTCCCTGCATGTCCGCTAGAGTGAAATCCTGGTCACACGATCCGTACTATCTACAGGAGAGCACGCCATTATTTTGCCCCTTAAGATCTAGCAACTGAAAATGAAAATGGATTCTGACGCAGGTGATCATCACTTACGCTGTCCCTGAAGGTGCTGTATCAGAGTAGATTACCAAGTGTACCAAAACAACCAAATGACTTGCCGGGGTTCTTCTGCAAAAGTAAGAAGAATGTTTTTCATTTTCTCCACACAAAAGCTGTTTCATAAAATCATATGTGTACTTATTTTTTCGAAACTGTTACACAGAGTAATATTTATACAAGGAAGAAAGGAAAAAACTGTGGATTACCGCATGTTGTCTCAGCAGCATCGCATTACAGATAAGCCGGTTGCGTCACGTATTCTTAATAATTCCTCGGAAAAATCAACGAGCCGTCGAGGTATGTATGCCAGTGGCAGATTGTTTTGGTAGTTTTCATGACCCATGTCGCATACTACTCGTAATGCAGCAAGCCGGCTTTGAATATTTCTGCATTTTAAAAGCAGCTTCCACTCTTGAGATGCTCAGCTTCATACGCCTTTACTATTCAATGCTGCAGACACACATAGTTGAAAGCTATTACTTATTGACATGCGAATTTAAGACTGAAATTATGCTATGGAAAAATCACCTGAGGAAGAATTTTCGGACGGATAGATTTGCAGCAGCAAATCCTTGAAATGAATTCTCAAACATGCACCAACGCTTGTTTTAAAACTAAACGAAGTAAACATATAGGCACGAGTTATTTCGCGCATGAAATGATAATTTTGTGTTGATTATGAGTCAGAAAAATGGACTTTAAATAACTGAGTTTAATGCGATATGACATTTTTAAGTCATTTTGTGAATGAAAGCTTTAGTGTAGCTTTTCCGCAGAACAACGTTTACTTAATGAGACTAATGGAATCATTCGAACGTTGTGCTGGAAGCCATATATCCTTTTCACATGCAGGTCATTCTGGAAATGCGGTGCCGTACTGATACTGCAGAGTGTTTATGTTGGGAGGTGTTTACAATTAGGAAATTTCAGTCTCATAATTGTAATCAAGCGCCCACAGAGCTTCCGTGATTAACTCAATGCAAGCAGTCCTTTACATCGCATGCCAGAATACGTTCTTCTGTGAGAAACGGTGAACTGACATCGTAAATAACATTTGGTAAATTCCTGTCTGTATTTGTTTCAAAACAAATATATTATTACTTCACGCTAGATGTACAATTTCATAAAGCCAAATATATAGCGGAGCCTACTGCTAAGTTGCCACATTTGACGAGACGGCGAGCTATTTCTGCGTTGCCAATTTCAACAGTCACTAGCAATTTCATCTAATACACACGCAAGTTTCTCAATATTGCGTGTTGTCCTGCAAAATCTAGAGACAGAGTTTTGACAATATAGACACGAGCTGTTTGCAGACGACTGTGTGGTGTATAGAGTTACTGACAGTGATTCTGGTATTTATGACCTAAGTTTCAACCTGGGGCGCGAAATGGGAAATGTCTCTAAACGTTTCGAAACGGTCAGTCGTCACCTTTACAGGGAAACGCTCACATAAGGCATTATGATTACAAATAAATAACGTTACTTTACGCAGGGCTACGGAATATAAATACTTAAGAGTTTTGCTTACTTCGGATTTAAGGTGGGATTGGCATGTACATCAGATAAGAAGAAAGGCAGCACGCAAATTAGGCTTCGTACATCGAAATTTTGGACAATTACCTAGTAATTTGAAAGAAAGAGAGAGAGAGAGAGAGATAATAAAACGAGAGAAAGGCAGGGAGGTTAACCAGAATTGTAGCATCTGGTTTGCTACCCTACACTAAGGGGAGGGGGAAAGGGAAAGAAAGGTGGAAAGGACAGCGGAGAGAAGAGCAGGCGCACGATAAAGAAAAAGGGTATAAACAAAAGGAAGCTGTAGAGCGGGAGTGCTACAGCCTATTCAATAGGCCACTGGCACGCAAAAAGTTCAGTAAGGCCTTAAATGATTTTCGCTGTGCAGACAGTTCGGGTCGGCATTCCAGCACTGCCTGTTCCGACAGGGGTCTGTCGTCAAGGCGGGCCAACACAGCAGCTAGCGACAGTCAGTGCGAGCTGTAGCGAGGGCGGCGACAAAGAACGTGGTCTATCGTTTCTTCGCTGTGACACTGGCTGCAAGTAGCAGTCTCTGCCATGCCGATTCGGAAGGCAAAAGATTTGGTGAAATCAACACCAAGCCACAGTCGACAAAGCACCGTTGCCTCGAGTCGAGAGAGTCCGGACGGAGGCCGAAGTCGACGACACGGGTCCAGTCTATGCAGTCGTGTGTGCTGTAAACTTGGTGTGTTCCACAAGGCTTTTATTTGTTCATTGGCAATCTCTCGGATTTTCATCGCAGCATCCGTTCTTGATAACGGGATGGATTCTTGTACGCCGTCTTCGTGTGCAGTTCGAGCAGCAGCGTCGGCATGCTCGTTGCCCAATATGCCGCAGTGACTTGGAAGCCACTGAAAGGTGATGTCGTGTCCTTGCACGAAGAGGTGATGGAGCAGCCCTCTAATTTCCAACACGAGTTGCTCGTGAGGTCCACGGCGAAAAGTGTATATCAGGCACTGTAAAGCTGCCTTGGAGTCCGTGAACACGCTCCATTTCTTGGGTGGTTGGTCATAAATTACTCTAAGTGCGCTGCGCAGAGCAGCAAGTTCCGCACCTGTCGATGTAGTCTGGTGGGATAGCCTAATCTTCACGGTGGTTGTTCTTGCAGGAAAGATCACCGACCCTGCAGACCCATCCACGGTAGTTGAGGCGTCAGTATATAGATGGCTATGCTCGCTGTACGTCTCGTACAACAAAAGAAGAGAAAGCTGCTTGAGCGCTGGTGACGAAAGCTGTGCTTTTGACCTTACACCTGGAACCGTGAGTCGAACTTGTGGATGAGTCATACACCATGGGGGAGTTGGAACTCTTGCTGGAGCTGTATATCCTGTTGGTAGGCGTGTACGGTAGGACAGGACTGTCTGACAAAATGAGGCACGAGGTCGGTCTTCAGGCAGACAGGCTAAATGATGGGTAGGGGCGCGAGCAAGATGCCTCACGTGTGCTCTGAGCGCTTCCATTATAATATGCGTCTTGGCCGGGTAGTCGTTTGCAATCGCAATGGTCTCAGCTGTTGACGAACATCGCGGTAGCCCCAGACAAACTCTAAGAGCCATAGCCTGAACGCTTTCGAGTGTGCGAATATTGGTTCTGCAGGTATTGGTCAGCACAGGCAAGCTGTATCGTAAATAACCGAGAAAAAGCGTCTTGTACAGTTGCATCATTGCATGTACTGAGGCCCCCCAGGTTTTCCCTCCAAGATACTTGAACAGATGGGCAATGTCCGTCAGGCGCCTCTTTAGGTAGGCCACGTGAGTACCCCAGCAGAGGTCCCTATCAATGATCACACCTAAAAATCTGTGTGACCTGACATAAGGTATGATTTGGCCGTCGATAGATATAGCGTATGGCTTCATTGGCTTTCGGCTAAAAGCAATCAATGCACATTTCGCTGGCGAGATCTTGAGACCTTGTTCATTGAGGTACATCAATATCAACGTCGCAGCTTTCTGAAGCCTTGCGCGTACCTGAGGCCGGGTCACGCCAGATGCCCAAACGCAGATGTCGTCAGCATACATTGATAGCTCGACCACACTCGGTAGTCGTTCCACAAGACCAATGAGTATGAGGTTGAAGAGAGCTGGACTCAAGACGCCACCTTGCGGAACTCCACGGTGCGTGTGATGTCGGGAGGTTGGACCATCTTCAGTGTTCACAAATAGAGTCCTTCCTTGTAAGTAACTGCGTGTCCAACGATACAGTTGACCACCTAGGCCCACTGATCCCATGGCTTCTAGGATGGCGTCATGAAGAACGTTGTCGTACGCTCCTTTTACATCAAGGAACATGGCAACAGATAATCTTTTACATGTCTTCTGATGTTGGACATATGTGACAAGATCGATAACATTGTCGATGGAACATCGGTGACGTCGAAAACCAGCCATGGCGTTCGGGTATATCTCGTAGTATTCAAGGTACCATTCTAGTCTTGCGAGGATCATTCGTTCCATTACCTTTCCAACACAACTTGCCAGCGCAATGGGTCGGTAAGAGGTAATCTCTAGAGGAGACTTTCCAGGCTTAAGAAGGGGTACCAAGCGGCTGATCTTCCAATCTTGGGGAACCATGCCATCCTGCCAGGACTCGTTGTATATATGAAGGAGCGCATCTCGTGCTCGTTCACCAAGGTGGCACAATAGCCGGTAAGATATATCGTCCGGGCCAGGCGACGACGACCGATTACATAGAGCGAGCGCCGCGTCAAGTTCTTGTATTGTGAACGGTAGATCCATGCGCGTGTCCCGTGAATCTGGGATATTGTCGAAGGTATGCATACTTGTGCACGTTGATGGGCCCACAATCATAGTGCAGAAATCTTCTGCCACCTCAATTTCTTGTCGGCGCTGGAAGAGCGCGAGGCCCTTGAACGGAAAGCGCTGTTCCGGAACAGAACGTAGGCCTCGCACAGTTCTCCATATCTGAGACAGTGGTGTACGAGGATCAAGCGACGCGCAAAATTTTTTCCATCGTTGTGTCTCTAGTTTATCGATGCGGCGTTGTATCTTCTTTTGCATGCGCCGGGCTGTTCATAGATCATCCATGGACTTGGTGCGTCGGTATCTTCTTTCAGCACGACGACGAATCGCACGAAGTCTCTCTAACTCCAGGTCGAATTCAGAGTACTTTGGAGAGCACATTAGTGTGCGCATAGCCATCTGATCCGTTTCCTTAATAGCTTGCTCAAGTCCACAGGGAAGGCCTTGATGACAAGCGTCCTCAAGTTGAGTTTTGAACTTCATCAAATCTATTCTTCGTATTGTGGTAGATGAATACGTGTTGGAAATACCTCTGATCTTCAGGTAGGTGGGAATATCGAAATCCGATTCTGTTGTTGACGAGGCTTCGAAAATAGATCGTCAAATCGTTCCTATGCTCCGATCTATCGTGAGTGTCATCAGAGGTCGTCTGACAATCACTGGTCATTTCGACAGGAGGTCAGAGAATCGTCGATCATTCAATGGAACGCGAGAGGTCTAAGATCTCGCATCTCCGATTTCCGCCAATTTGTTCGTCTATACCGATTTCCAGTCATTGTCATATGTGAACCGAAATTATCACACCCAATCAGACTATCTGGCTACGAGTCATTTTTCTCATCAAGCGACATCGAAAGTAGCAAGGTCGTTGTTTTTATTCGCCGAGAGCTTGCTTACGTCGTTCAGCCAGTGCAACCTCATGACGACAATCAGTATGTGTGCTTGACTGTTAAAAATAGAAAGGTCACTTTCGCACTCCTGGGTGTGTACCTCTCCCCATCAAGTCGATTCGACGCCAAACGACTGGACGACATTTTAAAGGCCCATCCGGGTCCATGGGTTATTACCGGGGACTTCAATGCACATCATACCATTTGGGGAAGCTCAAGGACCAATTCAACGGGACGGCGTCTAGCTTCATTGGTCGCCAGTCATGGTCTCGTCCTCCTCAACGATGCAAGTCCTACGTTTCTGCGAGGCACCACATACAGCAGCTGCCTTGATTTGTCATTCGTGTCACGCCACTTCGCCACGCAAGTAAAGTGGTTTTTGGACATTGAAACACATGGAAGCGACCATATTTGAAAGAACGGCTCTATTTCACTCATGCACGTTCGACAATTGAGTACGCCTGTGGCAGCTGGGATCCTCATACTGCAATTAGCCGACCTACTAGAAAAAATTCAGAATAGGGGTGTTCGATCTTTTTTTGGGTAATTACGACAAAAACCTCAGTATTTTTGAAACTAAGCTCGCACCTCATTGGCAGGACTTAAAGGACAGACGGAAAACCCTGAGACTCAAATTTTTTATAGCATTCAGTAGTTCATCATCGTAGCAAAGTTTTGCAAATACTTGCCGCAACTACATACATAAATACATACAAACTGGCCGAGCATCTAAATCACAATGCCTAACTCTCATGTGGCTTCGCATCTACTGCGCAAGCCAAGGAGAAAAAACATATCGTATTTTAAATGTCCTGGTTCAATTTCTAAGAACCGAATCCCGCCTGGTGTAAGTGGTAATTCCTTCTTAAGTGTTCTTTGGAGAACATTCCAAAATAAAAAGGCGTCCCGCCAATCGATAAAGACGTGCTCTACCGACTCTGGCTTTCGACAAAATAAGCATTTACATCCCCACGGTAAAAAGCCACCTCTTTGCTCTAGCCATGTTTTAGCCGGCAGCGTATTTCTCAGTGCCAGATCTATTTTGTATTATCTGTCTAGTGTCACTCGAAAGCGTTTGCCGTGAGATTTGTTGGCAGTGTTTTTCCTGGTCCTTTGTATCGTCCTTTGTATAGTGGAGGCCAAGCAAAAGACGTTTTGAAGAGAGTTAAAAAATGATCTTACCAGCCGGAGTTAAAACGTTCTTTCTTATGTTACACACTGATATGGAGCCACTCCATTGCTTAGAACAGCAATGAAATTAACTTTAATGCTTCACAAAAATACGCGTCCTGTGTACAGGTGTCACAGTACGAGATGTAATATCGTCGTAAACGGGGTACAAGCGTGTATTGCCATCGGGCGTCACACCATGGGAACTGCATAACGAGTTGGTGGTTTAGAGCCAGCCACCCATTACAAAAAGCACACACATTACTGCGCGTATTTCCTTACGAACACGCCGTGGGTGCATCGCAACCATAGGCGTGCGCAGGGTTCCCCATCAGGGCGCCGGGGCGGGGGGGGGGGGGCGAAGGTTCAACGCAGTGCCCCCCCCCTGCTAAGTCAATGTACGCGGCAGATTTTGCGCGCCCCCCACCTCTTAGGTGACTAGGGGGGTCAATGTATTGGGCACGTTTTTGCGCCCCCCCTTCTTAGGTGACTAGAGAGGGCGGCCGCCCCTGATAGCGCACGCCTATGATCGCAACTGCGAAAAAGTATCACGCGCGTAATTGCTGCTGGTTTAAAGCATGCCACCCATTACAAAGGTTATACAGATGACAAAGCTAACAAATTAGGGGACGCTTAACCTTCGCCTTTAAGAGTTGAACGCGACAGCGATATCCAGCCCCATCCTCATCGTGCTCTATTTCGCCTGTCATTATGTTCAGTCGCCCGGTCTCACACACGCACACACACACACACACTCGACATACCTATAGTAAATTTAAAGGTTTCCGCCCTCTTCAACGGCTCTTTTATGACAACAGTGTACCCACAACGTGTGTGAAAGAGAATGCGCGCACTAATGTCTATGCCCTTTATAATGGACGGCATGCTTTAAACGAGCAGCAATTACGTGCGTTATACTCTTTCGAAGTTTCGATGCGCCCGCCACGTCTTCGTAGGTGAATACGTGCAGTAATGTATGCGCCTTTTGTAATAGATGGCGGGATTTAAACCACCAACTCTTTATGCATTTCACATGGTGTGACGCCCGATGGCAATATACGCTTCTACCCCGTTCTACTGCGATATCAGCCTACATTACGCGTCCTGTGTACACAGGACGCGTAAGTGGGTGAAGCATTAAAGTTAATTTCAGTGCAGTTCCAAGCGATGGAGTGGCTCTGTGGTAGAACACCTGCTTGCCACGCAGACGGCCTGGGTTCGATTCTGACTCGAGCCTAAGTTCAGTGTAATAAAAAGGTGGGCGAGTTGGTGTTGGTTCATAATAAAAAGGGGGCGCGAATAAAACGGCACACAAGAGAAGATTCGCACGTCGTCCCCTGTCAATCTTTTCTTGTGCGCCATTTATTTTATACAAGATGATGACCACCGACACCGACGCCGACAACGAAATTTCTGCGGAACGAGCTCTTTAACACTCTCGCGTTAAAATTGAGAGGCAGTAAACTTGCTGTAGGCGCTTCATTACCGGGGTGTACTCTTCTTTTCCTCAACAAAAATCACTTCCACCCCTCCACCGCCTCGTTACAATATTTCGTGTTGGGGAACTTAATTCAATCTGCTGGACAACGCAAAAGGTGGAATAAGGAATTGAACACTTCAGGAAAGTTCCGACTACGAGAAAATAGAATTCGTAAGCCACGTTGTGACCGCGTGATTGTCCTTTCGTTAGGCCGTTCTACAGGCTGACGAAAGGAATGTACACGAAGGACGTCACGCCTACTCTGCACGAAAACAACGTTCCGGGGATAGCGGCTACCTACAAAGAAAGGACGAAATAACAAAAATAAAGAAAGAAAGAAAAGCAGTACATCAGGTACGCCCATGGTAAGCTTCACATACCCCCATTTCTCCAATGAGGGAAAGCTCCTGCATTATCGTTGTAAACACAATTTCAACGACACTTTCCGTCCATTGTTTACCAGGTTTGTCCATCGTAGGGTACATCACTCCAAATCGTTCATCATTTGTTCTAAACCAAACCATGGATGTGTCTTTTTCCGTCGCATGTATATGTTAGTGTTAGCTGCCTACAGCTCTCCCGTAGTACAGTACAAGTTGCTATGAATGTTTTCCGTTTTTTTATGTCCACCATATGGGTGTGCGGCTTTATCTCGTGAACGGCCTACTGCTCTCCCGTGGTAGAACACCTATGATACTCTGAATTGTTCGCCCTTTGTTCTAAACTCTACTCGTAAGTCCATAGAGACAGCCCACGGCTATCTGATAAGGATTACACTGTACTAAAAGTACCTTGCAAATTTTTCTAAACACATATTTGCCCCAGGTATACCATTGCAAATTGGCAATATTTCAGGATTGTGACGCTAATGCAGTTTTGATTTTGACGTTGAGATAACCACAATTTATTGAGATACAAATTTGCTTCTTTCTATTACCTATAGAATGGGATTGCATATTAATTCTGAATATTTTCAGTTTAAACGTTGTGTTTAATTTTCGTTTAGATGTACCTAATTGCTGATCATATTGCTGAATTTCAATCACCCTACGCTCACTCTCAAGCCTATTGCGGGGGACCGCACGCTTGCAATCAAATTACGATAAAATCCTGAAAAGTCTACCAAAACTGTTCCCCTATAATGATTATCTACAGAAGAGGGAAAATAATCATTAAAACGTTTCATATTGTAGTGGTAGTCTTGGTTTAGTCGGTCAATCGCTATCAAGGAAGATGTACCAAAAAAGAAAGACAGTACACGAAGTACTTCGTGTGTCTACAGCGAAGGCATCCCTGACTCCTCTAAGAAACATGACTCCCCGTGTTAACTTGTCTATTGAAGTGCAGCGCTGCTAAGCTCGATTACGTCAGTTGGATTCCCGGCCACAGCGGCCGCATTTCGATAGGGGCTGAAATGCAAAAGCGCCCGTGTAGATATTTAATTTAGATGCAAGTTATGGAAACGCAGGTGATCGAAATTAAGCCGGTCTCTGGCACCAACGGTGACTCGTAATGCTCCCGATGTTTGTGATCACGTAATACTACAGAGGTTTGCGCTAAACTTCACTCAACAGCCGAATCCCCCTTCTCGCACATTATAGAAAGCTACAACTTAACGCGAGTACAATCATCAGGAAGCGTACGCTTTGCCGCGGTTGCTCATGGATACTTAAAATAATTTGTTACTTCTAATACCTATCAGTGCTACGTATAGGTAGTTAACTTATGTTCGTATTTGCTTGTTCATTTGTTTCTGCATGTATACTTTCTTTATTTCGATCTGTTTTGTATCGGCATATGGCTACCCTCTGTTTAGTTCGCCGATATTAACAGGAAAGTGTTTTATGCCGGGGTCCACCGAGACTTCAGTGACGTATTTCCGTCACGGAAATGACGTCGAAAAAATTTACATGATCAGATGGCAAAGAAAGAAACATGGCTGAACCCTCCGTCATAGGAATCGGTATAACACAAAGGCGAAACGTATCCACACAGAAGTAGTGCTTATTCTGTAATGATATATGACAGCTGGTACAATGTCTATTTGTGTTTGGCAGCGATAACACCGATTGGCGTGGATGCACCCATGTTGACGCCTAGTTCGTAGAGGTTCTTAGCTTGAGCCGCAAACGCGCGCGTCCCGCTGGCCTCTGTCTCGCTCCACCAAGGCATGACATTCGCCCGTCGAAATCGTGTCCTTTCTGCAGCACGTATTGCAGCAGTTTTGTTAGTCGGTGCTCTCGCAATCGAAGTAGCGGTGGCGGAGAAATCCCGTTGGCGCATGTGGAAGCTGCACTACTCCGAGGAGCCGGCGCACGCTGACACGAAGCACAATGTAAAGAACGTAACTGCGTCTAGGGTGCCTCGGCGACGCCAGCACGGCCAGTGTCTCTCGCTGCTATCGAGACGCTTTAACTATGACCTCCGATATCGCACGCAATTTCGAAGTAAGCGCTAGTAAGTGCCCATCGTGACGCATTCCTTCTTTTCACCTCTCACAGACGGCGGCACCACCCCCGCTCCGCCCCGCCTATCTACACCGCCAACAGAGAACACCGTGCGAGAGAGAAAGTGTGCAAGATATAAGGCGCGTTTGTGAGGTGTCCAGCATCTACCAAGCTAGCTTAGTTGGTTCAGCTTTGGGCGCTTACCGTCACGGCCGCAAGCATCGTGGGTTGGATTCCCAACGGCTGATCTTCTTCTTGTTTTTTTTTCTTTCTCACCCGTTGACGTCCATTTTATGAACGTTATATCCGGTAACAGAAGTACTTGATGGACCCCGTCATAAAACACTTTCGTGTTAAAAAGTTCCGTCAGCGGGCATCGAACCTACGACCGCTCGCGCCGCAAAAACAGATGTCGGGCACGCTATCCACTGCACCATGGTCACAGTACCTACAGGCTTTCAAAACGCGCCTTTTATATCTACCACTCTCCCGCTCGGCGGGGTGGTGTTACCCTCTGGAAGCGGTAAAGTAAATCGTCATTACTGTGGCCTCCGCGATTAACACCTGCAACGCGTTACACGTCCGTCCCATTCTGCGCGTTTTCAATAAAAGTTAAATTTTGTCAATGCCTTAACACACCGCGAGGTGGCGGTCTTAGCCCAAGCGCCGTAAAAGCGTCCGCCTCTCTCATAGCATCACGCTAATCCAAACAAAAAAAATTGCAGTGTCTTAGCTCAGCTATGCCAGGATATACGTAGCGTTAGCAAAGGTTCAGCAGATTATTCTTAACTTTCCAGAGTGTCTAGGATTATTAGCCTTCTTCTGTTCATTCTTCGTACGCTGAACCGCTAATTGCCAGGCAACTACTTCGGGATTCGATGAGATAAGCTTCTCGGCTCTTCTGCGCCGTTGAGCAGCATTTGGGCTCTCCTTCTCCATGGCGTTACCCACCTGCAAACGCCAGTCAGAGGCGCTATCACGCGGCTCCAGCACAGTGTCATACGGCGACTGCACAGCGAAGGCGAACAGCTGCGCGCGCGCCGGCGCCAGTGTGTCTGCCAAGGCTACCACGCCACTCCTCCCGAACGCGCAGACCAGCAGCGGCGAGCCGCGCGTAGCGGTTGCGGAGAGCGCGTGAGATGCCGGCTCCGGGGAGCCAGCTGTGTGATATCACTGATCCTCGCGCATGCGCAGCACGCAAGTGTAGCTAACGCTACAAAATAGCTCTTCGACGCGCGCCTGCCTCACCTGGCTGTTACACCGCGTTCCCTGATCACGCGCTCGCCCCGAGAAAAATCGCGGCCGGCTACCGGTGCGGCACGACGCGCTTTGCGTTTCCCTCTTTTTTTGCCGTGGTGTTCAATCACATTTTAACATGCCGCGGGATGGAGACCAAGTTCTGCGTCCAATATGCGACGCTCTTCTGGCTATCACACCTCGTTCTCTGATTACGCTTTCACCGTTTACTACAGCGACCACATGGTTTTGTGTAATCATTTAACATGGACGTTCGTTGTCGGGATGGAGATGTACCACCAATCATCAAAGTGTGCTATAGCTGCCAGATATCAATATACGTTGTGCACACACTCTTATATCAATGTACAGTAAACATTCAGTTACTTCTGTAAGGGCACGCTTTACTTTCGTGTAATTCCGCTTCTTATGACGGAGGGATCAACCATTTTTTTTATTTATTGCGCTAACGTCTCAACAGCTTCGACATTTGTGACTGACCCTTGTTTTGTGCAGTTGATCGTTTCTTTCACTTGCTTGCATTGTTCAGCTGGGCGCTCAGGTTGCACTGTGTATGTGAAAAGTCGGTGGAATCTACACGTCTCCAAATAACTTAAAAAAACGCCTTAATGTCAACTCCTCCTCAGCGAGTTTTTGCGCTTGAGTGCGTATCTACCCATTTCCATATGTTCTTGCAATCTCCCCATCTGACTAGATGATTCTGCGGAGCAGACACCTGATAAACGTTGGCAAAATGTTCGGTAGCATCAAAAAAGTGATGAAATGACTAGATGATACTATCAAGGGGACGCTAACTCGGTGTCACCTTCTTGGCTAGGTTTATAGCTTGTCCCATGCACTTTTAGGTGCACGCGAAACTTTAGGAATTCGTGTATGTAGGCGTTAAATACGTTAGAAAAATAATTGTGTTTTGTCAACATGCGAAGCGTTTTTTGAGAAGAATGAATTCCAGCATCACGGGTTTAGTGTTCCTGGATGATGAATGGCTTAGCCCGTTAACATTTTCTGGCCTGCCCTCTAACGGCTTAAATATTCAAGAACACTGGAACTTAAACATGAAGCATTTTAATATATTATAAGCAATAGCATTACGCCACAGAACGAACAGGTTGCACTCGAACATCGGACAACGTGGCAAAAGCTATAAAGTCCAAGTTTCTTGTTCGGGGTTACTGCGTTATTTTTTGGAGGTACCTCTTTATCTGAGGCCTGTGCAGTTGGTTTAATATAACGACACTGCGTTTCCGATTTTAAATGAAAGAAGCATAATTGGCAACTTTTACGCCAGTAGCTGTTTATGCAGCACAAGTCTAGCGATGAACAGTTTTCCTACAGATTAACAGACTCACTAGTTTGATGAAACATAGATATAAACGATGCGTTAGCGCCTGGGGCAATGACTGAGAAGAAAAGAGTAGGGTTGATGACCTAGCTGTAGTCGATACTTAACGTGCACAAACGTGTGTTTATGCAAAGGGCGTCTAAGGGCTTATGTCAATATTTCTAAGGGCTTATGTCAATAAGAGCTCTATGGAAACGCCCACCCAGAGAAAGTGAAAAGCCTACACAATCTACGTGTGTACTTCACGAACAAGACATTTTATGGGGTGAACACAACTAAAGTGCTACGCAAAGCTGTGGTCAAGCCGAGCTGGAAAGCAGTGTGCAAAAAAAAGAGGTGTTTAACCTATATAATGGCACACTGATGTGTTTGTCTGAGGGTGCTTTGCGGCCGTGATTTTAGGTCGGTGAAAAGCTGCTTTTAACAGAACAAAAGCTTATATATTTATGAGAACTGCATTGTGTATTGCCATGTGCAGACCTTTCGTGCTAGATGTAGCTCTTCGTTACTCTTACACATGCGCTTTAGAAGACTTTTTGATAGCTCGAAAAAGAAAAATTGCGCAAACGGTTTTTTCTATCCTTCAGTCAGCTTGTGCTTGGAAGTAATGCTTTCGGCTGCACTGCGTTCGTGAAGGAGGTACCTATCGGAGTTGTTTTAGATGCGAAGCATCTTATGGCGGTGTTCAGTTCGGTGGGGGTGTGCGGCGTGACCACACTTACTGCGCATGCGCAAACCCTTTCCACACACCTCCTTTCCACAACCTCCTCTCCGCTCTCCACTCCCACTCCTCGTTTAGATAAAAGGCTCGCGTTACGTCGTACACACGCTGAGTCACTGCGCCAGCTGCGCCGGTGTCATGAGTTCCAACGTCAACTTCGGCGCCAGTTGCAGTAATACCTTAACGCCTGCTGAGATCGCGGAGCAGCGGGTGGAGCAGCGAAAGGCTCGACGCGCCAAAGCGCAACGTAAACGTCCGCAAGCGGACCCCGAGCTCCGGGCTAGGGAAGCCCAGCGCAAACGGCAACGTCGGCGGGAAACTGCTACGAATGAAACGCGGGCTCGACGTGCCGAAACGCTGCTTCGTATCGCCTCATGGCCCCTTTAGCGGGAGATGCTGTAATTTTTTTTCTTGTATTGAAGGCAATTTTCACATAGTATTGGCCCATATTCTATATTATATTCAAATATTTATATTCAATGAAAAGCAGTATCATGTCCGTTCTCTAGCTCTAAAACCGCTGGTTTTCTTAAGGCTTATTTTAGGTGCGAAGCACCTTTTGCGCTCGAGCTGTCGGCGTCTCCTGCCGCCGTAGCTCGTCACGGTGTCTCTTGTCGTCGCCCGTCACGGTGCAGCAAGTGGCAAATAAGACGGCGCGGTTGGTCAGCAAAAGCTCGCGAGAACGTGCGCTCGCCCGTAAGAGACAACGCCACGTGCGTTTCTTCTAGTGCCAAATAAGACGGCGTGTTGGCTCAAGAAAAGCTCTGTTTCTGCAATGGACGCTGTCTGCGACGCTGTCTGTAGCAATAAGAGGACGCTGTCTTCTCATTGCTATTGACGTGCCCCTATTGGAAATACCGGTGCATCGCACCTCCCCAGGTTCCACGTCAGTGGAGCTGTCTTGTATAGTATAGTATAGTATAGCAAGGGAAAGTGAGAGTGAGGAGGATGGAAAAGAGCAGGGCAACGCCACCAGCTCTGCCGCTTTATTATAGGCGCTGCGCCGTGCTCCCGACCGGGCTGCAGAAATTAGGCGCCTTTCTTCTACAAACTACACCTACCTACCTTTATTAGGCTTCGCACGACTAGTGTGTAGCTACCGCAAGTTTTTTCGAATACCCGGCCTGCACATCTTCATATTCCTCAAAGCGAGAATGCGATCTCCGATAAAAGACATGCGCAGCGGTTACTTTCTATACACACTGTGTGACCAGATTTGACATTTGTTGTAAAATTATTGTGAAATCTGGAAAAACTTACATCATAACTGCAGGGCATCAATGACGGTTGCTTAAGTTAACAGGAAGCCATCCCCAATACTTATTTGGCTCAATTCGCGGTCACGAACTCGTCTCCTTTCAGACATCCAGTAGGGCATTGTGAAATAAGCCTGACTGAGGACAGTCCAGCACACGCTAGTGGATGGTTTCCAATTTGCGCGAGTAAAGATATGCGGTGTTTCTTATCACGTTGAACAAGCTAACCCAAGCCATGCGAAATCAACAGTGATTCCATCAAAGCCAGCCCGTAAAATGATTGGTGTGTGCTTGGGCCCCTTCTTCCACCTTCTCTCTGCACGTCGTTTCCATGTGTCGTAATACAACCCATTATTTCGAGTTTATACAAAACTTAATGGCAGTTTTTCGTAGCCTAATTATCTGACGCTGCCCCCGCCTCCCAAATCATCCACCCCTTATAACTTGTTTTTAACCTGCATAAAACCATTATTGTTCGGTATTCTGGAATGACGAACCAAAGACTGGAATACCGGAAAGACAGAAGACGTGAATCGATATTCTTGGAAACTCGACGCGTATCACGGTTCTTGTCACTTTCTACGATGCCTTGTTTATTGCGTACGCCATGAGCGCCATTCTCAACGTCTATTGAATATCGGCGCTTCTGAATGTCTATTCGCATTCCCGCGCAAAGAAAAGCAAAAGTTCTTTGAACTCAACTATCGTATTTATCCTTTTATCAATGACCTACATAGTTGTTTAAGTATTACGTGACTTTCGTATTGCGTGCTGACCTGTGTCTTCCGTATTACAAGGTTCTCGTTTATATCATGACTTTCACATCGCGAGATTTATGTCTTGTGCGATGACTTACGCGTTGAACGAATTACTTTACGTCAACGTGCGCTGGTGCTGCCAGCAATACCCCGACTTTTCATGAGCCACCTGTAATGATGTTCAGACGTGATATTTCAAAAGTGTGGATATGTGTTTTTTCAGCTATATATCAATCGGCTATAGCCCTCAAGTTTAACAACGCGACAACTTACACCACAAGCTACCACGGCGGCTAACCATGCTTACAGCAAAACATACCAACTTGTCCAAGAGCTTGTTTTAAGTGGCATTCTGATAAAACTGAAATGACAAGTGCGCTGAGAGATCTCGTTACTCTTCAATAAAGGCTGTCCCCAACAGAAAAGGTGCGTCGCTGTCGCGCACGATAAGGGCCCCGAAGGCAGCTTAAGTGCTACTTCTGTGCCAAAAAAAAAGAGGGCGTTCATGTTGCTAAATGTAGCACAGAATCCCTTTGTTTTCACACTGCAGCGTCATCTGCATGACTGAATAGTAAACGAGTCTGGAAGTGTCCTGCGGGGTGCAAAGAACCCGAACTCTTTTCGCCCCAACCGGTGACAATTACTCGATTGACTTTCTCTGGACAAAAGGATTGCCGCTTTGTCTAGCGTCGACACCCAAGCAGTGTTGCCATGCGTACCTTCTAAAAACATATTGCATACACATGATCTGCAACGGAGCTTGGCCGCGGGCTGTTTCTGACTATAGAAACAGACGCTTTCGATTCACAGCGTTTCGTGACAAGCTTTAGTGAAGCTCATATGGTTCGTCTCCCGTGAATTGATGTGAGATGGAGGCTTAGGGCCCAACATGATCGTTTACCTGAGCTCACCTGTCTGTGACAACGCTTTTTAGCCTGACGTCATTTTTACTGTTGAATGCACAAAATTCACCGAGATGCTTTCTTCAGTGAAATCCATCGGCCTGTAAAAACGGCTGTTCAATGACAAACTGCTTTGAAGGAAAAGCGGCTTATGACTAGACAATTTTTCCTGGAGGATTTACATTGCAAAATAACGAGATGAGGCAGCATGTCAGAAGTTACTCACTCATGTCATTGTAACTCAGCCATCGCGATGTTGCGCTTGAGGTGTCATAACGATACGCCCACGATACGCCTGTCTCAATTCGCCTACAACCCGCGTCACTGTTATCAGTGCGTAAGAGTATGAAGTTGCGTTATATATAAAGCCTGCCAAAGAAATAATCATAATAACTGATCTGATTTTACGTACCAGATCCACGATATGATAAAGAGACTTGGCGCTGAGGGAGACCCCGGATTAATTTCGGCCACTTAATATTGTTTAATGGGACCTAAATCAAAGCACACTGGTGTTCTTAGCATTTCACCACCATGCAAAGCTAAGAACCCATGTTTTCGCCGCCCACACTCAAAGCCGCGGCCTCAACTTTTGCAGCGCGATATTCTACGTGGTTATCTGCCACGGCGATGATGCTGCATTAGTATGTATCTAGAGCATAGTGCATTCACACCATGGCGCGCTTCGCTTGTCGATGCCTCAGGGAACGTGCGAGAAGCCTCTACAACATCTGACCATTGGTTACTGAGCAGACACATAGGAGATGATTAGGCAGATCTGTAGGAGATGTAGGAGTTGGTTACGTAGATAAATATGAGATGGTGACGCAGATAAGTAAGATATGGTTGAACGGTTACCATCAGCGACTGATTCGGCTAAAGCGGCTTATATGGACTTTTCCGGTGATACGTACCTCGCGCTGAAAAGTCGCTCATCGCAAGCGATTTTTCAGACTGACAGAAAAGCTTGGAATCAGTCTACTTCATCTGCGCATCATACGAAAACTGCCTACTTAGTGCGCCAACACAGAAGTTTAGGAGTAGCCAGAAATTAGCCATGCAGCCAGCCTAAATTGTTCGTTGCCAAACGTGGGCGCAAATAGCCAATTTGGCGCAAAGTAGCCATCAACGGCGACCATGACGCGAATTCTGGTGCATCTTCTGGCGCATGTCGCTGACTTTTGCATGGAGTAAGTCGCATTCTTTTTCTGTACTGCTTAGGTATCTAATTAGGCAAGATTAATCAACCAACTTCTACAGCAACGGTACTGGACAAAAAACTCCAATTAGAATGTTGTAGAACAGTTTTCAAAACTCCCAGTCGGGCATTGTCCCTCGTGGTTAGAATGATACCTCTGGTGGTGCACTTTTCAAGATGAGGAAGTCTCGCAATTCATAATACGATGGTAACGTCACTAAACCGTAACTGACAGTAGTAACAGCAGAGACGTATGCGAGCATAAATAACCGCCCTACCTTAACTCTGAAGGCACCCAGGGAAGTGCTTTTCGGCATGTGCACTTAAGCGAATTGGTTTGGATAGTGCGTGCACTGAGGTGGAAGATACGAAAGAGTGGCGCGAGAAAGATAGGCAACGATAATAACCATTTAAAACGCTGAACCAAAAATAAGAGCATGACACGAACAGTTTACGACGCTGCGGCGCAGCCAATCTTTCGTGATGAATAGGTTTCGCGCATGATCCTAGTTACAGGGTAAGAAACATATGAAAACTGGAGCTACTTCAGCAGTATATTGAGGAGGACAATGGATGAGCCAAGTGGATGAATTTACTCAGCAGATTTTCTGCAGTTTTTTTATGTTTTCTTACTTCATGAACCGACACTCCATGGTGCGCATGCCGTTCGCGAGAACCGCTAGGTATTATAAGAAAAATATTATCAAAATGTCAACTGTCGTCATGGCAGTTATGAAAATCAGCAGCAAAGTGAAGCAGAAAATTTCGAGGAACTTTTTCCGCCTTTGCATTTTTCATGTGACAAGCTTCTTAGGTATGTACCTTCCAGCGTCGTTTCTTTTATAAAAGTGTTGTTATAAATGTTTAGTAATGGCTTAACTAAGTACCGTGTGTTTCGTGCTCCTGGCTTCTGGTTTTATTTTCATTTAGCACAAGAGCAACTGCAAACCAAACTCAATTACAATAACAAGAACTTCGCCGTGAAAGCCGCTGGGCAGGCTGTATGAGGCAAGCTGTGGCGAAAATTGGTGGACTCATTCTTGAATGTTCTTTTAAAATTTTAGCAACCTACTTCGGCATTTCGAAAAGGTGATATTTGTATTCTATCAGTATTTAAAAAGAATTACTTCACTGTAATGTACGAATAGCTGCTTTGTGGCTTCTTCACTGAAGTTGCCTTCTGGTGCACCTTAGCAAGCACAAAGCAACAATCACGGAAGGAAGGGACACGTAAACATGACGGGTGCTAGTGGCATGTTTGCGCTTGTTAAGATGCACAAGTTTAGTTACCACCAACTTGCCCAAACTTCGGCGTTCAATTGCCTTCCGGCAGCGCGATCGACTGCAGTTGCAGCCATGGTAAAATGCTTTTCTGGTTTACATTTCGTCTTGCGGAGAATGGCACAACATTTGAGCGAAAAATAAAATCCAGAATTTCAATGATTTCGATCACGTGGCTTCATTCGACTATATCACGCTTAAGTACTGCAGCGTAAAATAAGTAAGTTCAGCCAATCAACCAACGGAAAATCGTTAATCTGTGCAATATACATGTACGTGTCACACTGCATTCCTCTATTTCTTTTGCGTCTTTGCAAGCATCTATGTGGGTGTTCGAGGCAAACCAAGACAGAAAAAATTCATGTCGTCGAGAAACTTCAAAAAACATGACTGATACCTCCGTCATAGGAATCGGTATAAAATGAAAGTGAAACAAACGTGTCTTCACAGAAGTAGCTGCTTGTTTATAGGGATTTGATATATGAGCGCTAGTACAACGTATATTGTTGTTTGCCAGATTTAGCACCGCTTTATGTGGACGCACCCACGTTGACGCCTAGTGGCAAAATTCCGTCCCGACGACTGACGGCCATGATCATGATTAAACCCTTGCGGTATATACCTGAAGTTGTTAACATATAGCTGGACACCGCATATAGTGAATCCCTCGCAGGATGGGAGCAACACGCATATTATAAACACTGGTACTCGGTATGCCCCACTTCAAGGCGTTGTGAAACGCGAAGAGAAACGCTACGGCGTCGTGTCTTCCCTCTAGCCCGGCCGCAAGGCGAGCGGGGAACGCGGCGTGACATCCTGGCAAGAGTCGGACAGCTATTTCTTTTTCCACAGCCATGCGAGCCAGTTAGTGGTTCGAAGAAAAAAGTTGAAACCCCAAAGCTTATAGCAGGAAAAGTTTTCGTCTCCCTCTGTATGATAAGCATTATCTACAATCGGAAGCCCGCTACTAATTACGCTTACTACGAAAAAGGGCAGTGAATCAAGAATAGATGAGCGCGAATCCACGGCTGTTGCAAGTACAGTTCGGAGGTTACGTCGTAGTTCAGAGGGGTCCTGCAAAAGCCTGTGCTCAGCTGCTGCCTTTCGTGGAAACGCAGCCGCGTGGAAGGTTATGAGAAAGGGCTAATGATCGCAAAGGGCCCGTTAACAGCAGTTTCACTTCTGGCAGCCACCGATTATGCTCGTTCGGAGCAGCTGGCTAATGGCTGGTGTTAGCCCAGAACGCTCCGTTTCCATTGCACGCCGCAGAGATTAAGGATCTAGAACGGAAGTAAACAAACCGGAAGTACACTGGCTGGGCCTTCGTTTCGCAAACGCATCAAACTTTAGTCAAACAAAAAAAAAAACATTTATAAGACCCACGTTCTTATTCTGATATTGGGCAGAAGAAAGTAAAATAGAAGAGGATACGGAACAGGTCTTCCGCTGCTATGAGTACACTGCCATACAGGCGCTTTGCGTCGCGGTACCAAAGATTACACAGTGCTTCCCAGGCTTGTTTTCGCGGGAAATGTCTTAAAGCCGCAATGGATCAATTTCAAGATAAAGAGAAATCATTTGAAAAGAAATAGCAGCCAACAGAGTTTCTGCTCCGTTTGAGCTTCTTGACGCTGTCTCGGTAAATATTTGCCTTTTCCCTTCACGTTATACCGTGGCATCATACGGAATTAAGATCGAATGAATCGACAATTAGATTATAAAAAGTGAAAAAAAAAATGCCAATGTATCCAACAATTCTGGTACAATCACTCTAGTTTCGTTCAGGTTGTCATCTTCGCTTATTGTGCTCCATGAGCTTGCTATCATTGACAGTTATAAGTCAATTATGTCAACGTCTCACAGAGCGCATGCGTAGCTAAACGAGCACTTGAACTTATTTTACTGAACAGTTATTAACAGCATATGTGCACACACTGGATTTTGTTTCTCTTTGTTTATGTACTCTCCGTCCTCTTCTCACCTGCCTCCTTCACAGCTTGTAGAGTAACGACAACAAAGCTTCACCACGCATGGAGAACCTTCCTTTCTTCTTACTTCCTGTATCTCTCCGTCTTACCATTTGTTCCAAAGGAGTATTGCAGTCTATTGCACGCTGACAGCTGTGCCCCTAATATCAGCAGGGACTGCTGCCATCACAAAGCAACTCACCCTAACCCGTGGGTTGTTTCACTACTATGCAATAATGTCGGCAGAAAATCTTCTAGCGCGCTAGCGCGTTTGTTTTCTTATTACGGAAGTGCTATGGAGTATTGTATTTTGTTAGCAATAGCACTGCAATCACACTTTTTAGTGAACCTTTCAAGCATGGGCATGCATGATCTCTCAGAGAACCTTTGGCTCTGAAATTGACGACAACAGAGCAGCTGCAGTAATTATTCACGTGACCTACCCCCGCGAGTCAAGTGCGAGTTTTTAAGTTGATAGAGGTTGTTCCTGCTTGTTTCACCTAATGCCCGCACAAGTCCTCAATTCTGGTTTTGAGGTGTTTAAGGCTGTCTGTGAAGGCATAATAACATATTCGAAATGCCAGGTCACCAATGACGTAAAAGGTGAGTGGCCGGGTTGGTCGCGTCGCCTGCTGAGATTACGCAGAAATAGAGAAGTAACCAACCGTATCCTCATAACTTATTTTAGCGCACACTGACACACGGACACAGAAAAGAAGGGTACACCAGAAGGGTGTCCGTGTGTCAGTGTGCGCTAAAATAAGTTACGATGCACTCATACCAACTAGCTCGTCTTTCAGTATTGCAACCGTATCCTATTTGGCTACATGTACTGAGCGCCGGAAGCAACGCAATCGCTTAAGTGCAGTTTTCTTGTTTGTTTTTGCTTGATAAGGACACAACAGGAATCCGTAAACATATTGAACGCGTTGCGGTTGCACGCAGCGCCGCAGAGGG
This sequence comes from Rhipicephalus sanguineus, assembly GCF_013339695.2. Lineage (NCBI taxonomy): Eukaryota > Metazoa > Arthropoda > Arachnida > Ixodida > Ixodidae > Rhipicephalus > Rhipicephalus sanguineus. The sequence goes on from NC_051184.2 coordinate 48,781,256, forward strand.
TCCCTACCAGTATTGTCACTACTGATCACGTGTCTGGTAACACAATGGTAATTCGTTTACTGTAAAACCGAAGCTGTTACTACTGTTATGCAAAAGCTAACCATTATACCTCGAAAACTTATTTATATCCGTCTTGAAGCGCAAATGCCAAAGAAATCAAGAAAAGATGCATGAGAAAGCTTCGACTCTTCCGGCAGCCGAGAGGCAGTGGCAGATCGGTCAACCGAACCATGGACAAGCAATCGATCAGTCACAGCAAACAGAGACATCTGCGATACATTGACCGCACGGAAAAGACAAATACGCGCTTTATTTTCTAGCTCTCTTAGTTTCCTGCTGATTTCGATGCCTTTCTCTTCACGCATTCACATGTTTTTCGCGTTTATACTCACTGTACGTGTTGCTTGCTTTCCAGAGGGAAAAAGAAACAATACCATAAGAAACAATACCATACGACTCCTTACAAAGAGGCTTGCCGCCACGGTGGTGCAGTGGTTACGATGCTGGGCTGCTGACCCGAAAGTCATTGCTCCATCCCGACCAGGGCAGCCGCATTTCGATGCAGGAGAATTGCTGGAGTCCCGTGTACATAGATCACATTATTATTATTATTATTATTATTATTATTATTATTATTATTATTATTATTATTATTATTATTATTATTATCATTATTATTATTATTAGTCCCGCACCATGGCTCCCAGTCGGGATGCATGCTTGCTATGCTCCTGCCCGTTTTTCGGTAAGCAGCAGTTTTTCCGCTGTGAAAGTTGTTCTAAACGTGTTCATGCGAAGTGTGTAACCTGGCCTGATGAAGAACTGCAACTTCTGAAGTCTGGATCGCGCTCATTTTGCTGCAATTTATGTGATCTGAGCAGTTCTCCTGGTAAGCCTAACGAAGACAACTCGGCGGCGTGCATCGATGAGCACTGCAGCTCTCAAACCGGTTCCCTCTCCACGTGTGCCCCTCCGGGTGGTGAGGGTGTTGGTGGTGACCTCGCCGGGCTGCGCCACCTCCTCCTCGACGCGTTGGAGGGAATCTCGTTCCTCAGCGACGAGGTATCCCAACTACGCGAAGAAAACGAGCGCCTCCGTAAGGATCATTCCCGCGGTGTTGAACAACAAGCCCGTGTGGTCGCCTCCCTTCGTGCAGAGGTCCGCTTCCTGCGTGAGGAGCTGACGCGCCGCACGGCCGCCGTGTCAGTGAAGGCACCTGTGATCCCTCCAGAGCAGGTGACCGTTGGCCGATCTGTGACCTCCAAGCAAGCTGCGTACTCTGAACAACCTCTGTCCAAAATTCTTTCATCTTCGAATTCGCCGCCAGGTGATGTAGACACGTCCGAGCGTGTCAGTGTGATGCCTGCGACTGCCTCTTCTGCAGCGGTAACTGAGGGTGTAAGAAAGAAGAAACGCGCCTCGTTTGGAGCATTGAAGACATCCACTATATCTGTAGCTCAGCGGCCACAACGGCCAAAGGCCATTTTTGTTACGAAGCTGAGCCCGGACACCACTGCTGCTGACATCAAAAAACATATTGCCTCATTCGATATGTCTCCGATTTCCTGCCGGCGACTCCAAACAAGATTCCAGTCATATTCTTCATTCTATATCGAAGTTGACGAGGACACGCTACAACGCCTGAATGACCCTTCGATGTGGCCCCTCGGATGCCTCTTCAAGCCATTTCGTGGGGAGCTGCGCAATGACATGCTTCATCCCTCTGAGCTAGTGCCTGGAATCGAAAGTGCCGTGTAACGTAGACATATTCTACCAAAATGCTCGGGGTCTGCGTACCAAGACACTCGAGTTTTTCTCTAATGTTCTTTCGTCTTCTTTTCCTATTATCGCTATTTCTGAAACCTGGCTCGGCACTGAAATTCCCTCATCGGACATTTTTCCCCCGACCTACACTACCTTCCGCCGTGACCGAGATTTCAGTGAAACCAAACAGAAAGGCGGTGGCGTGCTGATTGCCATTGACAATTCATTTAAATCCGTTAGACGGAAAGACCTAGAAACTATCGAAGAATCGATCTGGCTAGAAATCAACCTTGAGCGCCGTGAAAAATTGTTGATTGGATGCTTCTATTTACCGCCCAGCATTTCCCCTGCCTCGTTTCACGATGTCATGTCTTCTATTGAACTTGTGATATCTTCTCATAGTGGGCACAGAATTATTGTTCTTGGGGATTTCAATGCACCTGGAATTGACTGGAGCACGCTTACCTTTTCTCATTACAATCATTTCACAGAGAAAAAGTGCAGCCTGCTCTTGGACTTTCTGGCGTTTAATTCCCTAGTGCAACATAATTCAGTGGTCAATTCCAGTGGCAACGTCTTAGACCTGTGTGTGTCAAACGATCAGCCCATTGAAGTTTTCCGCTCCAACATCTCTCTTGTACGTCCGGACAAATTCCACCCACCACTTAACGTAAGATTATCTGCATCAGCCGAAACAACGAGCTACAGCAGTTACGTAAACAAATCTCCAAGATTTGCGTTCAAGCGAGGTGATTACACGGGCCTCTATCATCACTTGTCCACCGTTGAGTGGTCACAGGTTACTGACAAACCTAATGTTGATGACCAGGTTGATCGGTTTACGGAGCTTGTACTGAGCAGCATGCTTAATTTTATTCCCCAGTATACACCTAAACAACGTAAATATCCCCACTGGTTCTCATCTGAACTTATCAGTGCACTGAAGCATAAAGATCACGCACACAGGAAATCTAAATGTTCTTCATCCAGCGAGTGGAAGGAAGAGTTCAGCTTTTTTCGAACTCTCTCTAAACGCCTATGTAAACGGGATCATAGTTCGTACATTGAATTCTTAGAAAAAAGCGCCTCTGACAGGCCGGCTGACTTTTGGAAGTATGTACGTAAACGGTCTAGCAAAAGCGGAGAGTCCTTCAGATTACTAGACTCAAATGGGGTAGAAATGCATGCCGTCGCTGACTGTTTTGCCACACATTTCTCATCCGTTTATAAGGCCTCAGACTCCAGCACTGATATCAGACAACAGCCCAAGGCAGTTAGCTCATCCAGTGCTTTGTCGCTGGATGAAAATCTTATCAGCGAATGTATTAAGCGCTTAAAACCATCCTTATCATGTGGCCCAGATGGCATCCCCTCCGCCATACTAAAAGCATATGGTACTATATTTGTCCCAGTACTGACTACGATATTTAATAACTGCCTGGACACTTCCACATTTCCTAGCATGTGGAAAACTGCTCGTGTTTTCCCAGTATTTAAGTCGGGCTCTAAGACAGATGTTTCTAATTATCGCCCGATTTCTCTACTATGTGCCACATCAAAGATCTTCGAACTGGCTCTTCACAAAATATTGTCTTTTAGTGTGAAAAACTCATTGATTCCAAATCAACATGGTTTTCTTGCTGGCCGCTCAACTACCACAAATCTTGCTAGTTTCATGACGCAGATTCCACACCTATTTCTCAGAGAGGACAGGTTGACGTAATCTACTGTGACCTGAGCAAGGCTTTTGACGTAGTCAGCCACACACTGATTATGGTTAAACTTGCGAACTTTGACGTTGACTTGTCGATTGTGAATCTCTTGCACAGCTATCTGCTCAATAGATCTTGTTATGTTGCCGTAAATGGCCAAACCTCTTCTTTGTATAAAGTGACTAGTGGGGTCCCTCAAGGGTCGGTATTAGGCCCACTCCTATTTTTAATTTACGTTAATGATGTTTCTTTTGCCATTCGTAATTCTTCTTTTCTCTTGTATGCCGATGACATCAAGATATTTAAGGAAATTCATTCAGTTAACGACTGCCGCTTGCTGCAGTCAGATTTGTGTTCTTTTTCCGAATGGTGCAACGGCAATAACCTTTCTCTAAATACCTCAAAGACAAAATTCATGTCTATCACTCGCAAAACATCTAGCGTATCATTTCAATACCTTGTCAATTCTGTGCCGTTATGCAAGGTTTATGAAATCAGTGATCTTGGTATTGTTGTTGACAGCGCGTTAAACTTTTCTTCTCACGTTAAGTGTGCTGCTATGCGGGGCCTTCGTTCTCTCGGATGTGTTTGTAGAATATCTCGAGAATTCAGGTCTCCCATGGCCCTACACAAATTGTACACGGCAATATGTCTTCCGCAACTTGAGTATGCGTCCGTGATATGGAATGGCATTGCTCAATCCAGCGGTAACACCATTGAACGAGTCCAGAAAAAATTCCTCAGCATATATAACCATCGCTTTGCTAAAAATGACTCTGGATCTCGTTCAAGTACTGCTGAATCACTATCACTGCCATCACTTCACTGCCGACGAAATCGTTCTGATCTCTTATTTCTCTACAAGCTAGTCCACGGTATCATATCCTGCCCTGTACTTCTCAACTGTGTTAATTTTCGAATTCCGCGTAAGTTAACCAGAGAGAACAGACCGTTTCATGTACCCGCCTGCTTCTTCCAACACTCTACCGTTCACAGAATACAAAGTCTTTATAATATTAATTTTCTTGATCTTGACGTTTTTCATAGTCCACAATCATTGTTTTTATCCGAGCTTTGCACTGTTTTCACATAGTATGGCACAATGTACAAAGTCTTCCCTTCTCCGTCTTTCCGCATAGTTGTATATGTGGAATCAAATTTTTTATTCCCCTTCAATATTTCTCATATTGTCTTATTTTACTCCTCCCCTTTTTGTTCATTTCTCTTTGTCTACGTGTTTTTGCTCTTTTTATTTCTGAAGACTGTCTGTATTGTATTGTTTATTTTTATTGATTTTTTTTGCGTGCGCCTGCACAAAGACCTCACGGTTGTTCCTGGGCACGTTAAATAAATGATTGATTGATTGATTGATTGATTGATTGATTGATTGATTGATATTATTATTATTATCAGTCTAGTAAATCATAAGCAAACAGAACATTGTGTAGGCAACCACTGTACCATATTTGCTGCGCTTTGCTGCAATCGAGGATGTAATGCTGAAACATAGTTCTATGTCAAGAAGAATTGGGAAAGTTCATCCTTCATTTGTAGACATTAGGAGTACAAGAAATTCTTCTAGGCTAGGTGGTGCATTAAGGTACTAATTTGGGCTGGTTGTTTCATGATTAACAGTAGAAACAGCGCTAAAAGACGGGACGAAGAAAGGACACAAACCACGGCGCTGACTAACAACCAAATGTGTTTTATTCTTCCAGTCCGCATGTATATACTCCGCAACAATGTCAAGGAAACAAAAAGAAAATAAAGAAAAAAAGATGATTAGCCTGCGCAGAGGCCAAAAAAATCCTCAATCGGACCGAAAAGTTAAAGGGGTCATGAACCACTTTTCCAAGTAATGATCTAATGACCTCAGTATCGGAGTTTACTGCCTCCCGAATCGATTGCCGCCAAAATTTTTCGAATCCGTCAAGAATGAGCGGAGTTACGGGGGTTTGGCGCACGCTCTCAGCGCTTTCTCTCTTTTCTCGTCCCGACGAGCGCACTGGAAGCTAGACAGGGAGGAATGGCACGGGGGAAAGAAGTTACTTCAGCGCACGTCATGAAACGCGATCGCTCTCCCGCGGTGATTCGCGTGCGCGAGTGCGGCCACCGTGTAAATTTAGCAGACTGAGGAGTGCGGCGCGGGCAAGTGGCGGCACCCAGTGGCAAGAAGCGCATCTCATCCGGCTATCGGCCAATAAGCATGCTATATCTCTTGCGACGTAAACTGGCAGATCCGCGACGTCAACGTGCAGACGCCCCGCCCACCGACGAGAGTGAGAACCGGCCTCTGTTTGAAAAGAGGGCGCCTGAAGAAACCGCAACTTCGCGCTCCACTTGTGGCCTTTACGCGGTGCGCACGACTGTAATATTTTGCAGAGCAGTTCATAGCCGTGTCAGCTTTCCGCAGGATGTGTTTTTTCAACAAGCCCAAGGGGTGCTTCGTGACCCCTTTAACTCCTTCGGAAGAAGGGAGATCGAGGGGAGGCTGACACATGCCTCTCCGCCGTTATAGATATGGTACGCTTCAGAAATGACACGCGCCCGTTCATCATGGCACTTCGACAGGAAAATCGAATCTTTAAAAGATGGCTGGCAACCACATTCATTACAGTGAAGCGACAATTGACTATCTCTGACTTGTTTACGGACGTTGTTCGCATGCTCGCGCATGCGGTCAGTAGCGCCGTGGAAATATAGCGCCGTGGTTTGTGTCCTTTCTTCGTCCCGTCTTTTAGCGCTGTTTCTACAGTTAGATGGTGCACGTTACGGAATGAATAAAGCGCCAACGAGACGATCACAAGAATGAACATACACAAGCGTTTACTAACAACTTATCAGTTGCATTCTTGATGCATTCCAAGAACGCAGCCATGGACTTTGCGCTCACTTTTCTGTCTTAAGATCAACGTTCTGATGCTCTAAAATCTGCGTGGCATATATGATACATTGAAATTCAAGGTACACAAGCTGGTACAATATAGTAGTAGCAACTGTCCTTTCTATTTGTTTAGCGCTGTTTTTATAACGAAATTTCAAATCAATGTGATATAAGTTGCTGGGGCTACTTTCTCATCTTCTTAAGAAGATATGTAAAAAATAGGCTTGTATAAAATATTCACACCGCAAAGCCGACGGAGCCGCCACAACAAATAGAGTGAACCAGAGAACAACACTTCGCCTTCCTTTTAGTCCGCAAAATCAGCGGCTGTTAACAATATAAAATAAGTATGTGTTGTAAAATATAGTTCAACGGGAAAATTCGAATGAACCTTGAACTGAACGTATTCTTTTAAAATACAGTACTTTACTAGCAGAGGAGGAAAAGGAAGAGACTACAGAAGAGGAAAAATAAAGCAACAAAAAGAAAAGGAAAGACAGAAAAGGTCAATAAAGAAAGACGAAGCAGTGTTCAAAAGTGTACCAACATTCACTATAAACTGACGGCATGTCCCGAGGACCACAATTTGCCCAAGATGGTCTGTTCGAAAGTTGAAATAGACGAGTCTGTGAGAGCTTTCATTTCAACGTCCTCCAGCCGGAACTTCACATTTAATTCTCCTATCAAACCAATACTAGGAAATATCTAGAGGACGGCGAACGTGCTTTCAAATTTTGTGGAAAGAAGTGGCCATTCATAGCAGTAAAAATGGTGCAATAAATGAAAATACGCAAGTTATTTGAATAATTGCAATAATTAGGTGCTGGAAGTGCCCCACACCACGGCCCCGATACTGAAACGCCTGAATTGCAATGGGCGTCATGATGCTTCTTCGAAGGATTGCTCTCTTATTCGAAGGGGTATAGCAATTTTGGAGAAAAGGGTTAAAGACTACTCGTCAGATGGGAAGCGGCTGCATCTATCACGCGACAATGGTCTCGTCGGCGGTGGGGCACCAAAGCTTCCAAACCCTCATTGCCACGTGAGCCATTTCCAAAACCACCTCCGTCTCTGCCACTCAGGACAAACGTCGTCGGGTCTAAGGACAAGGACGTTTCTACAAGTAATGCAGTTGACGTTTGGCCTGAACTTCCTAAGCTACAGGCACTTTATGAGCGACATCACACTTCGACTGTTAGGGACACTTCGTCTGTGCCTTTTAAATTGACGGACAAAGATAGACAAGTCCTCGGCATGTTCAGTACTTTAGTCAGTGTTATTCGTGTGCTACTGAGCAAGACGCAGACATCGTTAGCTCGAAGCGTGTTGCAATTTGTGGACACCATCACTCCAGTTCTCGAAAGCTTTCATAAGTCCACTGCTTGAGGACACTAGCAGCAGCACCATGGCTTCACCGTCAACAAGCTTTTGTGTACATGGGACCACGCATACAAGTTGCATAAAGCAACGAATGCACTGCTCTAATTTCAGCCACGGGATTGACTCACCGTCTCTGATGTCAAGCGCCGAACTGATGTTACGTCGACAGAAACAGTGACTTTTCTCTCCTGCTCTCTAACTTCTATTCCCCTTTCCCCCATCCCCAGTAAAGGGCAGTCTACTGGGCTCAGCTCTCGTTAGAATCATTGCCTTTCTTTTACCCCTATTCTCTCTCTATCTTTGCCTATTGATTTCTCTTGTGCGTACATGTACGGAACCCCCACCGCTCCATGCCAGGGTCGGGTGTACGGTTTTTGTCAAGCCCTTTTCCAGGCTTTCTGTCCTTGCACCAAACATGTAACAGAGAGAAACATTTTAATGAAGCTGGAGATGTTTGCCTGGCTGTTCGCCTGACATGCTACTCCAGGTGCTGGGTGACGATTATGATATATACAGTGATAAACGCATAACACATACAGCCACACAAGTTTACAACGTTTCGTTCAGCCTTGTGGCCCGCAAGAAAGTCAACAGCGCTTTCGTGGCACGTACCGCACAGGTGATGCTTTGCCATGGGCCCAGAACATGTAGCAACTCTAAGCACGATCCCCGTTGAAGATGCAAGGCCGCCTTCAGAGACTGTCTCTCTGATGCGTATCGCTAGCATTCACAAAGAGCATGATGCAGATCTTCTTGGACGTTACATTGGACGGACGTTGGTGAGTCCGACAGCTTAATCTTGCTCCTTAAGTAGTTGGTGTATGCGACGTTTAGTCTGATGCGGTGCAAGCATGTTTCATCTTGTCGGTTTAGGTCTCGCGGCATATCGAAGTTACACAATCAGTCGATCTTGTAAAGTGGTCCATACTGGTGATTAGCATCTGTCCAGAGGAATCGCTGGAGCCGCCAAGCGTGTGCCGATACGAGTGTCGCCGCATCTTGGCTCGAGAAAGGTATCTCGATGATTTCTCTCGAGGCGTCATGTCCAGCTTTGGCAGCGTCATCAGCCTGGACGTTGCCTTGTATTCCACAGTGGGCAGGTATCCACTGCCGAGCAATGCGGTGATGGAGGTCACAGGCTTTGTTGCATAGATATTTGATGTCCATGACGAGTTGGTCTTGCGTGCGTGGAGACTTCAGAGACTGCAGCGCCGCTTTTGAGTCAGTGAAGATGACCCAAGACTCAGCTGTCTGATCTACAATGTAAATAAAAGCAGCCCGTAGTGCAGCCAGTTGAGTCGCTGTAGATGCAGTGTAGGTGACTAAGTGTGGCAGAGATGGTGACATTGGCAGATGGAATCCAGACACCAATTGCAGACGATGTAGGTGTAACAGAGCCATCAGTGTAAATATGACGGTGCGCCCTGTGATTGTTTTTCGCGTGCTGTAGGGTGAAATATGTTAGTGCTGGTCCGGACGTACGGCTATTCTTCTTGAACTCAGGCACAAAAATAATTATTGACCACGAAGAAATTTTCCACGATGGCACATGTAACAGACGTTACGTAAAGCTGAATTGAATTAAATATGTGAGCATGGCAGTGTTAAGCAGAATAATGCTTTGCCAGTTGTTAATCACGTATGCGGAAGTAATTTTAGAGCGTCTCAGGTAGCAGGTTACTTCTGTAAACCACTGCGTAGCAGTTACTTCTATAAACCACTGCGTCCCGTAAGGGCGCGCTTACAAAAAAAGAGTATTTAAAACTCGATATGGATTTTCTTGCGTTCATTGTTAAGCGATTAGAAAAAAGACGAGAGAGAAAAGCGGTTACTTTCCTGAGTAAATTGCCCAACCTCACTCATTCATGAATTTTTCTTCGCGAGTCAACGTTCCGAGACTCCATTTCCGGATGTGATTTACGAAATTGGCGCTTCCTGGAAGATTTATCGAAGTTCTCGTTGTTTGCGTACGACGGTCATACTCATGTTTTCATTACGGGTTTGGCAGACATAGGCAGCACGTGCCGTTGGTGCAGTAATGTATACATGAACCAACTCCTGAACGCTGGAGCAGTGCTAGGCAAGTTTCTTTATCCGCCGCCTTTCACTGCTTCACTTCCTCATTTGATTTATTCGGCTGGCACTTTTCTTCCTCTTTATGCCAACAGATGTGCGTCTTTCCTTCTATTAATCGCAAACCTGTTTTTACCGATTACGATTGCTTATGAGAGAAAGAAAGTTGGTTTAGTTGGTGCTCTTGTTTCCCTGAGCAAAAAAAATTTAAGCTAAAAAGAGACGAGGTACGAGAATGCGCTCCCCTAAATTTTCTTTCTTGTTAATTTTTTCAAGCCATAGCACATATTACCCGGAAGAACTTTTGTAAGGCTTCCACGTTCTCGAAATTTTCTAATGACTCACGGAATCATTTACAATAGAAAATGAATTTTTCACCTTAACTTCCCTGGATTATCTCAAAAGCAGTTTTCGCACTGATCATGCCTTTTCTATGTGGTTTCATCTCCTGTATCGTTAGTTTTTGGCTTTCTTGTGGTTTACAGTACTACATACGTACAATAACGTTTCTTTCGCTTCCAGTCTGCCTAGTTTCTATTGGCTTATGCCTTCACGACGGGAATATGTTGAAGTTAATACCTTCCAAAGTACCGACAATCTAAAGCGAAAATTCGCCACTAATGATTCACGAAAAACAAGCAAGGCTAAACACACTTGCAGCCTAATAACATGCTCCAGCTCTCATCCAGCATTCTGCGTATTAAGCACCGACACATCTCGTCTTACGCGTCTAAATTCCTCTTCCTATTGCATTTGCCTGCGGTGTCTGGCGTGTGGTCTTGAAATCTTGCTTCGTTTCAATCTGGAATGCAACCTGTAAGCCATTATACTTCAAGCCAACCCGAAAGTAAACGCAGACTTGTTAATGAGTGCCGGAAGTTCTTTTTCTCGTTATTATTGAGCATACCGCAATACTTAACCACTTAATTGGGCTCTCTCCGATGTACACAACTTAGAGTTTCGACAACGTACCACGTCGAAGGCGTGTGAAACTAACGATGAATGACCGTTTTCTGACGACTCGCATGGTTATTCTTTAAAAGCGAGGAAACACTAGCTCAGCCGAAACATTTTTCTGGCGTCCTACTAGTGCATACATGTGCAGTATATTACAATATATTACGAATGTGCATGCTAGATTATATTTCTAATGTGCGAACGAAAGAAGGAAAATTTTGTCAAGGGGCGCGTTTCTTTGTTAGACACAACCAAATGAACCCAAGAGACAACCAGGCCAAGGTACGCAGAGGGTATATAAATAGTTTTCTTTAACTACGGTGTAGTAATAATGACGTAAAATTAGATATATTAAAGCGTAATGACGTCATTTTTTCTACACTAAAGTTAAATACAACAATTATTGGCCCTTGCGCTTTCCCTGATCTAATTGTCTGCTGGATTCACTGATTACATTGTACTCGCTGAGAAGGTATTAAGGCGAAAGCCTTTAACCTTTAACGTCTCATACTCGCGGTGTCCGTCGTCCATCCGTCCGTGCCTTGGAACGGTGCCAGCCGTGGCTTCAACCCCTCACACTCTCTCAGCAATCACGTGATGGCACAGCGGCGCATAGCGACAGTTGCACGTTGCTCCTACCAACGCGCGCCCGTCAACGCACAACAGTTGCGCGTTGCTCCTTCGAACGCGCGTTGTGCAACCGTTGCGCGACGATGCGGCGTCCGTCCGTGCCCCCTCACACTCTCTCAGCAGTCACGTGATGGCACAACGGCGCTACCAACGCGTGTTACGCAACTGTTGCGCAACGCGGCGGCGGCGTCCGTCCGTCAACGCACAACAGCTGCGCGTTGCTCCTTTCAACGCGCGTTGCGCTACTGTTGCGCGACGCGGCGGCGTCCGTCCGTGCCCCCTCACACACTCTCAGCAATCACGTGATGGCACAGCGGCGCGCGCGGCAACGCTGCTTCGTCAGACGTCTCGCTGCAGCAGTCGACTTAGTGGAATGGCTCCCAAGCCGCCCGGTGATGATTTCACGGCAAGCGGTTCGGAGAAGCGCCCCAAGAATGTGGATTCCCCCGATACCATGGCACAGTCAGTCGAATGGCCACAGGCTTTCGCCGAACACGCTTTGTGATTTAGAAAATGTTCTTTAATTTTTCGAGGTTTATGAGACAGATAGCACTGATCATCATCTCGCAGCGTTCTCCCTCGGCCTACTCGCACAGTCACTGCATTCGTTCTCCGCGTCATTGCATACCGGTACCCTGTCAAAGCTTCACGTGACTTAGCTTATGTCACGGTAGCTTATGTCAGGCCGCCGTCACGGACATGTAACGCGCGTATGCATGAATTGCCGATAAAAACAATGCTATGGTAACCTTTGGGTGTCGCTACGTTACAAATTTAGGTATCGATCCATAGTGAAAAAACAGCGCGTCGTCGTAGACACAAACCAGGAAGTACACAGGACCAGCGGTGACTGCCGATTGAATTGTTTATTGAACACACATTCAAATATACAAGGAACAGATAAATCGGGGAAAGGGGTACATATCAGTGCTTCTAGCAGTGCCTGCGTCCAACGGTACTAAAATGTTTTGTCATGATGATTAGCTTCGGAGATAGTAACACTCCTTGTCTGTAATATTTATCGATAGCGCGCACACACAAACATCATCTTTACATTTAATCACGTAAGCCTGATACAATTCATGTGCTGTCAAATTGTTGTATGAGCCCACCACCCGGGTCTCGCCGAAATGTGGCTGGCAGCCACACTTCGCACAGTGGATGGCCAAATTACTACCATTTCTTGCCTTGAGATTATACCGTTGGACGCAGGCGTACCGCTGGACGCAGGTGAGGCTAGAAGCACTGATATGTACCCCGTTCTCCGATTTATCTGTTCCTTGTATATTTGAGCGTGTGTTCAATAAACAGTTCATTTGGCAGTAAGCGCTGGTCCTGTGTACTTACTAGCCTGTGTCTACGTCGCGCTGCTTTTTTCACTATGGATTTGTACCAACTAGCTCGCATCAAATCGCTCATAGGTAGCGATGTCCTGAAATTCCAGATTTAACGAAGTAATTCGAGCGTCGTCATCACTGCATTAAATCGGCTTTCAGCGGTATATCTGAACAACATGAATGCGTTCCACCTGAAGTGCCAAACAAGTGTAAAAGGAGAACGCTTTCTAAGAAGGTCCCATTGAATTTTCCGGTAGTAGACTAAAAGCCCCCTGCAAGACAAGATGTAAATCCGACGTGGCGTGTCGTAGACATCAGGATAATTCGAACTTCGCGAAAATGTTAAGCCAAAATACGCAATTCGGTGGTCGCAGTATGTGTTATTCGGCCGTTCCAGACGCTTACGAAGGATTGAAGGATGAAAGACGCTATGCCGATGCCGCCCGGAAACAGTGTTCTAGGGAAGGACTCTGGTGACGCATCACAACTCAGGATTTCTTTCATTGATAAGCTGAATAAAATGTACACCACTACAGCAAAGCAACCTCCCGATGTCCGATTTGTCTACTGTTGACGGAGCCGCTCAACAGAGATTCCACTACAGTTCCCATTTGTCTCAACCGCGTCAGGAACGGAAGGTATTCCTTTATATTCCAAGCATTCCTTGTGGACACTACGGCGCTACACCTCAACAGCAACAGGTGTTCTATTGCTCCCTTACAAAAGGCGTCCAACCTTATTTCGAACTCGTGAACACATCAAATGAAAGTTGATTCTCTGCCTAATTATCAGTCTAGGATGCTATACCTACAAATAAGACTGTGTCGAAGAACAATGTATTCGGCTCTACAACTTTGCTGAGCGCGGGCGCCGTGGTGTCACATAAAGTGATGGTTGTCGCTGCTTTCCTGCTATTAATGCGAAAGCCTAAGATGACTCATCAAACGCGAAAAGTGGCCATCGGCGTCTGCGTCAGCACGAACGATGCAAAAAATGACACCATATCCCGCTAAAGGGGACCATGAGGCGATGCGAAGCCGGAGCACTTGCACGATCGCGTTCCGTTGGCGTTCGTTGGGCATGCTACCGACCTCGCGTCGTGGAACGCGAAGAGGGACGCTACGCGCGTCGTATCTTCCATCTAGCCTGGCCGTTAATTCTCACAGGGCGAGCGGGGAACGCGGTCGACAGGCGGGCGAGAGGGGAGCAGCGTAGGAGAGGAGAGAGAAGGGGAGGGGACGCGCATGCGCTCGAGCTCATCGTGGCGTTGCGCAGGAGAGAATTTCGGCATGTCTAGCCCGCGTTTCAGAGGAAGAGTGGAAAGGGGGAGGGGAGAGGGAAAGTGGAGAGGGAATGTGGAGAGGGAAAGTGAGAGGAAAGTGGAGAGGGAAAGTGGAGAGGGGAAGGGGAGAGGGAATGTGGAGATGGAAAGTGGAGAGGAGGTGTGTGGAGAGGGTATGCGCATGCGCAGTAAGGGTGGTCACGCCGCACACCACCACCACCACCACCGCCGGATTGAGCTCGACCTTAAGATACTTCGCATCTAAAAAGTCACGTGAACAGAGTTGACGACTAGACAACGTCACGCTGTAGCGTCATGACGACAAATGTCGGAGACTTGTGACGTCGTCATGACGACCCAGGTCTCCGAAACTTGTGAGGCTGTTATGACGCCATCATAACATCCCCGTGGCGTCACATGACATGACATCAGATGAAGATGTCATCACACGACATCGTCGCTTGGGTAAAGAGGGGCCGATCCCGGAGGCAGTCCGAAACCACGTGAGGTGCAGCAAGCTTGCAATGCCTCCCATCGCGGAGGCAGTGGAAAACCACGATAGAGAAGGCTCTCGCCTTGGAGTCGTCTTAGGTGAATGCATAACGGACCGCGTGACCTTTTTAGCATTGCTTTTTCTTGCTAACGCCTAATGCCGCCGTGCATACCTAAAGAAGACACTATTTCTTAAGTTTGCAATTTAAAATTATACGCGACGCAAACTAATAGTTAAATTCACAAAACAATTATACCTCTTTCATTTGAAGTGAAAGTCAGTGTCAGTCACTGGGAGCTGCTCTTCGCCAATCTCGGTTAAGGCTCGCTCTTTCCACCAAGTAAGGTTCAGAACAGTTGCTGTTTCTTAACTGCAGCATGTATAAACGCGACACATATAAGGAGCGCCTACCTGACTCTTCGTGTGTGTCGTAAGGATCTACTCCGATCACTTACAGGTTAGAAGGATATATTTACTCTCTTTAGCAAAGGTTATTATAAACTTTAATGTGACATTACAAGATGTTCCTGGGAGCGTAGCTTAAACTTGGTGGTTTCGGATGGTATAAAATAGACAATATCTGTCGAAACAGAAACTACTGTTTTCAAACAGACTGAAATAAGTGCGAAATAAAGTACTTTATTATCGGTTCTACTAGGTGCTTTTGTTTGCAATTTGAGACTTTGTCCTTTTTACAGCGGCGGGGTGTTTAAGTTTTTCTTTGTGCGTCCGGTGTTCCAAGCAGCTCCTAGCGTAGCTATCTATGCCTAGTGTTAGCTAATTGATAATCAATCAATAGTTTCTCAATATTCGACCAATAACAAATAAATTCAACAAAATACTTGGAAGTAATTAGCATGGCCGCAATATATGATCAAAAGCCGTTTAATAGGCCGTCAGTAATCGATCAATAACCAATAAAGTCTAAAGAATTACTGAATGTGCTTAGCATGGCGAAAATACATGGCTAAAGCCTGATGATAACCAATTAGTAGCCAATCAATGGCTAATCGATAATCTATCAATAGTGAATACATTATAGAAAACGCGTGGATGAGCTTAGCCTGACCCAAAATATGCATGACCGATGCGTATTACCAGTCGATAGCTTATGAAAAATTGATTCTAGAACCCTAGCCCTATATACGATGTGCCAAGAAAGGAACAAAATAGAAGATAGAAAGGCAGAGTAAAAACGCCAGGCCTGCGCGGAAAGCGCAGCACAGTCACAGCGAAAGCTAGATGAGCGGCATTTCTAGAGCCCGTTATAAACTATCTTGTGGCTACTAATACAAGTACACTAGCAACGTACCCACTACGCCACAAATCATAATTTTTGGGAAGTTGGGAAGCACCCACCACGATATTATTCGTTATTCTGCGGAGAAGCGTGGTACCATCTATGAGGCATTATGTGCACTTTGTTATTGCGGTGGTTGATGACGATGAAGAATTATGGCCGAGCCCTTTATAATGGGTTGGAAGCTTTAAACGACCCACTAGTTACGTAATTCATATTGTGTGACGCCCGGTCGTTATTTAACTGTGCCACCACGCTTTATAACATACGTTAATCGGAGAAACGGAGAGCGAGAGAGAGAAGGAATTAACTTTATTGAGATCCTGAGGAAATGGATCATGGGAGCCTTATGGGCTTCCTTGGCAACCAATAGAAGTGCACTTGCCAGGAACCCACTACGCTATAAATCATCATACTTTTTGTGAAGTAGGGAAGCAGCACATATGCAATTTTTCGTCATTCTGCGGAGACCCGTGGTACTCGCTAAACACCTGTAAGGCAATATGTGCACTTTCTTGATGCTGTGGCTGATGACGATGAAGAATTATTGTAGAGGCCTTTGTAATGGTTTGGAAGCACTCAACAACCCACTCGTTGCGCAATTTGCATTGTGTGACACCCGGTTACAGATTTCGCGTATTTGTGACGCCTGGTTGTTATTTTACTCTTCTACCACACTACAATACATATGGTAATGTGGTTCCTTCCCGACAAGAAGCCTGTATAGGGTCTTTTTGCAACGCAGTTTCAAGCACCGGCATGGCCACGAGGTAGAACACTGGGCTCCCACGCAGAGGGCCCAGGTTGGAACCTCGTTCCATCCTGGAAATTTTTCTTATTTCCTTTTTTTTCTTATTTCGTGCGATATTGGTTACGGACACCGGCGGCGGCGGCGGCGGCGGACAACTACGGCACCAAAAACGGCCGTTGAAATGAGCTCATAACAGATTTCGCTGTAAAAATAGACATAGAGGAAAATAGATGTAAAGGAACAGGCACAAGAACGTGTTAGAACAACGAAAGAGCAAGCAAAGCCTGGTATTGTATTGTATTGTATTGTATTGTATTGTATTGTATTGTATTGTATTGTATTGTATCGTATTGTATTGTATTGTATTGTATAGCAAGGGATGGGAAAGGAAAGTGAGGGTCAGGAAGAGGGAAAAGAGGAGGGCAAAGCCACCAGCTGCGCTGCTGCCTCAGTCTTCGCACCGCTAGCGCGTAGCTGCCTTTTGAAACCGTATCATTTTTGCGCCTATTTCTAAGTAACTCCTCGCCATTTCCTGATCCCTTTCTTTGCTCTCTCTTCTGTCTGCATCGTTCTGCAGAATCAACCTACACAAGGACATAAAAAAAAACGGAATATACACACAGCCCACGCACCAGCCGTCCACGGTGCACCGCAAGATTAACTCTTGGCTGAAAAGCCAATTCATCGTGAAACAGAGAGGCGCCCGAGCTAAAGGTCAGCACCCGCTGCTTACGTCTGGCCCTGAGACAGCAAATGGCAACGTAGAGCGCGAAACGCCCTGCAAGACAAGGAAACATAGCGACACGTGGGCTGATGGCTGTTTCAAAGCCACACGTCTATCTGGCATTATGTGCTTACTTTTTTATACGTTAGATACGATGGGCAAATACGAAAAGCCTTTAGATGACACCGCAAACATAACGGAAAGTACGACGAGATAGAGCGCGAAATGAAATGACATGAAGAGCGCGACGAAATGCACTAAGGGCAATATCAGGAACGAATGTCCTGCGCAGACGCATCAACTTGTCCGACATGCACACGGATCATCACACAACAGCTTCATATTTTTCGTTGCTTTCAAAAATAAATAAAACTTCGTGTTCCCCAGCCTCGCAGTTTTAAAAAGTGCACGAATTCTGAAGTTTCGTGCGAAAATCACGAATAATTACGAAGGTAACCGTAGCCGTTGGCTCCACCTAAAATTTGAGCTCCTTAAATTTCGTTAGTCAGCACCGATACCGAAGCAAACATTCATTTTTTTTTGATTTTGCAGCCATGAAAGTGAGTCCTGTGTGGCTCGTAACTAAATGCGCTATATAATGTTCATTGCAGTGCAGTGCCGTAGTCGCAAAGCCACTACAGCGGACATTGAAGTTTCCCCATGATATTGAGAAGAGGGCTGCTGGAGGAGTTGGCACTATTCTGCAACATTTGGATTTGTAGCTGCGTCTATACACGCACTACAAAGACAGGCACGCGCGTATGAGCCCCTCCCCCGGAATTAAAATCCTCGCTATGCGCATTCCCCTTGACCGCACCTTATGAAAGCGATACACATGCTATTGTGCTTGACAAGTCGTTCTGAGCACAAGTTAGTTTAGTCATTCTATGCTTGGTCCTATTACTATTCGCACAGATTTCTAATTTATAGCGGACCGTTGTGCAGAGCCTAACATTCTTTTCAAGTACGCTGGAACGGCGCATTCCGGACAGCAAGGGCAACATCTATTCATAGCAGCTGGTTTCAGCTCTCGTTTTCGAACGCAGACCATTTAAATGCATGGTGTCATCGGTAGACGCCGCCAATGAACTTCGGAAGGCGCCGCTTTAGCGTTCTACGCAAGCGTGTTGTGCTCTGTAGCTCAGTCATTCATGTTCGCGAACAGGTTTACAAAAGTAACGCTTCCCAAAATAAAAATAAGTGCATCTACATTGTACTTACACAATATTCTCACATTATACTCGCACAATATAATATGTTCATCCACATTTCACTGATACGAAATAAACAAAACTTAGTGTCGCTGTTCAGCATTCACATCCATCTGTGCGGGGCCTCCATTGCCCACCGATGCGCCAGTGGCAAAGTGCCAAGATAGGAAATAAACACTTCTCGAACTGCTGTATTCTTCTTTTCCTAGGTGTACAGGATTCGTACGGGCTATGCAGCCTCGCACAGGCCTCATCGGACGTCATATTCGTGTACCAGTGACCTAAATGACGTCACTGACAAGCACGTGCCCACACGTCATATATCTACATGACTTACCTGATCAGGCTAGGCATTTATCTCAAAGGATAGGGACAGTGACCGCCGCCTTTTTGTGTCTCATTGATTTAAATTCTACAAAATCATCCCAGCTACATTTCAACAATGCGTTATTCAGTTCAATGAGAAAAAGACTTTCCATAACGTTGGTCGTCGGTTCGATCAATATGCTCTTATTTCCTCTAAATCACGCTTTGTTACAACGAACGAGGCCAAGTTGGAGGCGAAAAACCAAAGAAGTCTCAACTTCCCTTGGTGCCGTTCCAGCCGCTAGCCGAGGACTGAAGCCAATGTCATAGCCTCTAGAATTCTCCCCTTCCTGTCAAACAGATGAGTACATCATGGGGTGACATTTCCTGAGATACCACATAAGCTTACTAGCGCTACCCATAATTTCGTTAGTCAGCACCGATACCGAAGCAAACATTCATTTTTTGGACTTTGCAGCCATGAAAGTGAGTCCTGTGTGGCTCGTAACTAATATAAAGGTTATAATGCCAATATAAAGTTATCTTTTTTTCATATATGAGTACATACCGATCCCGTACTGCACATGCAGAAAGAGTTAGGTGAGAAACAGTGAGCGAACGCTTTTCTACAGATCCATTTATTCATCACGACCACCAATTCTGAGGTATTCGACTAAGCATGTTAAATATGTCACAAGTATATTAACGAAAAGATGTGGATATATAAAATGAATAGTGAAAATCACATTTACAAGACACGCGTTACGAGTGATGTCCTCCCACTGAATGCTTGAACGGGATAATCGACGGGATTTTGTTGCTTCCACCACTCTAATAATTGATCCTGTCCTTTCTAAAACAGAAGGCTTCTAATGCTACTAATGCAGTCTATCTCTGAAGGCTTGTGAACCATCCCTGTTGGGGTTAATACAGCTGGCAATGCCGAATGCAGCGAATACTGACGTACAGGCTTTTAGTCGGTATACTCGGCATATATACATATACAGACGTACAGGCTTTTACAGCCTTCGCGGCAGGGCCTACCAAATTGAGCCGGAGTTAACGAACGACAACCCGAGCGAACGGCACTCTGCGAGTGTGTCGAAATATGTAATTCTGTACGGAACTAGTTTTGCAGGCGTCAGACGGTTCAAAGACGATCACGAAAGAGACTCCATCGCCGGTCCCATAATTCCGTAGCTGCAGTGTGAAATACGCGCCACTTTAGCTCTGTTTGAGAGGGACGAGCGAAGAGAAGTTCAAGCACTTCACAGCGAAGCAATGCGGCCTTCTATAACTTTGTTTGACAAATTTACTAAGGTAGGAAACCCACGTGCCTCTCTAATGAAGGTCTTTCGGAAGAATACGCGGCCAACGCTATTAATACGTTCAAGCGAAGTAATGTTGCCAGAGTCCCGTGATTTCGAAATGAGTCTAAAGCAGCACGTGATCCTAGTGACCATCTTTGTGAGGAGGGGGGGGCGAGGGAATATACGAAATATGTCATTTTTGTGTGACCCTCGTTATTTCAGACGGCGCTGCGTACCAGGCCCGTAGCCAGGAATTTTTTTCGGGGGGGGGGGGCACTTGCTGAACCTTGACTATTTGAGAAAGACACCTATTTTTATTATTCATTTTTGGTAAAAACACGTATTTTACCAAAATTATGGGGAGGCCCGGGCTCCGAGCCTTCCCCCCCCCTCCCCCTGGCTATGGGCCTGCTGCGTACGTGTAGAAAGGCGGTAGCGATGTATATCTGTTGCACCGGTTAAATTTTCCGTTTCCATCACCATACAAACTGCACTCATATATAATCTGTTACAATGCAGGTTCCCAACCTTCTTAACACAACATCCTGAATACAACATCATCAATGTCACAGCATCCTTAACTTCGAAGCGAACATGTAGAGCCTAGCAGTTCTAGACACTATTCTAACACTGTTGTGTTGTACAACGTTTCGCAGAGTCTCTTGTCTGTTCATTGACTCCAGATATATAGATTATTTAGTGTCATATTGATTTTTGTCGTCGGGTAGCTTAATCTGGTACCAAAGGCGGCGGTGCTTTTATGACAAAAAAAAAAAACATTTATCAGTGAAGTACGAGCGTAAACTTGATTTGTTTGTAACAGAGATGCTCAATTCCGCGCTAAGATGTTTATTAAAGCATGGAGCTAAATGTACCATTGATGTGTTTTTCTTAGTTGCCATGGGGTGAGAAGTCAAACCTACAGTTCTTTCCAACCATTCCTCCCCTTAAAACTCTGGCCGTGTAAAGCATAGCTTCTCTGCATTTGGTGATTGTGGTGGTTCTGTTGTTGCCGCAGGAAGGGTTAGCCTGGCCTACATGACCGGCAATTGTTCCGCTTGAGCATCTTTTGAACTGTTGAGGTCTATCACATTGCCACCACCACAACTTTTTTCTATGTTTTAACAGATTCCATAGGTCACCCAATGATTACCCCACCATGACAGTACAGGAAGCTGCTTACAGGGCTTCCGAAATTATATTAGATTGGGCGCCTGTCTGGCAAGAGAGAATGTTGCTGTTAAACGGTATATTTGACTAACGAATAGAAGTTCACCTTCCCAGACGGGCCCGAAATGTGTATTATTATTAAGGTTTTCTTCTAAATTGGGTAAATAAGAGAATATGAGAAAAGAAATTACAGACGCTGAACAATACCGTATTTTGGAACTGCAATGCAGAGACTGCGACGAATGGGGAGGGTGCTTCATCACTCTATTATTTCTCATGCGAATAACCTCGCTTCGGTTCTATTGCAGGTTTAATAAAATGCCTTGCTGGGCGTGTTGCTTCATAGTCAGGAATAAATTTGAGTCGTGCTATCTTCTTGTGTGCCGCCTTTTGCGCTCAAATCTGTTACATTCTATTGAAGGCTGTCTCGTCTTGCAACTTTTTTGGCAGCCCTCCGGTGCATTCAGTTGCAGTCGGTCAGCACTTACGGGGTCATGCGTGCATCGCATAGGTATTATTGATCGACCATCAAGGCAAGCGTGGTTTGCAAAGCAGATGAAGCAATGTGAAGAAGCGGATGCTTTATCTGTAGATTATTATGGGGGTGTGTGCGTTTCATTGCTCTCGTCAAAATACACCTTGCACACTAGCCGTGTTTGAATGTATGAGAGCGCTTCTTTTCGCGATAGTGCTGGGTGAGGTTTTCTTCAGATGGCAAAGAGTGCGAGACGCGCGGTTTCGTAATCGTGAACTCGTCATAATATAAAAGAGTCGCAGCAGTAGACCTTGGCGGCACCTCAGCGCGTCTGTAGATATAAGAAAGGAACACCCGGACAATCACGCAGTGACATTCACCAAGGGTTTTACCAATCCCGCCATTTGATCTCCAGTATGTACTCCTAGGGCACGACTGATAAGACAAGCTGCAATAACAAAACAAACGAGGAATCGCATTCAATCAGGCCGTGGGCAACCAAACGCACAGGAAGCCAGATTGCAACACCGAGAATATATGACGTTGAGACACGAATACAGACTCCATTAAACTACCAGAAGAAAAAAGGAGGGCCTCTGAATCCACATGTGCAGCGGATAGAGTTGCACGAAATAACAAGATAGTGCACAAGGAGTTTGCACATCTTCTTCTCGATTACCTACACGACATTCCACTAATACTCTGTTGGTAGAGGGCTCATCAACAGCGAAAGAGACAAGCAGGCGGATAATTTCAGGTTCAGATTGTCAAGGTGAGCTCGTCTGCAGAATGCACCTAAACCAACGAGTCAACCAAAAAACTATGAAATTGAAGTTTTACGAATGAAACTTCGGAAATCTGGACACGAGATTGTATGGTGCGAGGTACGCGCTTCATTTTTTCATGGTCTCGATCCTGCATAGTTGACACGACGGTGATGAAGACACCGTGGCCCATTGCTACATGTATACGTACTCTGTGTTGCAAGATTTCCCTGATGACTCGTTTGTGATAGGACAAGAGACGCTATAGGACACACACATTCACTAAGACATGGTTCGGCGCACATAAAAGGTGACTCTTAAGTTTTCTTCTCTGCCGTCTCGCACATGTCTTGGATTACAAACTAGACCGTTTCCTTCCTTTTTGCGGGGCTTCCTGGAAATCAAACGTGACGTTGGTCGATGTTCTCTGTGGAGCTAACAGTTACCCTTGCTTAAGAAAAAAACAGGATGCTCAGTTTTTATCGGAACGAAGAGAGACGACGAGACAGGCAAGACATGTCGGGCAACGAGGATAAGTCGGGGGTCCTTGCATATACGTTGCCGCAGGGGATTTCCCGTCCCCTTTTCTTGGTCGCGTTGTTGGAGACGAGCGCGAATTTGGTGGGAGGAAATAACGGGAAGAATGTCTGTGACGCGAAGCAATCATGCTGTTTCGCTAGGGAGAAACGACTTGCCCATTGATTCCCGTTTTCTTTTTCCCCCTTTGTTTGAACAGCCACATGCAGCTCTGTTTCTTTGTGGGGTAGGGTAAGCAAGAAACACTGCAGCGCATCGCGTTCTTCCAGTGCAGATGATGGAAGTGTTCGCCTCCCCAGCGGTGCATTTTAGGTGTATCGGCAATAAAAGGAGCGAGCGAAGTCTGACACCGGCGACAAAATATGGGCGGCCCGTCTAGAGTGACTCATCTTCGGTGCCTTGACGTGCGTGTGCATACGAAGTAGCTGACCTCCTTTCGTAGTACCAGCAAGTTTTTGTGTTCCGAGTGGTGCTTCCGAAACAAAGGTTGCTTTGGATGGCATTATTCCTTTCCGCAAGCTAAGGTACGACCGCAAGACCATACACTGCCAGTTTTCTTGCGCATTGAATGCACTGTCCGATTGCAACGCCATACACGCCTAAGTAATTATGCATTGGAAGCGCTGCAATGAAAACAAGCTGATAGAATCAATTAGCACTAAAAGCCCTCCCCTGCCCCCAACCCCAACCGTTCACTCCCCTCCGATAGAAACTTTTTTTAATGTACTAAAGCTGCGTACTACCTGTTAGTGCTTTTCTCGTATCAATATAAGAAATTTCAATAGAAATCAAGCCTACGAGCACATGCACGGAAAGGAACTAGTGAAAGAGATTATAAGAAGGAACCGAAACGACCCTGTCGAATAAATAAGATATTCGAAAGAACTTCAGCTTCAGGCGTTTCGCTCGAAAAATACCCACTTACCAGTAAGGTCGTGTCGTTGTGTCAGTTGGCCAACCGGTGTCAGACATAAAAATAACAAAAATAAAACGCATTGTCATTACATATGTGCGTTGTGGGAGGGAAATGTTAGCCAAAACATTCAATGGTTGCAATTTGTGGGCGGCTCCCACAACTTAACGATCAGACAGTGTGCGTGAAGGACTGAGTGCGATTGTTACCTAAATAAACGTATATACAAGGTCCGCGGCAAGCGTAACTGTTAGGCAAGCCTGCCAGAACCACCAAAAGGACAGCCACAAAAAATAATATAAAAGCGACAGAGGTTGAGCGCAAAATATATTAATGAAACACGATACCCTACGTTAAGGAACCTGCTTCTACGTTGCGCTCCTTACTAACAAGACCTCTCTGTGCACTGCTGCTACACTACTGACACAGAAAGAGAAAAAGAACTAACCTAAAAGTCATTTCGTAACTTGCAACTCCTTCTGATGATATGTCGTGGGTTTATGTCACGCAGATTAATAGGTTTAAACTGGTGCGTTCGCGATGCTTGGTTTGGTGTACCATGATGGAATATATAGCCGCCGAGAGACTCTGCGTCAATATGCTTATGATCAGGACATAAGGCATATTGAAACGAAAAGCTGGAAATGCTTATGACGCATTTTACTATGCGAAATGAGAGACATTGTACAATGAAAAAAAATTGCATCAAATCGGAAGACTGCGCAGAGGTAGGTTAATGATAGAAGTACATCTTTTTGAAGCTGATTTGCAATACTTACGGCATCAATAAGAAGATCATTTAGGACTTTGTTATAACCTACTCGAATCTTATGTAGCAGTATCATGAAACTGTTAGCTAACTCCACCAGAGTTAACGTTTAAACAAATTTTTACTCACTCTTTCTTGCTCATTAGAAGGCTGACTGCCAAAGGAAAGGCAAGCTTCAAGCTGGACTCGGATTTTAAACAGCATTATCTATTGTAGTGGGAGTCCTATATCTGTATTCGTCACAACGAAGGCTGTCTTCTTCCTTCAAGCTTATGTTTCGTCCCGTATGGCATCCCGCCAACGCCAGTAATGCAGTGCGACGCTTACGCACGAAAAAGTGCACGGCATTGTGAAACAAAAGATTATCCCCTTCCTACTTGATATTGATCATAGTTCGGCGGGAGTGACAATACCTTCCGTGGTCACTGCTGAAAATAAAACACAGATAGCAGCATTCAGCGCACGTCCCGTCAACCAAAGCGAATCACCATGAAACATATTACACCGGCTTCACAGGAAACAGAGGACTTAGTATATATGGAAGGATATTTCATTTCTAATGCAGGTCAGCGAGCAGTAATTCGATCCATCACAGTGTTAGTCAATGATTTATTCAGCAGGATTCGTGTCGCAGCCAACGGAGACCTGTTCGCCGAATGCCACTTCAAGGCGCCCGCCATAAAAGGAAATGGCGAATAGGTGTAGTTATGGTCTCTTCCTGACTTTTATGAGGGCGACCTCTGATACACTCGCAATGGTGATACGTTTATGAAATGTCCTCCTTTAGTTAGTCTCGTGTCATAAACTATAATATTAAAATTACCGTTAACAATCACGTCGGAAGGTAATATCGGAAGTAACAAGACACGTGGTGCTCGTGGCCTGCGCGCACTGAACGAAGGTACCTAATCCGGTAATGCAAGTATCGCTGAACCCCATCATTTATTCAAAAACCAAGCAGTGGAACATGGCTTCTCCGAAGCAATATTGAGGTCAAGCTTTATTCGAGGCAGTATGTCACACGTAACCAGCGACATAATGCCACGCCCACTTCTTGTATTCGGGTTTGACGTCAAAATCTGGTTCGGGATCTCTATTCGTCGAAGCAGGTTCGGCAGCATCGAAGAGGGCGAAAGCATCGCTGGTGGCTACACATTCGTCGATGTAGGCACCCGTCGTACCAATGTTGAGGTGCCTTTGTTCGTGGCTGAAGTTTGTCAGCACTACCTTTGCTTTACCGTCATGCAGCTCGGCTATACCTCGTGCTACGCAAATTTGACGGTTCAGGAGTAGGTGCTGATCGCCCTCGATGACGCCTTCAAGGTTCCCAGGTTTTTCGGTGCCGACGGAAATAATGACGCTGGAGCGCGGCGGAAAGATCACCCGCTCTTCTGTCACATTCAATGCATGGTTCCCTGGCGTCGCGTGGGGTGGGAACGCTTTGTCTGAGGTTAGTATTATCGACTCAGACCTCAGGTCGATGACGGCGCCGTGGTCACTTAGGAAGTCCATTCCAAGCATCACATCCCTGGAGCAGTTTTGTAGGATTACAAAGCTCGCAGGATAAGTCCGGTTATTGATGGTGACTCTCGCTGTGCAGACATCAATCGGCGTTATCAGATGACCTCCAGCGGTCCGGATCTCGGGGCCTTCCCAAACAGTATTAACTTTCTTCAACTTTGCTGCGAACGGCCCACTAATGACGCAATAGTCCGCTCCAGTATCGACGAGAGCGGTGACGACGAGGCCGACGATCAGAACGTCGAGGTCGCTAGTCCGCCATCTTGCATTGCAGTTACGTCGCGGCGTCGGGTCACGGCTATGTCGGTTTGCACCGCTGCTTCCGCGTTGCGTCGTCAGGTCTGCTTCCGGTCGCAAAGTTTCGTCTTCAAGACGTCGTTCGGCGTGCGGCGGGGGCTCGGAACTTCGTCGCGCCGTCGTCGTCGACGGCGGAGGATCTTCAGCATTTCGTCGTTCAGCAACCGCACCTCCATCGATTGCTGCCCTTAGTTTTCCGGATACGGGCTAGGCGACCGGCTCCGGTTTGGGCCAGTGTACTGCCGGCGGTGCGGTGACATGTAGCGGCCGGGCGACGGTGAGCGGGAAGGTCGTCGTTCTTGCCACTGTGTTCCGGTGAGGTAGTCGTCGATGTCGCGAGACCGTTCGCCTGGCAGCGGGCGCGGCGCGTTGACGGCGAATCCTCGCAGCCCCATCTGACGATACTGGCAGCGGCGGTACGTGCGGCCGGCCTCCCCGCAGTGGTAGCAGAGCGGGCGGTGGTCAGGGGCACGCCAAACGTCGGTCTTTCGGGCTGTGGAGCGTTGGCCTGCAGGCGGGCCTTGCCCAAAGGCAGTGCCGCCGAGGTAGCCAAGTTCTTCGTGGAGAACATCGTCTTGCGTCATGGCGCCCCAGACTCATCACAGACAGAGGTACCGCCTTTACTGCGGACCTAACTCAGGCGATCTTCAAATACAGTGAGACGAGCCACCGCCGCACCATCGCCTACCACCCGCAGACCAATGGCCTCACCGAACGTCCAAATAAGACCATCGCCGACATGCTGGCCATGTAAGTAGTGATGTAGAACTATCGATGGTACTATCGATACTATCGATAGCTGAGGCACTATCGAGCTATCGATGGTAAAAAATATTATCGATAGCCTATCGATAGTAAAAATTCGATGGTACTATCGATATAGTATAAAATCAACAGCACGAACTCATTGCAGAATAAGCTTGGTTTCCCGCGCACGTGTTACATGATGGAGCTGGAGGAGCAGGTTTAAGGGCAAGAAAGTTGACATGCTTGTATTCTTCACCACGGTGCTTTACTGACACATGACCATAGAGTTAAACTGTTCATCTGTAGCGGAAAGGAAGGCGTTACATGTGGTGGAATTGCGTGGCTGCAAATTTCTATTGCATTTTATGATTTCAAAACTTAAAAAAAATATCAAGAACTAAGTTTGTTCATTGTAAGGTGTAACAGGTTGTTTTTGGATGTGAATTTATTGATGGACATATTCCGCCAGTTTCACTGCGGAAATAACTTATTTCTTTACCAAATGTTGTTCATAAATTAAGCGAAGCTGATAGTAGGCTATCGCAAATATTTTGGCAATATGACCGGCCAGCAACAGCATCATTATTCCCACCACTATCGATAGTATTGTCAAGTGGTTGTGACGGTGAAGAATGCAGCAGCAAGACTGGGAAATACGGAGCTCTTTATTTCGGCGAACTTTTGCCCAGAAAATCAGAACCCAAAATACAAGCGATATGCGCTGCGCACTGATAGCGGCGAGAATAGTGGTCATACGTCGAGTAATCTGATCATCGGTTGAACGCGTCGTCTTTTATTCATCAGTCATCGAACCTTCCAGCGTTAGCGGTGGTGCTCGCGTAAGCTCTCGAATAAACTTGACTATTCGCGTCCGGCGCATATTCTTAACATAGTAATCTCAAACAATCGTGAAGCTTCTCAAACATTACGGCGTGGTCAAACGGTGCTAAGAGTATTTGTGGGTGAAACCCGAATACATGATAACAAAGCAATAAACACGCGTCGCAGTAATATCGCTAGTAATATTAACGATAGTACTACCGCTTGCACTATCGATAGTTTGTCGATTGTAGTACTATCCATAGTTTCTTTACACTATCGATAGTTTCATGAAAACTATCGATACTATCGATAGTCAATTTACCGATAGTTCTGCATGACTAAAGTCGACGCTGAGCACAAGACGTGGGACGCCGTCCTTCCGTACGTGACCTTCGCTTACAACACGGCCATCCAAGAAACAACGCAGATGACGCCATACAAGTTGGTCTACGGAAGGAGCCCGGCGACGACGCCCGACGCCATGCTACCGAACGTTACCGACGAAGAAAACCTCGACGCCGCCGCTTACCTACAACGTGCCGAAGAAGCTCGACAGCTCGCCCGCCTGCGCATCAAGACGCAGCAGTACACCGACAGCCATCGCTACATGCTTCGACGACGCTTCGTGGAATATCAGCCCGGCGACCGTGTTTAGGTCTGGACGCCGATACGCCGACGTGGGCTTAGCGAAAAACTCCTTCGGCGATACTTCGGGCCATACAAGGTTCTTCGACGTCTCGGCACTCTTGACTACGAGGTCATCCCGGACGGCATTATGAACTCCCAGCGACGCCGCGCACGACCTGAAGTCGTCCATGTCGTGCGCCTAAGCCGTTTTTTGCGCGTTAGCGAACCTGGGGACTGTACTTTTTCCTTTGTTATTGTAATTTATTTATGCACATGTTTTTTTTTTCTCTTCTTTGTTCTTTCACAAGCGTCGGGACGATGCTTTTTCAGAGGGGGGCAATGCCACGCCCACTTCTTGTATTAGGGTTTGGCCAGCAAGGACGGTTATCACTCTTGACGCTATCCGCGAAGCAGTGTTCGAGAAGCTTCGCGATTATAGTAGATCGTTTTGTTAAGATTGCGCGCCGCACGCGAATGTTCCAGCTTTGTCGAGAGATAACGCCGCCACCAGCGATATTGCAGAAAAGTTCGATAGCGCCTGTATAAAAGCCGACGCGCTTGACCGCTTGTCAGTTTTTCGACGGTCGACGCTCTGTCCGCCACTATCAGTGCATACCGTGTGTATTGCTGTAAACTAACTTTCAGTGTGCCAGCCCCAAGTTCGGCCAAATAAAAAGTTTCATCTCGGACACTGACTGCCGCCTTCATCGACGTCACGACGACGTGACAATATTAATATAGTGCCAGCTGTCAGGTTACTATATGTGACAAAAACACTATATGACAGCGTTCTGTGAACTCAGCGTGAGGCGTTCGAAATAAGGAGAGTCAAAGAAGGTAGTGGGTCGGAAATTAAACTCTTAAGAGAAAGGACATGTACAGCCAGCGTAATGTAAACGCTTGGTATTGCACTCTGCATATAGAACTCATCACAAAGCACCGAAAATAACTAGAGTTTTAAAGTTCCAGGTATAAATTGCCAGAAAGCATCTACACAATATTCCAATCTAAATTTCTATCACTACAACTGTAAAGAGCTGGGAACACTAACACCAAATACAGTATTTCTATATGTTCATGACGGCAGAGATGGGTTTAAAAAATTAACCCATCTCTTATAACCGAGTTAGTGCAGGTACAATAAAAATCGCTGGAAGCTCATTCTTACACATTGAAGGAGCAAAGAAATTACTTTAAGAAAACGGCAAAACCTATAGCCGTGGCTCTAGAGAAAGGGAGAAAGGAGGCGTCCTAAGTTTCCCCGCTTTTCACAGCACGAAAAGTATTTTTCAGTATTTTTCCAGACTTGCGTATTAAAGTAACCACTACTATAATTCAATTAAAGTGCTGTGGACGTTGAAGGATGTTCTTATGAGACAGAGGCGCAACCAATTTGACTGCAGTTGTGGCATTTGAGAAAAAAAAAAGGCGAATTCTGGTGAATACTCGAACAAAATGCATCGTTGCTCATCAGCCTGAAGGTGCTTGAGTAAGCATTTAAAAATTCCTGCGTACCTTAAGCTCTTTCACGTTTCTTAAGTAAAAATGGTGGAAATACTCAAACAACGACACTAAGTATTCTTTGCCAGTCACGGTCCTTCCGATAAATTTTGTCGACACATGTCTATGCCAATCGACATGCTAATTGCGCAAGGGTGAAGAAGGCCAGGAGTCAAGTAGTCCAATAAAAAGAACGGTAATCCGCAGAGGGTGGGAATTCAGTTGCGAAGCAGAAAGACTTCAGGCTTTGAATGAAATCGCCGCGGAATGTGCATAAATGCTGTAAGTGGATCTCGCTCTAATCTACGAGTCAGACGGTGCACCTCGACGGCTGATTGACAAAGAAAGTTTGTAACGGGTATATTAAGCAGTCGGCTCAAGGTAAGCAATTCTCCGCTGAATTGCGAGGACTATGCAAATAAGGACAGGCATACGGCAATCGCTCCACGCATTTGCTCGGAGATAAAGTAATTTTCCCATTTGGAAACATGTAAAAAAGAAACGTTCCGTTTATTGTTAAACAAAACGTTCCGAGACGAATAGACAATGAAACCAGGGAAAGCCTATGTGGTGTCACAAATAACACCTCCTACGCTTTCTTTGGCTTCCTCGGCCCTTGTCTTCATGTGGCTACCGGCCGTAAACAGCGTCCGCGCCTGTAACTGGTAAGCTGTATCTGATTAAGTAAAATGGCCAAAAATGAAATTAGTTTTCTTGCACTAAAAGCATGAAACACCCTCAGGAGTCTACGCACAAAAGCTTTCTCTAAGCGCTCCTTTTAGACGCCCGTTTTCCATCCTACCGAAAGCCACGTAAGGTACAAGGTTTAACTTCTATCGCATTGCTTCCGAACTACGTTTACCTTTTCGTTTCCGTTAGACATCCTGTACTACTGCTCGTCTTACGCAAACGAGCAGCTTCACCAGAGCACAACTGGACATCACCTACATATCCTGGGACCATGCGACTACGCGTCACAGTTCCGAATGGCAACGAAAGCTCTGCAGCAATTTCTTAAGGATACTGGACTGATTCACCATCTGTGATGTAACACGGTACTGTTGTTACATCGGCAGCAACAGTGAACTTTCTCTCCCCCTCTCTAGCATTTCTTCCCCTGGCCCTCTTCCCCAGTGCAGGGTAGCCTACCGGACTCAGCCCCGGTTAACCTGCTCCTATTCAGCCCCCAAACCACGAAGTGCTCACATGTTGTTCACATCGGCCCACCTATTTCGCTTCGCGTTACATCGTCTCGCTAGCTAGCTCTCCGACACTCTCCACTGTATGTTGGTCACGCGGCAATCACGTTGTTGCCACGTGCCTCTACCTTCTATTCTCCTCATCTTGGTGCTGTTGTGAATTGCGCCTGTCACGGCAACCTTTGTGCGAAGATAAATGTCCTAACGAAGCGAATATCTGCCATCGCTGGTTAGAGGCACCCCTGCGAACGGTTTCGCCGTTGTGATGACGACGAGGCGAGAAACGAAGCTGGCGCACGTGGCTTTCTACACGTCAGCGTAAAATTCAACCAGCTCCGCTACGCGGACACTGATGAAGCAGCGTAGCTGGTGGCCTTCCCTTCGTCAGGCTAACGCATTCATATGTTTTGCAAGTCTTTCAGATATGCTGCACCACTGCTCTTTATTAAACACGCTTTGTTAGGCTTTGAGGTGGTAGTATAGTTTTATCGCATCTTGACCATAGCACTTCATACACAGGCTTACAAAGAAATTTCAACTCTGGCCTTCTTCATTTTTTGTGGCCCAGTTATCAGTAGCGGAATTTACCCATTTTCTGTGGCACATACCCGTTTATGATCAGCGTTACCACGGCGGCGGACATGAAAGTTCTAAGATTGTGCATTGTTTATGATGACAAACCCCGTAGCGGGTGTACTGTTATGCTGCTGATGAGGCCCTGCCGTGCTTAGCGTTGGCACATATATATATATATATATAGTCAAGAGAACTGTGTGCTCGTGTAACAGTTCTATTCATAAATATTTATGTCTGTAAGTGCTGTTATTCATATGTACAACCGCCTACCAAACCCCTCCCTCCTTTCTTCCTCACTAATAGCACGTGCGCTGGAGGTAATGCCATCGTTCAATGTGTGTTGTGTGCTGCTTTCAGCCACTGCCGCTTACCAACACTTTTGAGACTATGCATATCATGAACAATATTACGCTCTACCATGCACCTTGACAGGTAATATCCATGTGTAAATTACAGAGAAGAGGTGCAGGCGCCGTTCCATTCTCTAATATATACCACTGATATCAAACGTACTTATGACAAACACTGCACCCTTGTTCTTTCGCAGGACAAAAAGGCAGAGTGTCACGCAAAACAAACGCGCACTTTCAATCGGAAAGCAAATATTAGCGAATAATCGAATCCTGCAGCGCGATTTATGAGCAGCTGTTGCGTAACTAATGTGCGCCAACGGCGACACTAAGCATACTTCGTCGAATAAATGACCGGCTTTGTGCGACGCCAGTTCCCAGCACTGCCAGCCAGAATGCCGCAGTGCAACACTGCACAAACAGACGACCCCGCCTGCTTTCGCAATACGTGCCGAGGATAAGTAACTCGCGGCGCGAACACACACTGAAGTTCTCATTTGCAACAATCTAAGTCGCTTCGTCATCTTAGGCTACATTGGCGCGAAAGTTTTCCATACACGCGAGAATAGGCGGGACTCCGAACCACACGGCCGCGTCGTCTTCGTTTCGAAATGATTTGAACCGATGGTGGTGCATGCAAACTGAAGCCACGGCGAGCCCAAATGGTCTCCATTATTCTTCATTCACATCGATTCCAATTATTGTATATTAAGGACGAAGCGCTGAGAACTTTCGCACCCAGATAAGCACAAAAAAAACACTTACTCGAGAACGCGTTCGGTTCGTGGTTGTCGTTTGTCAAGCAAGTGGAGGATATGTATGGAACGCTCGCCCTGCGTCCAGCAACAAGTGCCTTCACACAAAGGACTTGTCGGGTTTATTCTATGCAACTCCCCGCGATAGTATAGTAGTTGTGACGCTCGACTGCTGGCCCGCAGGTCGCGGGATTTAATTCCAGTCGCGGCGGCCGCATTTCGATGGAGGCAAAATGCTAGAGGCCTGTGAACTTGGATTTCGGTGCACGTTAAGGAACACCAGAAGGTCAGACTTTCCGTAGCCCTGCACTATAAGGAGTCTCTAATAATCATATCGTGGTTTCGGTATGTAAAACCGCTAGGATTATTATTTATTCAGCGCAACATTCTTGAGATTAGTTATTGTTTCCAAGCCTTTTACGGCCACGTAATTGATTGTCAAAAATTAGCTTAGTTATGGTCGATCAATTCATTTATTGGATTTACGGTTAATTGTTCGACACTTTCTTCATACATCGCTAATTTCTTATGGATGAAAGCTTTTTCTTTTCGTCGCTTAATTGACTAATCGACATCTCTGGCGGGTGCTTTCAAAACTACCGTATTTATTCGAATCTAAGCTGATGTTATTTTCGAAAAAACGATGTGCGAAAGTGGGGGGTCGACTTAGATTCGAGTACAATGATTAACTTTTTTTTCTGACCTGGCGAATTTCGGGGGTCGGCTTACAATCGGGGCCGGCCTAGATTCGAGCAAATGCTGTAATGTGTTAAATGCGAAGCATTTCTTAGCGAACCTCTGAGACTTTGAGCGTTTGTGTCTACGTATCTATCTATCTATCTATCTATCTATCAGCCGCCTACGTCTGGGTGCTCTCATGATCGCCTCCTTAATTTGGTGTACACCAAAATTTGCATGGGAGGGTAAGAGGATTTGACGATTATGACTGCCGGGTCATGACATGAATAACGTTAAATTCCTGTCGCGTACGTCGTCAAACCCTTTCCACTAGACACGTGTGGCATATACCCGTTTACCACGGGCCACGGTGTACGGGTATGCGCCACAGGTGATTGACAGTTTATATCTACCCAGGAACGGCGAGAACAGACATTGGTAACTTAAATGCTAGAGCGTTAAGGAAAACCAACATCGGCAGCGTTGACTCAACGAATGGAAGGAATAAAAATTAGGATCCCAGCAGGAATCGAACCCAAGCATTCTGCGTGGCAATCAGGTATTCTACCACTGAGCCACACCAGTCTATAAATTGGTTTGGAAAAGGAGCCTACACAGGCGTAATATCGGTGCAACGTCAATTGTGGTTGTGGTGCTGGCTATCTAATTTTCTAAGAAAGCGATAAACACTACATGATACTCCTACGACGTGTACTCCTGCGATACAGGCGTCATATCAGATTAACGTCTGAAGTTCCAGTGTTGGCTCCAATTTTATAGCAGTCTAAGAAACATTACGTTTGTATTCGTATGATTCAGCAAGATATATTGAAGCATTGCTCTAACCCGGAGGAATACATTAACGAAAGGTACATATGATATACAAATCACCGCACCGTAAAGTGCACTTCGCCCACTAGAACGACGCAGTGTCCTCTTCATTTCTTACGAGGCTGGGCGATGGCCTCATGCTGGCCGAGGGTGATGCCAGACTGATTGACAGCCGCTTTGCAGACTAGGCTACGTAGGCCACATACGCCCAGGTAGTCTACGAATACGACAAACGCCATCCACTGATGTTAGTCTACGTAGCACTATGCAGGCCTACCAGTCTCGACGGCCTATACCTCACCAACGCGAAGGGTGGCTTCAGGTTCCGACATATCGCCGGCTCTATCGACAGACAATTTGTCGACGAAATGACCGAGGCATTCCGAATTCCAACAGCTCTATTATACCACATACTTCACGATACATGGACCCCTCGTCACCACGATCACGACCGGATCCTATAACAAGTCATGACCAGCTGCTGGTGCTCACTGATCACGGTGACGATGCCCTTGTTCATGAACTGTCCAGAACTTCTTGCACACATGCACACGGGTTCGTGAAACGTGCGTGCGTTCTCGGGACACGTATAAGCACCACATGTCAGCTTACCGCTTCTGGTGTTGGTAATGCCCACGTTGCCATTGGCAGCGTTACCCAACCGTAAACAACTGGTTATATACCACATATGCGGCTCTTCAACACATATAAGTATGTGTAGAAAATTTTACAAATCTTTAGCGTCATTTTGTAAGGTGTCGCTCAGTAAAAAAAGTTACGCCACAGCCACATACCCGCCGCATGCTTCGCATAACATCGACTCCCACGATACGTGCGATCTGCCGAATTTTTTTACTTCTAGCGTTTTACGTGCCAAATCAACGATATAATTATGGAGCATACCACAGTGACGGTCTGAGGAAATTGCGACAACCTGGGGTTCTTTAACTTGACCTTAAATATAGACCTTTTCGCTGTTTGTAAACACAGCTCCTGGACGGCTTCCGGTTTTGTGCGCCGGCGTAGCCTAGTAGCATTGGCGGGGATAAAAAGCCTTAGCGAGTAGCCCGCACATTTTCAACACTTTTCTCCCTGTGTCTGGCCAAATATTTTAAATAAATATTCTTCTGAGCTGCACACACAGCCGTACAAGAGTTAGGCCTTCACTTTAAGCGCCCTCCTTTTACCTGAAGGCGAAGAAAGAGTCTTTCCTTATTTTGGCACAACATAAAAAAACACGCTTTCTGCTTCGCCGTTAGAGATCTGATGATTGAAGTGACCGGAAGTTTCTTAGGGTGCAACACGTGCTGCTGCTATCGCAATCTTCAAACCGACCGAAAAGGCGAATAAGTACGCGGCCCTCTACCATTCTCGACTCCATCGAAAATGCGACCACCGCGGACGGGATTAGATCCTGCGACCTTCGGGTCAGCAGACGAGCACCGTAACCACTGCACCGCGCGGAGGCTGACATTTCAAAAAGGCTGAAACAGGTTATACCCATGTAGACTTTATACACTTCCACCTTCTGAACAAATGATTGAGTCTGGTCTCTATTTATTCGTATGGGAGATGGAAGAAAGACGAAAAACACGGCTGCTTAAAGTACAATAGATGATATGGGTTCTGTCATATAGTAAATGTGATTTGTGCTAATAGCGTCAAACAACACATCATATAAACCCAAACAAGACTAGAATAAAGGGGATGATTGCAACTTGAAGTGATGAAAAATAGGCGAACAAGGAGTGTTGCTGAACTGTTGTCGAAATGTGAATTCCTCTACGAAATGGCACTTATTGAGTGTATGTATTGAGTTTCAAACCATACGTTCAAGCCCAGCAACATCAAGAACATTTATTCTGTGTGATAAATGTATTTCTTTATGACGATGCTCATTTCACGTGACAAATTAATACAAACGCTTACGCGTTTGTAAGCCCTCTCCAGGACAAGATGTAGGCTAAAGCCGACATGGAAGATACTACCAAGAAGGAAAACTTATACACTGCAAAAATTGCACCATCTCCCGCTAATTCGGACCATGATGCGATGCGAAGCCGGAGCACTTGCACGATCGCGTTCCGGTGGCGTTCGTTGCGCATGCTACCGACCTCGGCGAGATTGTTATCGAACCAAAGTCGGTCGCACACGTTGCAGCTGTGCCCGAAGCTCCGGTCGAGGAATTTGCGCTGGAAGCGGGTGTCCGCACCGTCGAAGCCCGGGCGTTGAAGTTGTCTAGCGAGGCGTTCTGTACGGACTTTGGACGCGCGTCGTCTGTCCGCAGCCGACGCGTTGGCTCGACGCTGACGCTTGGCTTCGACGTCGGCGTTGCGTACGACGGGGTTTGCTTGCCGACGCTGCCGTTGCGTTTCGGCATGTCGAGCCTGCCTTTCATCCGTAGCAGTTTCCCGTCGACGTTGCCGTTTGAGTTCGGCTTCCCTAGCGCGGAGCTCGGGGTCCGCTTGCCGACGTTTCCATTGCGCTTCGGCGCGTCGAGCCTTCCGCTGCTCCACCCGCTGCTCCGCGATCTCGGCAGGCCTTAAGGTATTACTGCAACTGGCGCCGACGTTGACGTTGGAGCTCATGACACCGGCGCAGTGACTGAGCGTGTGTACGATCTAATGCGAGCCTTTTATCTAAACGAGGAGAGGAAGTGGAGAGGGCGAGGGGAGAAGAAAATAGGAGAGGGGGAAGGTGGAAAGGGATAGGGGAGGGGGAGGGGAAAGGGGGAGAGCGAAAATTTGAGAGGGGGAGTGGTGAGGGTGAAGGGGGAGGGGAGCGGAGGTGTGTGGAGAGGGTGTGCGCATGCGCAGTAAGGGTGGCCACCGCACACTGAGCGTCGCCATAAGATGCTTCGCATCTAAAATGTCCTGCCATCCTGGCGTTTAGGTGGTCGAAGAATTCGGCCACTGTACTACCGTTTCATACAATGATTAACGCTGGGGAAGAAAATGAATGATGATGTGAATGATACATTGACCTTGCAAAATATACTAGTGTCTCTCGGGTATTCGGGTCACAATGGAAGCCCACCATTTTTGAGCAGGTATTTGCCAATAGATGGCGATGGAGGACTCCCATGCGAACACATAACGCTTGTGGACCTCCACTGTTCAATGGACTGAACAAGCTCTATTAGGGTGAAAGCCTTAGACGTCTCGTTAAACCTGAAAATTGACCGTGGACGGCGTCGACGGCGTCAACATGAGTAACGACAAATTTCGCCATCACTCGATGGCGTCACCATACGGCGTCATCATGACGTCCGGGATCGCTAAAATTTGTGACCTCATCAGGAGCTCACTATGGCGTCATAGTAATTCCACGGGCCACGATATCAAATGCTGATATCATCGCACGACATTGCCACTTGGTCAAAGGCAGGCCGATTACGGAGGCAGGGCTGTACAAAGTGAGCTGCGGAAAGCTTGCAATGCATGCGATCCTGGAGGCAGTGTGATGCCACGTTAGGCGCAGGGAGCTTTCGGAGGGGCGCAGGAGAGACACTGACTGAGAACGAAAGGACGGCTTTCGCCTTCCAGTCGTCGTAGGTGAGTGCATAAGGGACTCTGTCATATTTTGCCATTGCTCGTGTTGAAACTCACACCACGGGACGCTGACGCCAATGACCGGTTCTCGTGTTTGATGAGGCATCTAAGGCTTTTCGTTAAGAAAGCTCTACGCTTACGGATTGTTTAGACAACTCCAAGCAGGTTAAATAAACCTTCTTGGACAACTCCCAAAGGAGAACCCGCGTGGATGTTTCATTCATTCATTCATTCATTCATTCATTCATTCATTCATTCATTCATTCATTCATTCATTCATTCATTCATTGCTCTCGCTATCAGTGCTTCTTTTGGCAGATCCCACGCCTTGTGTGGGGATGAAGTCATATCACATATTTAAAAGGTGCCATTCGAAGCATTGTCTTTACCTTGTTGCCGTTTGCTTAAAGGAAGAAATGGAAACGTTATTCATTTCTTGCAGCACATTTTATTGCTTATGCTACAAATAAACATATTTTAGTAGGGCAATCGAACGTAAATGAAACCAGATCTAGCCCGGAGGTTTTTCATGATGAGTAAGGCTAGGTGCAAGTTCAAATTCGGCTTCGTTGGCAGAGCAATCTATCACCTTCACGTGTTGGTGCCTGCGTAAGGAAAAATCGTACCGACGACCCATGACCATGATTTAACAATCGCGGTAGCTAAAGTTGTCAATATATATATACCTGGACACCGCATATGGTGAATCGCGCACAAAGATGACATCAACAAGCACATAGTAAACGCTGATACTCGATATGCACTCGCTCATAGCGTCGTGAAGTGAAACCCGACGAGCGTCGTTTAATCCGTCTAGCCTGGCCGCTAATTTTCACAGGGCGAGCGGGTGAGCGGTGTGGTAAAAAGTTGATGAAATTACACTTCTCTTGGAAAGGCGCCGAATGGGATTCTCGCAGCAACGAAGTTATTAGGGGCTCCTTAAGCTCCTTAAAGCGGCACTCGTTCGTCCCCGTCGTAGTGCGTAACCAGTATTAACGCTAGTACCAGATGTTGACCTCCAAGGTGGTGCCGGTGGGAGATTTCTCCGGTGCGTTGTTGAACAATAAAAAATTCGCAGCGTGCGCGTTAACTAAAAGCCGAATTCTTCTGTCTCTCATTCCTCATTAGCAGCCATTGGCATGTTCCAGTAGGAAACGTTAGTAGAAGTAGAAGTGTAAGTGTTAGCTAAAAGCCGACTTCTTCTGCCTCTCATTCCCATTAGCAGCCATTGTTTACCTCCAAGGTAGTGCCTGGTGAGATTTCTCCTGTGCGTGATTAAACAATAAAAATTTTGTTCAAAACGCCGTTGATTGATGAAATAAACCAACGAAAGACGCCAGATGTTTTCTAAAAGCAAAACGAAAGAACGCCAGATGTTTCTAAAGCAAAACGAAAAGACGCCAGCTGCTTAACGAAAGACGCCAGATGTTTTCTAAAGCAATGGTTTTCTAAACAATGAAAATTCACAGCGTACATGTAAAATTAAAGTGAGCTGCAAGTCGTCATAACTCTCATCGAACCTTTAGTATAAACGCGCCCGATCTCACGTCGGTGATGATGTACTGGGCAGAATTCACGGAAGATTCACGGTTTACCGATGAACCTCCGCAGCTTCGCCCACTCATCATCATTCACTCCGTGGATATGCTGTGATTTTTTTGTTTTAAAGACGCGTGGCTGTACTTCGGCTAGCGCCAACGCGGTCGGATCTGTCAGCACAGCGTTGCCGCTTGTGCCCGTGTCAAAGCGCGACGCAACAGGCCGCACCTTTTTTCTATCGAGCTGCCGTGGCATGAGGTTTGTTCTTGAATACAGGCCTAAGGCTTTCGCCTTAATAAACTCCACGCTTACGCATCGCTTAGAAAAATCCAAGGAGGTTTAAAAAACCTCCTTAGACAACTCCCAAAGAAGATCCATCGTGATTTTTTCATTCATTCATTCATTGCTATGGCTACGAGTGCTTATTTTGGCAGATCCTGCCCCTTATTTGAGAACACATTTGTAGCACACATTTCAAGGGCACCATTCCAAGCATTTTCTTTATTTTGGAGTCGTTTGCTTAAAGGATAAAATGAAAACTTCATTTATTTTTTGCAGTACATTTTATTGCATAGGGTACAAATAAACATATTTTGGATAGGCAGCGGAACTCTGATATGTAAATTGATCTAGGACAGAGGCTTCTCACGATGGCCTAGGCTAGGCGTATCCTTTTTCGTTTGGCTCCATGGACAGTCCTCTCAGCGCCTTTGTAGTCACTTACTGTAAACGACGGGCACCGTTTGATGAAACGCATTAGGAAAAATCACAAGTCATCTCGAAGCTGCATATATCAAAGTGTATGCGTGTAAGCGTGTTTTTCCTTGGGAGATCAGACATCCAGAGCGGCCACGAAAGCCCTGGTGCGACCATGCGGATTGCACGAAACGGAACGCGGCAGTTAAG
This sequence comes from Rhipicephalus sanguineus, assembly GCF_013339695.2. Lineage (NCBI taxonomy): Eukaryota > Metazoa > Arthropoda > Arachnida > Ixodida > Ixodidae > Rhipicephalus > Rhipicephalus sanguineus. The sequence goes on from NC_051184.2 coordinate 48,821,897, forward strand.
TATGAGAACGCTCCACGTGAGATCACACCGAAAGTTCCTTATGCACAGGTTATGTAAAAGGGTTCCGTAAACCATGCCTCCTTCTGATTTGTACGTTTTATAGGCTTCCTTGGTCGCTGCAAAGCGCGACTACATTACTCGCAAACTGGAAGTAGGGACCTATGCCGCTCATTCTATTTCCGAGTGAATCTCGGACGGACTATGTCATATGAATCTCGGACTATGTCAGGCGGCGTGGAGCTATTTGCTTTGAAAGGACCAGCCGAACGCGCCAACCCGTTCCACATCGACCAGTGACGCTCTAAGTTTTAGTCAGTCTGTTTTCCCTACGACTAACTGCCGACAGACCGACCGCTTCGTTAGAATTCCCAGTCCTTTTCGGCCCAGGAGCTCTTGTCTGACACACCTGCACCATTAAAAGCAGTGATTCACCAAAGCCTTTGGATCACCAATCTATTATACCGGCGCGATCACGGCGATGTGGCCAATGGAGAAGAAAGTCCGTTGTGCGAATGAAGAAAAATACGCGCCAGCCAAGCACATTCTTCCACTCTGCAGGCAAAGTTACGGCAGCAGAGTCTCACATGTGTACTTCGAATAAAAACAGCCGCAAATGAAATATTTTTACTTATATGATTTGGACAGATACAATGAGAGCACATGCGTAGGAAATGTGTTCACGATACTTCACACGCCGAGGCTGGCTGCGCGACGTAATACATGTGCATTAGGTTGGACGAAAGGGTAAGGGCTTGACTCCGACGGCTGCGCCGTTATTCTCGACTCGAGGAAGCAGTCGGCAATAGATAGCTTAAAGAACATGAGGTAGGTAAATTTTCCGGAACCATCCACTACGGCCTCCCACATAATCATACCTCAGTTTTGGGACGCAAGACCCCATCAATTATTATTATGTACAGAAACGCGTATTCACCTATACAAAGTTGACTTTTCCCTACATATATATAGTCAGAAATATATGGTGAGAACTGTTCACACATACAACTCCATTCATAAATATTTGTGTTTGTAAGCACTGTTCGTCATTCGTAAGAGGCCTACCGACTGCGCTACCTCCTTGCTTCCTCACTAATATCACGAGCACTGGAAGTAATACTATTGCTACATGTGTTGTGTTGTGCGTTGTCTTTAGTCACTGCAGCGGAGGAACTCTTTTAAGACTATCCATATGATTAACATTATCAAACTCTACCACGCGCATAGACAGCTAATATACTCATGGAAATTACTGAGGAGGGATACAGAGGCTGTTTTATACTTTATTATGCACCGCTGATATCAAATGAATGTATCACAAACATTGCGCCCTTGTTCTTTCGCAGGACAAAAATCAAGATTCTCGTGCTCACCGAATGCCCCTTTTCAGTCGGAGAACAAATATAAGCGAATAATCGAATGTGGCAGCTCAATTCATGTGCAGGTGTCACGGAACTAATGTGCGCCAAGGGCTACACGAAGCATACTCACTGAAGAAACGGCCCGCTTTACGCGACGCCTCTTCCCAGCACTAGCAGCCCCCGCAGCGGCGGCCGCATTTTCGATGGAGGTCAAAAAGCAGAAGGCCCGTGTGCTTAGATTTAGGTGCACGTTAAGGAACCCTAGGTGGTCAAAATTTCTGGAGCCCTCCACTACGGCGTCTCTCATAATCATATCATGGTTTTGGGACGTTAAACACCAAAAATTGTTATATTATCACTACGTGTCACAATGCCACAGTGCAAAAATGCAAAGAAAAAATCCCCACCATATCCACGAAGTTAATGATGTTCGAGGAGCTTGCTCGGAGATAATCGGGTAAACCATGAATGCTGCGTACAATTCCTCTACTGTCACATAAATACGTGACACGTTGTTATAGTAGCGATTTTGGTCAGGTTGTTGTCGAACCACAGGCGGTGGCAGACCTTGCAGCTGTGGTCGAACGTGTGGTCAAGGAAATCGCGCTAGAAGCGCGCGTCGGCGCCACCAACTTTAGGTAGCGACCGCTTTCGGCGCTTGGCCGCTGCATCCCTCGCCCGTACCTCTTCGAGGTTCTCTTGCCGCTTCGTCTTTGCGGGCTTGTATCTCGGGGTCCGCACGACGCTGACGTCTCTCTGCGGCCTGCGACCTCTCGCCGCATTGCTATTAGTTTCGAAGCGCACTGACTAACGACTGTCGAAAGAGAGAGGAAGCGCGCAGTTGTGGCCCTCTAGTGGTCTCCTATCAAACTAGAGGATGCGCCGGAGTGTAGCGAGCGCCGTATGCTACAATTGGCTATGCTATATGTGGTTTTGCTTGTGTTAATATAATCATCAAGGCTCCCGAAGAACAAGAGGAAGAAGACTTCTCTTTCGCGCGAGCGTGTGCTGACATGGTTATACTTTACCTGTGTTGGGCAATGAGAACTAGCGGCTACTATGGCGATGGTCAAGCCTCGAGCATAAGGAGCAAGCTCGTAAAAAAGAAACAGCGCCGACGTGTATAAGACGCCACCGCTGCTTTCGCTACACGTGCCGAGGATAAATAACTCGCGGGGTGAATGCGCAAACGGTGCACTGAAGTTCTCATTTGCGAAATCCTGCGACTCTTTGTCGCCTTCGACTGCACTGGCGTAGAAGCTTTCCAGACGTGCGACAAATGGCGGCACTTCGAATCATACGGCTGCGTTGTCTTCGTTTCGAAATGATTTGAACCGGTGGTGTTGCATACAAAGTTCAGCCGCCGTAAGCCCAAAGAGCCTCCATTATTCTTTATTCACTCCGGCACCTCATAATGTAATAACGACGAAGCGCCGATAACTTTCGCGCCCAGTTAGGTGCCGAAAAGAAAACTCACTCGAAAACGCGTTCAATTCGCCGTTTTTATTTGCCATGTGACAGCGCGATATGTATCGAACACTCGCCCGGTGATGAGCAACAAACGCCTACACACAAAGCCCTCGTCACACTTACTCAATGCATCTTCTCAAAATTAATATTTAAGTGGAACGTCTTAGATGCATCATGAAAAGTGAAAATCGACCGTCGGCGTCAGCGGCGTCAACAGGAGCGATGCGGAAAATCATCACCACGTGATGAAGTCCCCACATCACGTCACCATGACGTTGCAGTTCGCCAATTTATGTGACGTCGTCCTGGTGTCACTATGGCGTAATCAAGACGACACATAACTTGACGTCAGATGATGACGTCATCACATAACATTGTCGTTTGGTCAAAGTTGGCACGATCACGGAGGCAGTGCAAAACTAGGTAAGGCTCAGAAAGCTTGCAATGACACCGATTCAGGAGGCGGTACAATATAACTTTAAGTGGAGAAAGTTTTCAGTCATTCTGAATACCAATATGTTCTGAATACCAATCAATACCAATTTGTTCCTTGAAACCTGTACCTGAATACCCTTTCAAACTCCTCCATATGGCAGTTATGGGAAAGGCCTACTTCCAATGGCAACGGTAGTTGACATTTTGCTCAAAGCGTACTGCACCCCCTGCTCTTCCTCCGTCGGCTTCCCCTCCCCCCCGAACCCCGCTCCAACGTTCCTCATCCCGGCTTATCGGGAGTCAAAATTTCGCGACTACGGCCCGCTAGCTCACGTAAGATTCAGACCCTCGTTCTAGGGAATGCTGCAACATACAATAAAGCGCTATGCTTACGCATCATTTAGACAACTCAAAGGAGGTTATATAAAGCTCCTTGGACAACCCGCACAGGAGACCGTGCGAGAATTTTTCATTTATTGATTGATTGATTGATTGATTGATTGATTGATTGATCGATCGATCGATCGATCAATTGATTGATTGATTGCTATGGCTAGCAGTGCTTTTTTTGCTAGATCCTAACCCTTGCTTGGGGACGAATTCGTAGAATACATTTCAGAGGCACCATTTCGAGCATTTTTTCTACCTTGAAGTCGCTTGCTTAAGTGCGACACCCGGACACATACGTCCCACTTTACCTACTACAGAAAGCATTTTTCACACATCACCTGTCGCAATTAGCGCAACGATAAGTAGCTGCTATCTTACCTAAGTCTATGGAAGCTCGAGAAAAATTGTTTTACTGCGGTTTCGGACGTGGCAGTAGTGCCACACTGTCGTTCAAATTTGCTCCATTTTTTACGAAAATTTCAGAGTTTTTCTATCGTTGAGATAAAATAAAACCTGGCGTTCAAAATGTTACGTTATTTTCTCCTTTTCTGGTTTTCTAGAGAGGCGATTTCTGTTCTCAATAAACGTGTTTTTGTGGACTTGTGCAGTAACTTGACTGATAAATGCACCGAAGCACAGTCCTTTCCGAAATTGCTCCGCTCTTCGCTAAGCCTAATTCGAGATAACGGTGCATGGGAATAATTTTCTTGGTATCATATATATCTTGAAAAGTGTGCAGCTATTCAGCGACAACATCAGTTCTCGACCATTTCGACAGCTCTCACTTTTCCTGCTGGCTCCCTTACTTGGCTACGGGTGCCAAGACACACCCCTGGTCTCTCTTCTAAACTTACGGCACGGTATCATGGACCGTACCGTTTAATTGATGCCACCTCGCTGGTGAACGACATCGTCGAGCCCCTCACACAATCACCAGACTTGCGCCGTCGTGGACGCAAGACCGTGCACGCGAACCGTCTAAAGCCGTATTACGGCCCCGTCATTGTACCTACTTCCTGAATCGCCAGGATGGCTACGCTTCACCCCCGGTGATATTTGTAATGGAGCAGATGCACCAACGGGTATGCGCCTGCGGACGATGACGAGAACTACCGGTGGTGCGATTGCGCGAGAGCGCGGCCTTTCAGTGCTTGACTGTGCGGCCATTCTTCATCACGATCTCATCGCATCCATAAGCCCCATCAATAAACCTCGTCGCAATATGTATATACCTCAGCCGGTTTTGATAACATCGTGTCGAAAATATAGGTGATCCTACGAAGGGTTCAAGGATAGAACGGAAAGTTATCTTTTGCAGTACGTTTTATTGTGCAGGTCCCATGCAAACATATTTCGGATAGGCAGCCAAACTCTGGAATGTAGCCAGATCTAGCACGGAGACTTTTCACGATGACTTAATCTAAGTGTATCCATTCCCATTTGGCTCCATGGACAATATCCGCTGCCGGCGTTTAGGTGCATATAGTACTCTTATTCGTCAACCATTTTGCAAAACACACTATGTCGTATGCTTCGCTGGGCCGTTTAAGGAAAAATCGTGAATTACTAAATCACGCTAACTCATAGGGTCCCTTATTCATCCACCTCAGTCGACTCGAAGGCGTAAGCCATTTTCTTCTTGTTTTTCTATTACGTCGGTGTACTGAACTTCCTGCGCCCCCTCCGGAAGCTTTCTGCAACTAACGTGGTTTCGCATTGCCTCCAGGATCGGAGGCACTGTAAGCTTTCCGCTCATCCCCCTGTTTTGCACGGCCTCCGGGAGGGGCCCAACATTGACCTATAAAGCAACGACGTCATGTGATGAGGAAACGATGTGGCGTCGCGTTATGTGACGTCACAGTGACGTCATAAAGGTGTCACAAATTTTGGCGATCTGTGACGTCATGAGGACATTGTCACGCGACGATGATTTTTTGCACCCCTCTCGTTAACGCCGCCGACAGGGGACGCCGACTCGGGCCGCCGGTAAGTTTTCGCTTTCGATGTGGGATCTAAGGCTTTAGCCTGAATAACTTGCCATTTCTTATCGTGCGTAGCGAGAACTCAACTTAAAGGAGCCGAGATTGAGGTACCACAGAGAATAAAAAAACATGGCTGATCCCTCCGTCATAGGAATTGGAATAACACGAAAGTAAAGCGTGCCCTTAGAGAAGTAACTGAATGTTTACTGTACATTGATATAAGAGCTTGCACAATGTATATTGATGTGTGGCAGCTATGGCACCGTTTAACGTGGATGTGCCCACTTTGATGATTGGTGGTACATCTCCATCCGGAAGACTAACGTCCGTGCTAAATGATTAAACAAACCCTTGTGGTAGCTGTAGTAGTTAACGGTGAAAGCGTAATCAGAGAACTAGGTGTGATAGCCAGAAGAGCGTCGCATATTGGACGCAGAACTTGGTAGCCATACCGCGGCATGTTAAAATGTGATTGAACACCACGGCCGCACTAGAGGGAAACGCAAAGCGCGTCGTGCCATCCCGGTAGCCCGGCCGCGATTTTTCTAGGGGCGAGCGCGTGAGTGGGGAATGCGGTGGTACAGCCAGGTGAGGCAGGCGCGCATCGCAGAGTTAGAGCGAGGCCGACGCTTTTACGACGCTTGGCTAAGGTCGCCACCTCGCGGTGTGTAAAGGCATTGACAAAATTGAATTTCTATTGAAAACGCGCTGAACAGGAGGGACGCATAACGCGTAGCAGGTGCTGATCGCGGAGGCCACAGTAATGACGAATTACTTTACTTTACCGCTCCCAGAGGCCACCACCACCCCGCCGACCGGGATAGTGGTAGATATAAAAGGCGCGTTTGTAAAGCCCGTACAGTCTGTGACCGTGGCGCAGTGGATAGCGTGCCCGGTATCCGTTGTTGCGGACCGAGAGGTCGTGAGTTCGATGCTGGTTGACGGAAATTTCTTTCTTTGCCATCTCATCGTGTATATTTTTCGACGTCATTTCCGTGACGGAAATACGTCACTGAAGTCTTCTTGGTGGACCCCGGCATAAAACACTTTCGTGTTAAAAAGAAAAGGGTGGACAGTCCCACAGAACCCAGTGGCCTAAAGGACACCAGCGCACGTGACAGTTGATGAGACCAACGGCACTACGCTTCCTGTTTCGGTTTCACTGGCGCGAATTATGCATTACCGCGCGCAACCGACGTTTGGCTGTGTAGAAAGTTAGCCATTTCAGGCCACTTTCTGTCGTCCAAATGGCAACGATATTATTTATCACATCAAAGAGCGTATGCATGGGTATGTCGGTCATTTATGCTTCACTTTTGAGCGCACTAAAGAACAAGGACGAAAAAAACACCATTTCCCGCTAAAGGGGACCATGAGGAGATGCGAAGCCGGAGCACTTGCACGATCGCGTTCCGCTGGCGTTCTTTGGGCATGCTACCGAGCTCGCGTCGTGGAACGCTACGCGCGTCTTGTCTTCTCTCTAGCCTGGCCGTTAATTCTCACAGGGCGAGCGGGGAACGCAATCGGCAGGCATGCGAGAGGGGGGCAGCGTAGGAGAGGAGAGAGAGGGGGCGGGGACGCGCATGCGTGAAGCAACGTTTAGGTCGTACAACAACTCTTCTTTTTATTCACCGAGAGAGAGCCCCACAACCCCGGCCAGAGTGGTGATGATGAATATATACAGATGAGAAGATGAAGCGCACGAATAATGCTCACAATATACATACTTGTACATATACGGTGCATGACGGCGGCGACGGCAAAATCCAGCCGAGACTGTCCATATAATCGCTATCGCAATAAAAGTTAAAGTGGTGAAGTGGATCTGCTGACTTTTGCTGAACTTCGTTTTGCGACAAAGCGGATGCAGGCGACGCGGAACCAAACGGAGCCGAAAGAAGGAAGTTTAGATAAATCCGTGTACTACCCATCATTCTCATGCTGGCTGAGGCGCCATGCGTTGCAGCTCCCATAGACACCAGCGCCAGAGTTCCCTCTGGTAAGTGTTGTAAGAAACTCTGATTTTCCCCAAGAGAATTTAGAACAGGCTCTAGAAGCCAGCTCTTCCAGCTTTCGCGGTAACTGTGCCGCGCGCTTCTGCCGTTTTTTATTTGATTTTTTTAACACGAAAGTGTTTTATGCCGGAGTACACCAAGACTTCACTGACGTATTTGAATCACGGATTTGACGTTGTGAAATGTGCACTAACAGATGACAAGAAAAAAAATACAGGGAAGAAAAGTTGCGTCGTCGTGAATCGAACCCCACGATCCGTCACTCTGCAGCGCGCGGCGCGAAACCGCTCGTCCAAAACGCTTATTTTCTTTTTCTTTATTGCCTTCTTGAATACAGGTCAAGATAGTCTAACAATCTCACATCATACCCGTTTCATGTGCATTAATGCATCAAACAACGATATCACATCTTCATCACAGTCAGTCGTCTTATACACATCGCGCACTTTGACAACAATTTCCACGAAACACTCATGAACAGATGTAACTTTAACATCACAGTGTCTATATGCCAACATGCTGCGCCATACCGAATGCAGACCCAGTAAAAAGATAACATCCAAATGCGGAACAGTAATAATGCGCACTAACAGACAATAATGCCAAGGAAAAGAAAATAATGCCAAGGAAAGTGACGCTTTCAGGTGGTATGCGAGGGATTATTGGTCAGCTGCCAGCTCGTAATAAGTTCACGTCCTACATGGCGCCAACAGGCAGAAAAAGAGTGTTCCACACTCGCCGTCATGGCTACTGGCGGCGCTGACTGACGCTCCCACGTTTAAATACACAAATAATCCATAAAGTGGACGGGGGGAATGGCCGCCGCGGTATCTCAGTTGGCAGAGCATCGGACGCGTTATTCGAAGGTCGCAGGTTCGGTCCCTGCCCGCGGCAAGTTATCTTTTCGTCCACTTTTCTTTATTCACATTTACATTACATTTACTACTAATAACATCCCCTATACTTTCCTTGGCATTATTGTCTGTTAGTGCGCATTAATATTGTGTATAACAAAGAAAAACGAGCCCTTAAAATTTCCACTTCTTTCCTTATTCAAATGCGGAACAGAACATTGAAAGGGCAAAAAGCGAATGCCGTGCGGATTAAGAGGTATTTCTACCTTTAAGGTCCTCTGCAGTATGTCCTAAAAGAATGTGGCATTATTACAATCAAGGAATACATCTTCAATAGTTTCAGGCTTATTAGATGGGAAGCACATGCTTCCCCATGGTACATAAATTCCTTTGTCTTCCAGCCACGTTTTCATTGGCACGGTTCCTGTTTGCAGCTCGAAAAAGAAGGTCTTTACGTTAGGCGGCATCCACATGTTTTTAACTCTTTTTAGACGTCTTGGCTAAGCGCGTTTTTTAACATTAACCGATAAACGGGTACAGGGAGTACATTCTAAATTAGATCCTTCATAAGGCGCTTTCTTTTCACGTTACAAAAGTAATCCATAGAAAACCTTCCCCTTTGGAATCGATAGGACAAAACAACTTTGCGGAAGAATGGCGACAAGGAGTGTCGTTCTCCCCTCTCAGACGATACAAAGAAGTCAGGTATGTGATGTAATAACATTGTTTGAAGTCCACAACACCTATACTATCTTTAGCATACCAACGGCGAGATATTTATGTACACATAATAATAATAATATCTGGGGTTTAACGTACCAAAACCACGATATGATTATGAGAGACGCCGTAGTGGAGGACTCCGGAAATTTCGACCACCTGGGGGTTCTTTAACGTGCACATAAATCTAAGTACACGGGCCTCAAACATTTTCGCCTCCATCGAAAATGCAGCCGCCGCTGCCAGGATTTGATCCCGTGACCTTCGGGTCAGCAGTCGAGCGCCATAACCACTAGACCACCGTGGCGGGGCTTATGTACACATAGGCACTTGATTTAGAGCTGGCGGCACGCAGAGCTCGGAGGCACTTGTTTTTGCTATTACCAGTGAGATGGCGCGAAGGGTGCACTTTAAAAGTCGTCGCCCTGGTCGTTGCGATGCGCGCTCGACCCCACCTGTATTTTTCCCTACAGGGCGTGGTCGCCCGCGCGTGCACGCTCATCTTGTGATGGGGGCAGTTTGTACATATTGTGTTTTCGCCTCAAGTTTACGTTGAAGTTACAGAGTGCACAAAAGTCACTTCGCTCGCTGCAGCGGCCGCGTTTGCTAAAGGAGCGCGCTGCTCAAACACAAAGAAGTGACAACTGTGACAGTTATTAGTTCGCGCTCGACCTGTGTGTGTTCTTTTCATGCGTCCTCCGTGCTTGCGCAGCACGCTGCAACTTTCGAGGTAGCCGATTGCTAGCCGTTATTTGTGTGACGTTCCAATTTGTTGCTATCGCATTCATTACTTCGCCCTTGCGGCGAAACACTGCACAATAAACGCTCAACTACCGCTGGGAACACACCCTTCACTGTCGTGTTATACCGATTCCTATGACGGAGGGATCAGCCATGTTTATTTTGAGAGAAGTGGTCCTTCCGTACTTAAATCAAAAAGACAAAGTTTCCCCAATGTTTTTATTCCAAGGTAAGATCGACGCTGAGTCCAGAAAAAGCACGAAATGAAAACAGCATCGCACAGAAATGCAAGGTGCAGAACCTCCTGCATATGCAACACAGTAGCACATTTTGCCGGCCTTGCGTTGCATTCGCACAAGCCGAGCAACGCCCATATCCCCACGGAAATCAGGGACAAGGTTTACGTCACCCCCATCCCGCGCAACTTCCACCTGGTCTGCATCGCCGGGAGGCGCAAGGCCCGGACCACCGCAATCCTGAGACGCTTGCTCCGAGACGGCACCGATGCGAGTTTCATGGATGCAACGCAATAAAATGAACACGATGGCTTTTCGGCCGTAGTGTTCAATTCGCAATCCACCATGGTCAAATGTGCATCAGTGTGGACCTTCAATCCCGAATAGGCCGAGCAAGTCGCCATTGCGCTCGCCATGCTCGATGATCGCAGAGAGGCTGTGTATAGCGACTCAAACGCGGCCGTTAGGGCCTTCACAGGTGGTGCATCGCCCCTTTATCTCTCCCCGCAGTTCAAAACACCAATCACGTTTCTTCTCCCTCTCTACACAGGTTCCCCATGTAAATTGGGGAGGTAGACGGAGCTCCCGCGAACACCAACGAGGTCGCAAACAAAGACGAACGAGGATTTACGGACTTCACCACTTCCGATTCCCTCTTTCCCCACAGCCACAGGGACGTGACATACACGTATAACGAAGGCTCTAAATTCGTTTACCACAAGCGAAGTGTACCCGCCTCCGAACCCTAAACTCAACAGACCCCAAGCCGTCTACAGTCGACTATACTCCTGACGAGATCGTATCCGAGTCCTGCGATGCTTCACCAAATCTACCCGGATGTCTTCCCGAACAGCTTGCGCTCGTTATGGGGCGAGACAGCCACAGTAGAGCATATCCTCAGCACGTGCCATGCCATGGACTCAAGCTTCACCTTGGAGGAGTGGGAGACACTCCTACGCAGCCACGCTCCCAATGGTCAGCTCACGGCTCTCCAGCGGGCACGCGAGGCGGCCGGCAGGCTCGGCTTGCCATTCCCTACGTGGGACTGAGCCGAGTGCAATACCTCGTCGCGTCCCTCAGGACCATATAAAGTTGCGTTCAACTCAATTCAATTTGTTCGAAGCCGCATATTTGCAAACTGTAGGCGGTATCACGCGTGTTCGCCACTTGCTCGAGTACACAATTATCAGTTGCCAACTCATGTAAGTGTATGAGTGTCATAATGTTTTCTTTGTTTTTTCACTGGAAAATCCAGAGCGGCCGCCAAAAGCATGGATCGGCCATTCGGACTGCACCAAAGCGAATTCACCCACGAAACACGGGAACGCTCCCCGTGAGATCGCGCTGGAAGTTCTTGAAGCACACGTTACATAAACCAGTTCTTGAAACCATTCCTGCTTGCGATCTGTACGTTTCCATGGTAATCTTGGTCACTGCAAAGCGCTGCAAAGCATTTGCTCTGTCATCGGCCTAGCTTTGACCAAGCGACGATATCGTGTGATGCCTTCATTACGTGACATCATTACGTGCTGATGACTTTTGCTGATGATAATGACGTGATGACAACTCGTGTTGACGCCGACTCCGCGGGCCACCGACGGTCAGTTTTCCTGTTTGAGAAGGCATGTGTGGCCAGTATTCAAGCACAGAACAACTTAAATTTTGCGAAATGTTGACCTCTGAAAGTACGAGAAAAGTGTAGGTTGAGATAAGTCTTGGGACAGTTTCAAAAAGTGCACTTGACGCTCACTTATGTAAGCACCACTTTTCTGGGTAAGTAAGGCGCCTGCGAACGAGGCAATAACAGTCTTCATACTCGCTTCATTCAATTAGGCACAGACAAATGGGCGCAAATGTCGCATTCTTTAGAAAAGTAAGCTTGGTAAGAAGAGAAAGAAATATGGATCGCTGTCGTCGGTCAGTGGTAGTCGCTAGAAAGGGGCCGCCACAGCTATGGCCTTCGAGATTACTACCGGCTGTGCACCGGCGCGTTGGCAGAGCTAATATCGGAGGCCACGCCACAACTCGCGGTTATTTTGTCGCCTACAAGTATTTGTTACTGTGGTGAGATATCGCGTGCAACACGAGCGGTTTGTTTTTCTTCTTGCGTGCATTGTGCTCCCAGCATTGCCTTTCTGCTTTTCAATGTTTTGAGCACTTGTTAAGTTATTTAAATTTTCTGAGCGCCCATGTGCGTTCCCTATTTTTCGAAATAAGGGACGCGCTAACATATGGAAGAAATCAACACTAATAAAAGAATTTTGATAGGTGAGAGTTTTTCACTTGCTTCGTTGTACATTTTTAGTTGGGCGGCGCAGCAGCTGTGCAGACGCGTGCTTCCAGTAATTTCTAATGAAAGCCTGCGTCTGTAGACCTGCCACGGACGCTGAAATATTAAAATGGCTCGGAAATATTATTAGGGATCATGTAATCAACACTACTCTGAATGCATTATTTTCTCCAAAAACAACGCTGTGTTGTTTTATGCTTTCAACTTTTAACGTCATTCAGTGTAATAAACGTCGTGGTAGCCGACGTCGGCATCCTTTCTTCTGTTTCAAGGACACCACAAAACGCAGCGGCTCCTGGGCATGTTCATACATGGCGGGATACAGCATCTCGGGCATGCCACAGGCCTTGCTTTTTTTTTTCTACGCGCGTCGTTGCACGTCTTCTAGCGCCAACACGGACGAAACTGCCAACACAGCGTTCCCTCTTGTGCCCGTGCCTCAGCGCGACGCAACAGGCCGCACCTTTTTAGGGGCGAAGCTCCTTATAGCGGCACCCGTTCGCCCCGTCGTAGTGTGTAACCAGTCTTAAAAATGGAGAAGGCGTGCACACATGAAGGCTCCCTAAAGACAATGCGCTGCGACAGTACGTGATATGTATCGCCCTCTCCTCTCCTACGCTTCCCCCTCTTTCTCCTCTCCTACGGTCCCCTTGGTCACTACAAAGCGCGACTACAGTTGTTTGCAAACTGGCGTTAGGGACCCATGCCGCTCACTCTATTTCCGACCCAATCCCGCACTTGGCTGCGGCGCAAATGGAGCGATTCGGCGAAGAGAGTTGCTCTGAAATGACCAGGTGAACGCGCGCACCCACTCCACACAACGACGGGCTAACCAAATCTTCATTAGCATACCCAGCGCATTTTGGCATTGGAACTCTTGTTTTCCTCACATGCACCATTAAGAGCAATGATCCACCCAAGGATTTGGATCACTAATTCATTACACCGGCGCATTTATGGCAAAGTAGCCGTTCTAGAAGGAAGTGCGCTCTACGCGTGAACAAAAAATGCACCCAGGAATACGATACTACCTAATGCGAATTCTGAGCGCAGCTTCGTGTTGGGGCAACGCCAGCTGTGTTTTAAGTTTTGGCTATCCGCAGTTGTGGCAATGCAACATTCGTTACATATTGCCACAGAAACTGACAGCGCTTGAGTGCAACGCACATCACTCTGTGCATTGCAGGCGTCGCGAACCAAGCGAAACGCCGACAGGCCCGTTAGGACAAACGGAGCCAGCCGCAGTGCACGTGCCATCTCTGCATACGCACCAGTTCAGACCGAGGGGCCAGCGCGAGTGACGGAGGAACAAGGCGAGGTTCGGCTCCAGTGGATCATGATATCAACAGACCCTGCCTTCGCTCTCTTTCGTCCTCGTTCACTCTATCGGTTACGCCGACGCTAGCCGACGCCAACGGTGACGCTGCGCAACGCAGGAACGGGCGCCTAACAGCGTCGCCAAGCACACACTTTCGTCCTGCAGAGAATGTTACGGCAACACAGACGCACAAAATTTAGATCGACTAAATACTTCCCCAAATAAATGTCTATTTTTACCAATATGGTTGGGAACAATACAACGAGGCAAGACACGTGGGAAACGTGGGAAAGGCTGGCTGCGAGACGTAATACATGTGCAGTTGGATGGAAGACAGGGTAAGCGCTTGACTCAGACGGCTGTGCCATTTCTCAGGGCTCGATAAAACAGTAGACACAAGAGAGGCACGGTCATTCGCCAACCACCTATTCTGCGAAGCATCAAGTCGTCGCTCTTGCTGAGCGCTTTAATATGATTCCTGAATTTGCGCGTCGCTTCTTTCACTACCTGAAAATCAATTGGTCGAAAATTTTCAATCAATTAAGTCGAATAAATAGAAGGCGAATATTGATGAAGAATTATCGTTCTGCGGGACACATCTCATCGATTATTCGATTAATGATTCGGCTATAATAAAAATCTAGGTAAGCACTTCTTAGAGGAGTGAAACGATGTGCACAAACACAACCACGTTGGCCTAGTGGCTATGGTGCTGGACTGTTGACCCGAAGTCCGCGGGATCGAATCCCGTCCGCGGCGGCCGCATTTCGAAGTAGGCAAAATGCTAGAGACCCGTGTACTTAGGTTTAGGTGTGCTTTAAAGCACACCCATATGGTGAGAATTTCCGGTGCACTCCACTACTGCGTCCCTCATAAACAAACCTTGGTTTCGGTATGTAAAAGCCCAAGAATTATTACTATGAACAGTACTCACGGATTTCAATACACGACACTCGGAGCACGTAGCCGCCAGTACATGCAACGCCGCTCGTGGGTGCTCACGGGACCGAGGTGTTGCTTTGTGGTATAGAGCGAGGGGGAGAACATCTAGGGATCAGAATTGCTCTTTCCTGTCGTCAACGAGCCGGCCTGTAGCTCACCACACTGCCAGCGTGGCGCTGCGTGGCTTGCGCGCTTTCGTATGCCGAACGAAATGGCTCCCCGGTGCGCCACTCCTATATTGCGGCTTGCGCAGAGGACATTCTCGTTACACGCGTTTACGTGATGCGGCACGCATTACAAAAACGCGGTGCTACATGTACCGGCGGCCACGCGCCTCGAGTGTCCTATTTCAATCCTTGAGTAGTTTACACAAACACGTATTCACCTTAACAATGCGACTTTTAGGGGCGAAGCTCCTTAAGGCGGCACCCGTTCGTCCCTCGTCGTGCTCGTAGTAGTGAGTAACAAGTCTTACCCTTTGACCTCCAAGGTGGTGCCGGTGGGAGATTTCTCCTGTGCGTTGTTGAACAATAAAAAATTCGCAGCGTGCGCGTTAACTAAAAGCCGAATTCTTCTGTCTCTGTAGAAGTGTAAGTGTTAGCTAAAAGCCGACTTCTTCTGTCTCTCATTCCCATTAGCAGCCATTGTTTACCTCCAAGGTAGTGCCTGGTGAGATTTCTCCTGTGCGTGATTAAACAATAAAAATTTTGTTCAAAACGCCGTTGATTGATGAAATAAACCAACGAAAGACGCCAGATGTTTTGTAAAAACAAAACGAAAGAACGCCAGATGTTTCTAAAGCAAAACGAAAAAGACGCCAGCTGCTTAACGAAAGACGCAAGGTGTTTTCTAAAGCAATGGTTTTCTAAACAATGAAAATTCACAGCGTACATGTAAAATTAAAGTGAGCTGCAAGTCGTCATAACTCATCGAACCTTTAGTATAAACCCGCCCGATCTCACGTCGGTGATGATGTACTGGGCAGAATTCACGGAAGATTCACGGTTTACCGATGAACCTCCGCAGCTTCGCCCACTCATCATCATTCACTCCGTGGATATGCTGTGATTTTTTAACACAAATATATAGTCAGAAATATAGTGAAAAATAACTGTGCATCCATACGATTCGATTCATAAATATTTGGGTTTGTAAGCGCCGTTCGTCATTTGTAAGAAGCCTGCCGACTCCTTTCCATCCTTCCTTCCTCAATAAGATCACACGCACTGGAAATATTACGATTGTTTTATATCCGTTGTGTACTATCCTCATTCACTGCAGGGGATGGACTCTTTTCAGATCATACATACTTAACAACATTAAACTCGAACATGCACGCTGACACCTAATGTCCATATACAAATTAGTCGGGCGGGTTGCAGGTACCATGCCATACTTTAATATGCGCATCTGATATCGTACAGATTTACGACAAACACTGCACTTGTGTTCTTTCGCAGGACAAAAGGCCGCAGTGTCTTGCTGGTCGAACGCCCATTATCAGTCGAAGGACAAATGTTAGCCAGTGATTGATTGTGGCAGTGCGATTTATTCGCAGTTGTCACGTAACTAATGTGCGCCAACGGCGACACTGAGCATACTTCATTAAATAAATGGTGGGCTTTATGCGACGTTGGTTCCCAGAAGTGCCAGCCAGAATGACACAGTGCAACACTACACGAACAGTGCCAACGTGCTTGAGATGACAGCACCTATTTTCGCAAGACCTGCCGAGCATAAATTACTGGCGGAGTGAATGCGCGAACGCTAAATCGCAGTTCCTAATTGCAACAAAATGCGCAGTTCGCTGAATTCTACTGCGCCAGCGCAGACGTTTTCCAGACGTGCGAGAAACGGCGGCACTCCGAACCAGGAGGCCAAGTTTTCGTCGCTTCGAAATGATTTCCGTCGACGCAGGCGGCATAGAAAAGGCGGCCGCGGTGAACCCAACAAGCCTCCTAATATTTTTTAATTCGCACCGACTTCCCGTATTGTAGTAATGACGAAGCGCCGAGAGCCTTTGTGCCCAACAATGTCAAAAAGAGAAAGAAAAAAATACTCACTGGAGAACGCGTTCGATTCGAAGTTCTCGTTTGCCAAGCGAGCGGAGGTTATGTATGGAATACTCGCCCGGCGCTGAGCAACAAGTGCCTACACACAAAGCACTTGTCATGCTTACTCAATGCCCCGTTCTCAAGATTAATTATTAAACGCGCCACGGTGGTCTAGTGGTTACCGTGCTCGACTGCTGACCCGAACGTCGCTGGATCGAATCCCGGCCGCGGCGACAGCATTTTCTGCGGAGGCAAAAATGCTTGATGCCCGTGTACTTAGATTTAGGCGCACGTTAAAGAATACCAGGTGGTCGAAGCTTCGGGAGCCCTCCACTAAGGCGTCTCTCATAGTGATATCGTGGTTTTGAGACCCCATACCAACCCCATATATTGTTATTATTAATGTGAAACCCTCAGATGCATCATGAAACGCGAAAAGATACTGTCGGCGGTGTCAATACGAGTGAGGCAAAAAAATCGTTACGTGATAACACCACCATGACGCTGCAGTTCGCAAAATTTTGGGACGTCACTATGGCGTCATAATTACGTCACATGATGACGTCATCACATGATAGTGCTTGGTCAAAGGTGGGCCAATCATGGAGGCAGTGCAAAACTAGCACAGGCTGAGAGCTGCTTGCCATGCCTCCGACCCAGGAGGCAGTGCAAAACAACGCTATGTGCAGAAAGTTTGCGGAAGGGGGCTGGGAAGGATCAATACATCGACACTGAGGAAAAAGAAAATCGTTTTCCCCTTCCAGTCGTGTTAGACGAATGAATAAAGGACCTTGTCGGCAAAATTAGCCTATGGATGGTCGATTATATCTTTTGAACTATTGACGATTATTTGTTCGCAACTTTAGCAACTAATCGGTGATTCCTTATCAACGAAAGCTTTTTCGTCGATTAATGAGCTAATCGACATACATCCAATAATGGGACAGTCGACATACGCTGATCGCGGCGTTGCACAGGAGCGAATGAGGCGCGCGAGAGGGGGGAGCGTAGGAGAGTAGAGGATACAGAGTAGGAGCATGCGCAGTGGAGCGCGGACGTCATCGCGGACGTCATCGCGGACACAGCCCCGAGCAAAAGCTGCTTGAAATCTAAAAGAAGATGGCCTCCGCCTGATAATAATAATATCTGGGGTTTAACGTCCCAAAACCACCATATGATTATGAGAGACGCCGTAGTGGAGGGCTCCGGAAATTTCGACCACCTGGGGTTCTTTAACGTGCACCTAAATCTAAGTACACGGGCCTCAAACATTTTCGCCTCCATCGAAAATGCAGCCGCCGCGGCCGGGATTCGATCCCGCGAC
Source organism: Rhipicephalus sanguineus (assembly GCF_013339695.2). Classification (NCBI taxonomy): domain Eukaryota; kingdom Metazoa; phylum Arthropoda; class Arachnida; order Ixodida; family Ixodidae; genus Rhipicephalus; species Rhipicephalus sanguineus. The sequence goes on from NC_051184.2 coordinate 48,840,026, forward strand.
CTTCGGGTCAGCAGTCGAGCGCCATAACCACTAGACCACCGTGGCGGGGCATGGCCTCCGCCTTCCAGTCCTCTCAAGTGCGTCTACGAGGGACCCTGTCTGTTTAGACTCTGTCTCATGTAGACGCCGACACCGCGAGATGCCGACGCCAATGGTCAGTTTTCGTCCTTGAAGAGGCGTCTAAGGCTTTCGCCTTGAAAAAGCTCTACACATACGGATCACTTAGAAAACTTCAAGGAGGTTAAATGAACCTCCTTGGACAACTCCCAAAGGCGAACCTGAATAGATTTTTCATTCCTTCATTCATTCTTTCATTCATTCCAATGAATATCAGTGCTTCTTTTCACAGATCCTCCTTGTTTGGAGACGAATCCGTAGCACACATTTAAAAGGCACTATTCCAAGCACTTTCTTTACTTCGTAGTCGTTTGCTAAAAGGATATAATGGAAACTTTCCTTCTATTTTGTAGCACATTTTACTGCGCAGGTTACAAATAAACATATTTTGAAATCCCAGCCGAACTGTGATATGTAGCCGGATATAGCACGGAGGCTTTTCATGATGACATAGCCTGAGTGTTTCGTCATACTGTGGCTCCGTTTGCAGTGCCACAAGCCTTGTCAGTTCGCTTCCTATGCCACATTTTATAGGCATCCTTTCATGGCCTGTATAAGGAAACATTGCAACTCAGTATAAGCCATATATGCGCGAAGTATGGTGTGAAATTGCGATTAAGTATAAGCCGTATATGCGCGAAGTATAGTCTGATCTATAAACTTCGACAGCTTTCTGTGGCAGCACATTCAAGGCTACGGAACGGAAGCACACGCTTCTGCGTGTATTCATTGAACGCTAAATGTCGCAGACTACGTAGCATACAAGAAAATATAAAAAGAAAAGAAACAGTTATAATATTCTAGATTATTTGCACCGTAAGTAAGAAAGATTATCCCATGGAGGAACTTCGTTATTTGCATTCTATGGTTTTCTGGTTTTCTGGTGTCTACTTCACGTTTTCCTGCCCCTGTAAACGACTATGGCGTCGCTGGGTGGCGGCAGGTGAACGTCGAAGGTTGTAAGCGAGCATGAGCGTGTGTTCGTTAGGTGATCTGCATCTATGGAGCAGAAAGAAACGAAGACAGCGGTGCGTTGTGGAATATTTTGTTGCTCGTATACAATCACCGGGAAAGAAGATGTTTGCAAGTGATACCGGCAGCGAAACTGGTACTTTCGTTGCAATGGCCACTTGAAAGTGACGCCGCTGACATGCCAGTATTCAGCAAGACCAGCTGTTTGAAAGCAAAACTGCGATTGGAAGCAGTACGTAAAAGAAATCGCTCATTTCATAAATTGCGCTGCATAAATGGTCGATATGTTGGTTGCCTTGGATTGCGGGCACCATCACGCCGAAGATCACGCACTGTCACACCGTGCTCGTCGGCGTCTACGGAGGGACGTGCTCTTGGAGCATTTAGATGAGACCGATGAAAGCGATTTACGATGATGAAATTACCAGTGAAAAGCTTCGCGTAGGAAACAGACCCGTTCACATCTATTATGCGGTTAAGAGCGTGCTTTTCACTGCGCAAAAAGAGTGCTTTTTACCACGGCAGATAAAGATCGCGTTTCGCCCGCTTGGAATTACCAACGTTAGACGCCCGCTCCCGACCGGTCGTGGCCAAGATTTCTGCTACCCGTCGATGCCGTCGCGTTCCCTGACAAGGTAATGTGCGCGTCTCCAGAAAGTTATTTCGTCTCTCAAAGAAGGAAAACGATGACGCCGACCCTTTATGCACCCAAATTATGGAAATGCTCAGTTGCCTTCGCGTAGGATCTGCAATTGCGCAGTTCCTCCTTTGCCATGCCCATTTTATTTAAAAAATAAAACCGACTGCTCAAATCAAGCTGCTTTCTGTGTTCCTTCTCAATGCACAATATTCTATCGCTTTTCAAGACAAAGTAAATATTACGATATGGTGCTCGCTTTGCACGCGGGCTTTAGCCACTGGCAGATTGGCGTTATATACTGTGGTTTGCCGAAGAGCTCAACAATGATTCCGGTTTCTTATTCCTTTAGTCCTGCATCCGCAAGGATATCAAGGCTTGTGGTAGCTTTCGATTAAAGCTATATATAACCGTTTCTTTTCATAACACTGTCTCACAGCTATTATAAGCTGTGGTGTTCGTTGAAAACACTCATGTTAAATACGCTTGCGAAAGAAAAACCGAAATCTCCCGCAAGCGGACAACTTGGCGTGGTAACACATGTGCAGAAGCTCCATCCATGTCGCTTTGGCTATGCTGCTACAGAAAGATGTCGCCAGGTATAAGTGTATGTCTCCAATGGCGTTTTTCCTTGGGAAATTCCGAGCGGCCGCGAAGATTCTGGAAGGACCATTCGGATTTCACCGAGTGATATCCGCAAGTGATACACGAGAACGCTCAGCATGAGATCACGCCGAAGCTCACAATGTACGCGTTACGTAAACCGGTTCTGGAAGCCATTCCTGCCTGCGATCTGTACGGTTCCGTGGCAACATTGGTCACGGAAAAGCGCCACTACAGGTGCTCGAAAACTGACGGCAGTGACCTACGCGGCTCGTTCTATTTCCGGACTAATCCGAGACTGGGCTGCGGAGCATATGAGAGTGATCCGGCGCCGAGTGAGTTGCTCAGAAACGACCAGTCGAACGCGCGAACTCCTTCCGGGTCGACCAGTGAACAATGCCGTAAGTTTCTTGTGTTTGTTTTACGGCTGAGCCGTTAAGCTTCGCGTTATTGCGCGTGGCGTGTCCTGGACAATATCATCATCATGAACCGGCACGCGCTCTCTTGGTCCCCTTTTCATCTTCTGCTTTGCTCTCAGGGCACGGGCGGCGATTTGTCCGGTGTGGGATGCAATTACTCTTATGGGAGAGAGAACGAGTACAGAAAGAGAGAGAGAGAAAGAAAGCTATAGAGAGATTGAGAAAAAGAGAAACAGAGAGCAAGAAAAGAAAGAAAGAGAGAAAACGGTAGAAGACGAGAGAACAAGTACATAGAGATGGAGAAAGAGAGACAGAAACAGATAGAAAGCAAGATGAAAAGAGAAATATTGAGAAAGAAATAGAAGAAAGAGAGAAGAAGATAGAGAGACCGAGAAACAAATAGACTGGGAGAGAAAAAGAAATAAGCAGACACAAAATTGAGGGAGCGAGCATCGTCATATACAGTACAGCAAAGGGTGGGAAAGGGAAGTGAGGATGAGGAGGAGGGCAACGCCACCAGCTCCGCTGCTTCCGTAGTCGCCGCATCACTAGTGCGTAGCGGCCAAGGGTAGCGGCCCCAATTTTTTCTGCGGCTAACAACGGAATCACAGTCGCTTCGTTATAATCCCCAGCCCCATTTGGCACTGGAACTCGAGCATGCCTCACCTTCGCGATTAGGAGTGAACCGCACAGGGACTTGGATGGACAATCCATTACACGAGTGCGATTACGGCGAAGTAGCCGTTGGAGAGGGAAGTGCGCTGCAAGATGGAGGAAAAATAAGCGTCTGCGGGAAAACTTACGGCATTTCTGCCGCGCAAGTGTTCATCAATGAGAAGCTACTCCAAATGAAATACTTTTTACAGATATGGTTCGGGCGCGGTTTTCGTATTACTCATATGGTTTGGATATGGTTTGGCTATGAAAGATGGAATGAATATAAAAAAACACAACTGTGTAAAAGTGTTATAGATCATATCTGCTTTGTAAAATACTACATAAAATTGGTGCTTATAGCGATACACAACACATCATGTGAAGCCAAAGAACACACGAATTCAGGGGGATGGAGACTCGAAGTGATGAAAAATCGTCGACCAAGGAAAGTTGCTGTAGTATAGTGGAAATGTGAATGCCGCTACGAAATCGCATTTATTGAGTGTACACAGACTGTCCTTGCGAAGTAATATAGGTGCAGTCGGATGGGAGAGAGAGTAAGCGCTTGACTCCGACAGCTGCGCCATTATTCTGGACTTGAGGAAGCTCTCGACACTAGAGAGATGAAAAATTCGCGAACACAGGGTGTCGCTGGGCTCCAGGGACACCCCGTATCTATCTATCTATCTATCTATCTATCTATCTATCTATCTATCTATCTATCTATCTATCTATCTATCTATCTATCTATCTATCTATCTATCTATCTATCTATCTATCTATCTATCTATCTATCTATCTATCTATCTATCTATCTATCTATCTATCTATCTATCTATCTATCTATCTATCTATCTGTCTGTCTGTCTGTCTGTCTGTCTGTCTGTCTGTCTGTCTGTCTGTCTATCTATCTATCTATCTATCTATCTATCTATCTATCTATCTATCTATCTATCTATCTATCTATCTATCTATCTATCTATCTATCTATCTATCTATCTATCTATCTATCTATCTATCTATCTATCTATCTATCTATCTGTCTGTCTGTCTGTCTGTCTGTCTGTCTGTCTATCTGTCTAACGAGGTTTTTTATTTTTTATTTGATTTGCATCTTTCTCGATTTTTGGGTCCCGGACAACATGATGATTTTTCGCTCACAACCAACGAAGCCGACGCCGACACCGTAATTTCTGCGAAACGAGCTCTTTAACGCTATCGTGTTCGTTACGCGAGAGAATGTGCGTTCATACTGACTGACTACTTTATGCGTAATAACGTTGCTAGTGAATGTTTGTGATTTCCTCACACGCTCTCGCTTAGGGTGCTGATACCTAAATAACGGAGTATACTTGCATTTGACGGAACAACACCAAAATGTACATAATCACCAAGATCACCCGCGTAAATGTTTCATTAATTAATAAATAATTAATTTGTTCATTTATTGCTATGTTAATCAGTGCTTCTTTTGGAAGTCCCTGCCCCTTGTTTTTGGACGAATTCATGGCAGACATTTAAAAGGCGCGATTCCAAGCATTTTCATTATTTGAGTTGTTGGCCTAACGGACGAAGTGAAAACGTAATTTCTTTTTTTCAGTACACTTTATTGCGCAGGTTACAAGCAAACATATTTTGGGTAGGCTACCCAACTCTGAAATGTAACCAGAGCTATCACAGAGTGTTTTCGTGATGAATTAGGCTGGATGTATCTTCCTCATTTGGCTTCATCTACGGTCTATTACCTTTGTGGCACCGTTTGCCTGTCCGGATTGGGAAAGATCATGAATTACCTTGAAGCCACATGTGAGCGAACTACAGCCTGATCTTAGAGTATGTGTGCAAGTGTGCTTTTCCTTGGGAGATTCAGACATCCAGATCGGCCACGGAAATCCTGGAGCGACCATGCCGATTGCACCAAACGGTATCCGGCAGTGAAATACGAGAACGCTCCACGTGAGATCACGCCGCAAGTTCCTTATGTACACGTTATGTAAACCGATTCCGTAAAGTGTGCCTCCTTCCGATTTGTACGCTTTGAAGGCAAACTTGGGCGCAAACTGGCGGTAGGGACCTATGCCGCTCATTCTATTTCCGCCGGAATCCAGGCATTGGCTGCGGTGGAGCAAATGGGGGGATTCGGCGCCGAGAGTTGCTCTGAAATGACCAGGCGAACGCGCGCACCTGCTCCACATCGACCAGTGAAAGACGCTGTATGTTTCGTCAGTTTGTTTTCCCTACGACTAACGACAGGATAACGATCGATTCGTTAGAATCCCCAGCCCTTTTTGCACTGGAACTCTTTTTTTCCTCACCTGCACCATTAAAAGCATCCATGCACCCAAGCATTTGGATCGCCAATAAATTACACCGGCGCATTTACGGCGAAGTAGCCGTTGTAGAGGGAAGTGCACTTTACGAGCAAAGATAAAATTCACCAACGATTACGATACTGCTTCATGCGAATTCTGAGAGCAGCTTCGTGTTTGGGCAACGCCATATGTGTTTCAAGTTTTGCCTATCTGCAGTTGTAGCAATGTAACATTCGTTAGATATTACCCCAGAAAGTGCCAGCGCTCGAGTGCTACGCAGATCATTCTGTGCATTGCAGGCGTCGTGAACCAAGCGAAACGCCGACCGTCCCGTCACGACAGGCGAAGCCAACCGCAGTGCACCTGCTATTCCTGCACACCAGGGGTGTAGCCACAACTTTTTTTCGGGGGGGGGGGGGGGGTTCAACCATACTTTATGTATGTTCGTGCGTGCGTTTGTATGTGTGCGTGTATATATACGCAAGCAAAACTGAAAAATTTCGGGGGGTTTGAACCCCCCCAACCCCCCCCCCCCCTTGGCTACGCCCCTGCTGCACACGCACGAGCTCAGACCGAGGGGCCAGCGCGTGTGACGGAGGAAGAAAGCGAGGTTAGACTCCAGTGGCTCGTGATATCGACAGACACTGCGTTCGCTCTCTTTCATCCTCGTTCACCCTATCGGTTACGCCGACGCCAGCTGGCGCCAACGGTGACGCTAATCAGCGCAGGAACAGGCGCCTAAGAGCTGCGCTCTAATATAAGCATCCCCAAACACACACTTCCGTCCTGCAGACAGTGTTACGGCAGCACAGACGCACAAGCTTAGATCGATTAAAAAAATTACAGCATATCCACGGGTGAATGATGAAGAGCTTGGGCGCAGCTCCTGAAGCAATCATGGTCTCGGGATTCGCTTCTCGTTGAGCCCGTTTCGCAGCGGCGTCCTTGGCGCGCACCGTCACGGGATCCGCCTGGCTGCCGCCAAGCGAGCGCCCGCCGCTGCGCATCGTGCATGCTCCGCCAACGATCCGACACGTACGGCGACGATCCAGGAGAATGAGAGGTGCTCGCTCCCCGCGCATCCCCGCGCAGCCCGCAGAGCAGCCAATCGGAGAGCAGCGGCACTTCCAGAGCCATCTAGTGTCGATTCGCACCAGCGCCATATTGCACACAATTCTATTGGACCAACGCCATCTAGGAAATGAGACGAGAAATGGTGACGACGACACAGATTGTGTACAGCGCCATCTAGAATATCGTCCCTGAACTGCAGTTTGTATATAATTCTATGAGACAGCGCCATCTATTGCATCATACGGGAGATCCGTTTACGCCGGACAACGGAGACGTGACAAGGTTAGACTAGGAGGAGCTACGCCCCTAAAACTTCCTCAATTATATGTGTATTTTTATCGATAATGCTGGGAACAATACAACCAGGGCACACACGTGGGAAACGTGGGAAAAGGCAGGCCGCGCGACGTAATACATGTGCAGTGGGATGGAAGACAGGGTAAGCGCTTCACTCACACGGCTGTGTCATTACTCTGGACTCGAGAAAGCAGTCGACACTAGAGAGTCGCTGTTATTCGCCCATCTATTCGGCGAAGCATCACAGTCGCCGGTCTTGCAGGGCACTTTATTACGATTCCTGATTTTATGCGTCGCTCCATCACTATCTCGATATATATTAGTCGAAAAAGTCCTATCCCTTAAATCGATTAAATGAAAGGCGGACATTGACGTCGAATGATCGTTCTGCGTGGCCTTTTTCACCGATTAATCGATTAATCATTCATCGATATTGATATACCCGCCGATTAAGACGCGATGCAGCTAGCTGAGCTTTAACCACTGTGAAGAAAGTTGAGCCGTTGAGCTGCGCGCTTGTGGCCTTTATTTCTCTTGCGACATGCCCGGGAACCGATACAGTTTCACACGTGAATCGCGTGCTTTGGTGTTGTCCGCACTGTTGTGGCAGGACACGTCACAGCAATACTTCGGACCTCGACTCCGCTTCCGCGGGGTCGCTTCTGCCAACGCGGAAATGCAGCTTCTCACAGCAAGCCTCTCGGTTCAGCGTGCCAAGCTGTCGGCACGGCGCTCCAGTTCCGCGCAACGACTGAGCATCTGTAGGCAGCGCATCGCTACGCAGCGCAATACACAAAGCATAAATTTCAAACGGGAGTTGCCTATATAGCTCCATCTGTCATCCGGCATTATACGGTCGCGCGCGGCCTGCGGCAAAACGTGGCAGATATTTCGCACGTGTTGACCTCGGAATTCCGAGAGATCTCCTGCCTCGCACGCGAGTCACGTTTTCCCGATAGGGGAGCAGCCTCGCTTAAAGCCTTTCATCTCCCGAACGATGCCTAGCTCGGTGTTTGCACACATTAGAAATCTAAATTTGCACAACCTTCGCTAATGTTGTTGAATGTTCTCCTATAAAAGTCCGTAGCAGGAATTCCTTGGTTGATAAGTTCAGAAACGTTACTTGCAGTGGCAATTCGCGAAACGATAAAAATACTGATATAAGTGCAATGATTGCACGAGCGCTTCGCTGTGTTTATATTTGACATTATATAAGGAACCCTTCACGCCATTTACTAGCACAAATGAGTTGCTACAATGCATCTCATTCCAGTGATATATTGACGCGGAGTACGCTGCAACTGGTGTCATGAAACCATTGAGCGCATGTTTGTGAGTGTGCGCGCGCTCATCGTCTTCCAGCGATCAATAAAATAGATGCTTCTTTGGCAAACGCTCGCTTGTGAACTGTGGCATTGCTCAAGTACCCATTCGTTGGCTTGGTGACAATGTCTAAAAAAAAAACTCGCAGGGTCGCTTATGCATTCGCCTAACACGACTCGAAGTTGAAAGACGTCTTCTTTTTCTTCTAGTCGAATGCATCGACCTTCCACACGCCCCTCCGAAAGCTTTTTGTGCCTACCGCCGTTTTGCACTGTCTCCTCGATCGGAGGAATTCGAAGCTCTCTGCATCTCACCTGGTTTTGCTCTGCCTCCGCGATCGGCCCACCTTTGACCAAGCGACAATGTCGTGTGATGCCGTCTTACTGTGACGTCACATGGTGATGTCATCACGTGATGATAGTTTTTGCATCCATCTTGTTGACGCCGCCAACGCGGACCGCCGACAGTCAATTTTCGCATTTGGTGAGGCATCTGAGGCTCTCGCCTTAGAAAAACAAGTACATTTAATTTAAGAAGAGACCGTAGTATCGAAGCCTCAGAACGCCTGAGATGGAACTGAAATTCTTAATTTAGACATCTATGCCTTCGTGCAATTCACTTTCATCGCATGCCGTACAATATTGATACGTGGTAATGGAATGTGGTGGTCCAAAAAGTAGAATCCATCAACAACACCAACAACAATGATTTCATTGCAGAGAATAGAATAAAGCACCTCCTACAAAACGAATTCATCGCGCCAGCCGTGAATCACATAAGGGACATTGTGCATAGTAGTACACCACTATATATACTGCCACTGCTGTCCGACTAGGCTGCATATTCTATCATCATCGTCATCATTATCATCATCGTCTCCATCCTATTTCATGTCTCCTCCAGGATGACTGCCTCTTCCACTGACAGCCAATTTATTTTGTCTTGTGCAAGGCAAATACCGTTAATTTTATGGCCCCAGACAATCATCTATACCGTTCATGAGTGCTTTTCACATACCCTGGTATCTGTTCCGTCGGTGTAACTGAGTATCGGTTATCAGTCACACGCATTACGTAGGCCACCAAAGTCCATTTTCGTCCCTTAATGCCATCTAAAGGATCGGCCACCCCGGTTTGTTATTAAATGCGAAGCATTTCTTAGCGAACCTCACGCACTTTGGCCGTTTCTATCTATCTCTATCTATCTATCTATCTATCTATCTATCTATCTATCTATCTATCTATCTATCTATCTATCTATCTAGCCGCCTACGTCTGGGCGCTCTCGTGGTCGTCTCCATAACTTGTAGTATACCAAAATTGGCATAGCAGGGGATCAGTGTATGGCGAACGCGATTCAGTGGTCATGACATGAATGACGCAAAATACCTGCCGCGTACGTCATGAAACCCTGTCTCTCAGTCACGTGTGGCACATACCCGCATACCAGAGTTAATGTTATGCGGGTATGTGCCACAGGTGATAGAGAGTCTCAACCAACACAGTAACGGCGAACACACACATTGGCACGCAAGGGCAGTAATAATAATAATTGTTGGGGTTTTATGTCCCAAAAACACGATATGATTATAAGATACGCCATAGCGAAGGGCTCCGGAAATTTTTCACCATCTGGTATTCTTTAACGTGCACCGAGATCGCACAGTACACGCATCGACCATTTTACCTGCATCGAAATGCGACCGCCGCGGCCGGGGTCGAACCCGCGACCTTCAGGTCAACAGCCAAGCACTGTAACCGCTACACCACCGCGGCCGACGCAAGGAAAGTGAGGGAGCTGAAGACAGAACATCCCTGGATGACGCTCAGCTACCATCCACTCGTCCACGTGGTCAGCAACGTGGACTACGTGCATTACAACAAAAAAGCGGGGTGAATGCTTCCCTACGATAAATCTGCCGAGAGAAACAGGCCTCTCACCATTACCGGTGACTTCAACATTGATTATCAAGACTCAACAACGCCTGGTCCTTATACTGCGCGAAAGACGGCTTGGATGTGGACAGAGCATCAAAAGACCTCGCTGCCACTTCCAGGACAGGAGGCATCAGAGATCATTTCATCGTAAGAGGAATCCAGGATTTCCGCCAGCTGCACTATACCTCGCACTTCACTACACTTAGACCCCTCGTAACCGCGATCCCGAACGGATCCGATAACAAGTCCGGTCCAGCTGCTGGTGCTCACTGATCCCGGTGATGATGACCTTGTGCAAGAACTGTCAAGAACCCCTCACACACATACACACAGGTTCGTGAAAAGTGCGTGCGTTCTCCGTCATAACGGACAAGTATAAGCATAACAACTGTAACGCAAATGTATCAACTGCAACTGTTGCGCCTGCGCGTCCCACTCGGCTGCGTACCATATATCTAGGGAAACCTTTCTAAATGAATCTTAGAGTTGCGAGCAACGCCTGTCCTGTGCATCTGTGTTCCTTCTTTGTCCTGTTCGGATTCGCGCTATCCAGTATAGGATAATATAAGCACTACATATCAGCTTACCGCGTCTGGTGTTGGTAACACCCACGTTGCTGTTGGCATCGTTACGCAACTGTAAACAACTGGTTATATAATATATAATGCGACTTTTCAACGTATGAGTGTGCGTGTACATCTTCCACATTTCTCCAGCGTCATTCCGTAACGTTTCGCTCAAGGTGACAAATTGCGCCACAGTCACCATCCCGCGCCTGCTTTGCATAACATGGATTCCCACGGTACGTGGGATCTGCCGAATTTTTTAGCAAATTCCCTTCTCTCAGTGTTACCTCTTCGGTTTTATCATGTAGTCCTTAACTTAATCTCGAGTTTCTTCGTTTCAGCCCAGAAGATAGGTACTGGAACCAGGGATGACTTTATGCGCTGTTCGCCTTAAGGGTAGCGGTAAATTTCCAGGGATGTTTTGGAAATGCCTGCTGCATAAGCTCGAGTCCATCTTTATTCCTCGGTGAATTTCCTTTGCATGAGTAGGCTCCCGTATTAGTGCTTGACCTAGATACACTAACCGCGCGAAAAATAGTAACACTCTCAAAGACGGACAACTTGCCAAGACGCAGGGCCTGAAATGTCGTGCAGAAGTGCACTTTGAAAGCACTTCGACTTAGCACATCAATTCATCTCTGTCATTTAGCAAGCATCATAACTAACTCGCAATGTGCAGTCTGTGGCGAGGTATGCCGCAGCGCTTTGCCTTTAGTGAAGAAGATCAGAGAACAGGGACTGTTAAAAATCTAACTTTTTTTTTATTCGAGGCCTCGCGCCTTCTGACACGCTTGCGCGTGGCGTTCACATTCACGCGCGTGTGCCTTTCAGACGGATAACTTCGCTCCCTAAACTGGTTAACGCACTCTCATTACTTTTTAGTAGTTTATTGAATTCGCACTTTACTTCATGCAAGGCTTACTGTATTTTTTTAACAGCACGCTGGGGCCTGGCTCATGTGCGAAAATTTGATATAGCTGGCACGTTAAATATTACGAGGCTGACGACATATTTCTTCAAGACAGCTAGAGTTGTTTATGACACACTTTCGTGTTGCGTGATGTGCTTGCTCTTCCATACTTTCTGCCCTCTCGGCCCAGTACCATGGAAGCCTAAACTTGGCTAATGCAACAAACACGTAGGAATATTAACCAGGCATTAGGAGCGCCGGCGCGATTCTACATGAAGTTGATCCAAGAAGTGCTAGCCATTTTGTTCAAGATGAAGACGCATTGTGTTAAATTTCTTTCTTCAGCCGACGCTGATTCATTAAGGCGATACGCTTAAACTCCTAAATTGTTATACTCAATTTAATATAACCATAGGTAGCAAAAAAGGTGGAGCTCGCTTAGAATCACCCAAGAAATATAGTTAGCTCTTCAGGCTCACTAGAACTCAGACTCTCCAAATATTTTCCACAGCCGGACTCACTCGGTCTCAGGCTCACTAAACATTTTCTCAATCGGACTCACTCGGACTCACACTCACCGCTCGATCTGAGTCTGAATGAGCCAGAGTGAGTGGACGCATTAAAATAAGCTTTCTCGATCATGGTCTCATGCTCTTTAATGCCAATGTTTCAATGAATGCTCTACGTGGCACTTTTGATCCAGTACCCTCAAATACGTGCCATCAGTGATTGCAAACCAGTAAGGACATTTTTATTAAAGACGTGACTCACACGAGATATTTCTGTCAAGAACTTTCTGTAAAACAGTTTCAGTGAAATCAAGGCGCCCCCTCCCCCCCACTTCATGCCTCTGTTCTATTAATTATTGAAGTGGCGTACGAATGCTAGTGCGTTGACACATGTGTGAGTAGCCGTGACTCTAAACGTGAGCCGATATCAGGCTGATGTTAATGCCGAAGATGAACAGATAGGACTACAGGTCGGCAAAGTAAGTTGACCTCACTCATACTCACCCAAGAAATATATTTTGCGCTCAGGGCTTTCTCCAACTCAGACTCACTAAAATTTTTCTCAACCAGACTCACTCGGACTCAAGCTCACCAAAATATCGAGCTACATATTTACAGCTTAAAGAAATATTTCCAAGGGCGACATCATGTTTTCCCAGCAATAGCTATCATGCGTTAAATCCGAATAAGAGTTGCTTTACCGCAGGGAGTGGTTTGAGCGACTGAATGTCTCCATGTCAATATTTTCAGATGGCATTCACTTGACAATGTATAACCCATCTTTGACATTGCCTGCTTTCCTCATCCAAGCCGTGTGTTCCAAAGCGGCCTTTGTAGGTGCACTGCTGCACCAATTTAGTTATGCAATATTTCATCCAGGCGCGCAGATTCCTAAAGGTTGTGCTCCGCGTCCCCTTTCTCGTACTGCTAGATTAGCGACCGACGTGCTGCGCTGCTGAACTCGAGGACGTGGGTTCGTTTCATTGCCAGTCACCTGTTTCACTTTTGAGGTGTTTATTGTCTGCGACGAACACGCACAAATATCTACCGGTGGTCATGCGTCAATCTTGCGCGTTCCCACGGAGTTGCCAAGGCGGCCTCCTCCCTATCTGACAGTAATTTACAGAAAAATCACCTAATTGCATGCACTACGTCAAAGATCACTCAAAACAGTCCCAAATAAAGGCCGAAAACCAACTATGGGAGCATACAGTACAACGAGCGCCGAACAAAGTAAGCTTATGTTGACAAGGTGGAGGGTTCCAGCACGTAACGCGAGCACAAGAAGAAGAGACGCATAGGACAAGGCTGGCGTATGTGTTGCAGAAATGAGTGACAGGCCAGCTAAAATTTAAATGCTGATACAGTATAAAGACACGGCGTTGAAAGATAACTATAGAATAAATAGGAGTTCAATCGAACGTACGCTACTCCAAGCAAGAACTATAAGTAATAATAATACCAGGGGCTTTACGCGCCAAAACCACGACGTGAGGCTCGCCCTAGTGGAGGGCTCCGGAATTTTCGACCACCTTAAGTTGTCTAATGAGCAGCTAAATCTAATAAACCCGTGTCTAGCATTTAGCCTCCATCGAAACGCGCCCGCTTCGGCTGGCATCGAACACACGTCTTTTGTGTCGCAAGCCGAGCACCATAATAACTGTACCACTGGGGCCCCCGAACTGCAAGTGGAGACGTGCGCGCCATAAGAAGTATGTTTCCAAAGAGACTGGTATTAGGCAAGGCAGATCAATGACGTCTTGGCGGTATGATATACGGCCAGTTATGACCAAACAGCGGCAGCTTCTTAGCATATACGAGCGTTAATTTAGAAGTGCGGAAGGCCCTTTTACCACGCGTCGTTATTTCTTGACAGATTTAAGCGTTTGATCAACTTTTACATGACGTCTAAATGCAAACATTTCGACAGCTGTGTTTTTATGCATTATATATCAAACGGTGCAAAGATCAGCTGTAGCATGGCTTGCCAGTCACAAGAAAGTTTATCAGTACACATCCGCGATGTAACTTTCATAGAAAATAACTGTGAAGATACCATTGTGCTCTTGCTGATATTTTGCTTGAAGTATAGAATACACGTCGCTGCAGCAGTGGAATATGAAGCATTGTTTCTGTAAAAAATCTGCAAGGCAGAAACTGAAGTAATCAATTAACATTTGAATAGGATGCCCATGAACAGCTTAGAGCAGCAAAATGACAGTTACCTTAACTGGTCTTGTTGAACTCCCCGTGAGTTTAGGTAGTTACGGCAGTTAAGGTAATTAATCACTGTCTCGAACTTCTAATATGACTGCCTAGGGGAACCTATTAGTTATTCCTCCTATATTGGCGCACTGTGTTCATAAACACAAGTCAAGACACTGCAATTGTTATAACGAGAAGTTCTGAAAAACAGTAAGAAATGCAAAGCTGCACCGTTATAATTAGTGTCTGAAACTTCGTGCTTGCGCCCCACTCTCAGAGAAAGGCGCTGAATTGATGTGCATTTCAATCATTCGTATTAGCCGTGGAAGTGCACCAGACACGTGGGTTGCATCACCACTCGGAAGGAGAACCCTGGGCGTGACACTGAGAAGGAATGAAGCAGTTCGCGGAAGAATGCGGGGGAATAAATTTTATACGGCGCATAAGGACATGGCGATTGCTTCGAAGTGTCTTTCTTATTATCGTTGTTGCCATTGTGTCTGTTTTCCTAGCGAGTATGAATGAAGGAGGAAAGTACAAAACCCTTTGCAACGTCCTAAGGCACAACCTTTCATTTTCGGCTGCACTGCAACGTTCACTGGAAACAACAGCCGCGCCGGGACGGGCGTGTCGTCTGTCGCTGACGCAGGCTATCGTCGTGCTTGATTACGGCTCCATTCTGACACGTGCCTACTTTGTGCAACACACAAGAACCGGAGCAAATTAGTAGGATGCTGGTTTGGGAAGAAACCTAGATACACTGAAAAACGGCAGATCAGCATGCGCCGTATATATATATATATATATATATATATATATATATATATATATATATATATATATATATATCTATATATATATATATATATATATATATATATATATATATATATATATATATATATATATATATATATATATACATACACGGTGCATGCTGACGAGATAATGACGAGTGGTGGTGCTACGTGCCGGCACAGCAGCGTTCACATGCACCCGGTGGCCCTGGCAAAACTGAGTTTGATATTTAAAATGTTATGAAGGCTGAAGTCTTAGATGCCTCATCCAACGCTAAAACTCCCTCATGGATATATATATATATATATATATATATATATATATATATATATATATATATATATATATATATATATATATATATATATATATATTATATATATACACGCTGAAGACTTGTGTTGGTTTTTAATGGGCTTCTGAGTGCAACGATTATTGAAACCAGTGTTGCTTCTTTGAATGCTGAAAGGGAAGTTACGGGGCGTTGCTCTTGAGCTGGTGGGCATCGCTGAAACGAGCGAACGCATTTTTTTTTGAAGAAGCGTTGCCTTTGTAACCATAGAAACAAGCGATCGAACCTATGTCACCCCACCATTTCGAACTAATGCGGGCTCTGCAATTCATCTAGGCTGCAAAAAATATTGATTGGATATGGTCACGCAAAAGCTAGCGGAAAATGTTCGTGGCTTGCCAAAGCATACGCGCACGTATTGAGCACGAGGGAACCCATGAATTCACAATTGCACTCTGGATAGCGATTGCGATCACAATGACTAAAGCACGATGAGAAAAGGACGACAACTGGACGAACGTGGTGCAACCTACCTACTGTTGAACACTGATAAGAAACACGCTTATATGCAAGGTGAAGGGTGATCGAACGTGTTATACATGGTCAGATAATGACGAGTGGTGATGCTACGTGCCGGCACAGCAGCGTTCACGTGCATCCGGTGGGCCTGGCAAAACTGAGTTTGATATTTAAAATGTTATGACGGCTAAAGTCCTAGGTGCCTCATCCAACGAGAAAACTCCCTCATGTGCCCAATTCCGTTGCCCCAGAGCATAGTAAGACAGCGCCCTCGGTTAATGCGCACAGCCGGCACAACAAAGGCGTTCACCAAAATAATATCTTGTTTAAAGCAACGTTCGTAGATATGCGTGTCTGTTGGGTCGCGCGCGCCCCTGCGCACACCCCGCAAGGTCCGGCAAGCGCCGCCAGCTGCCGTTCCTTAGAGCAAGGCCGGCACCTGGTGTCACGGCACTGCTAGGCGGCGTGAGATGCCGCCAAGGAGGTTTAAAAAAAATTCTGGAGTGGGAGCTCTCGCAACGCCTTGCCAGAACAAGTGAAGCCAGCTTTTGCCCACCAAAGAGCTCGGAAACATGCTCTTTTCTGGTGGTGCCTACTAAGAGATCAAATGGCTTTGATCTGTTAGTATAAATACTAAGTTAATTATAAAATAAAAGATAGTTGTTGCTGACAAAAGTAACCCGTCGAGTGGAGTATTGGCGACTGATCTTCAATAAAATTTGCCATGACTTTGAGGCTTACTGATGAAAACTAGTAACACAAAGACACGCTTGGAGCAGTATCTGACCCGTAAAAGTTGCTGTATTAAGCTCGTCTGGCGTGCGTGGACAACGCTCGCTTTCCTTCGCCAAACGCCGATGATTTATCGTGCCCCTACTAAGATGGCGGCCGCAGCCGCCATCTTTTGGTGGGCACGGCTTCACTCTTGCGCAATAATCTCCGCTCCAGCAATTTTTTTTAACCTTCTTGGATGCCGCCCGATCAAAAGGATACAGTCCCATCCATCTAAACATCCGGCTGCTCGCGCGCTCTACACAGACGTGGACGGCTTTGTAAAATGTTCACAGTTTTAAATGCAACATCAAAACACTTAGCATAACGAATGTTGTGCGCAACTGCTAGAAATAACCGCCTCATGTCGTTATGAATCTCGCCGCTAAAGGTAATGTTGAGTCTGTTGTAAGTGCCCTAGCAATATTAACGCCGACATTACGCGAACTGAAGACAGTGGAAACGAAAGTACAGGCAATACTTACCCCCCTAAACTGTCGCGTTTCAATTTGTGTGCACTGTACATGGGTGTTCTTGCATTTTGAGCTCAAAGAAATGCGGCCGCTGTGGCGGGAAATCGAACCCAAGTCATCAAGCTTAGCAGCGCGGCAACTTACCTCTGGGTACCACCGGGGCGGGTACTCTTACTTGGAGACCGAGCCAAAGAATTCCCACGCCTCAAACCTATCTGGCTTAGCTAACGAAATAGTACAACTGACAGCAGGAATTGAGTAAGTTTTGCTTACATTCGAAGGTACCAGGGGCGTAGCCAAGGGGGGGGTTAGGGGGGTTCAAACCCCCCCCGAAATTTTTCAGTTTTGCTTGCGTATATATACACGCGCACATACAAACGCACGCACGAACAGACATAAAGTATGGTTGAACCCCCCCCCCCCCGAAAAAAATTTCTGGCTACGCCCCTGGAAGGTACTGTCGTCGTTAGGCAAGCTTCTAGCGCAGCTGGCTCCTGCGTGGATAGGTCATGAGTTCGTAGGTTCCCAACTAAACATTCAGTGCCATTCTTCACAGAAAAATGATGGGTCCGATGGAGGGCACAACACCGCAAACGGCGTCGTAGATGCCACAATCAGCTGCGCGCGTCTAGACGCTACGTCACGGCGAATGCGACAGGCTTGCCGAGGCACGGTCGTGGTCGAAACAGGCCTCGAGCCAGCCCGATGCAAAGCAGTTGTCAGCGCTGTCGACGGAAAGATGACGCTGCACGAACCACGGATTGTGTCGTTACCGCTCTAAACGAGACGCCAAGAGGCATACATTTAGAGCATTCCATATATTCGCTCCGAAAATGCATGCGTACTCTCGAAGCATCCTTCAGGAGTGTCAAAAGCAAAAAAAACACAGCATATCCACGGAGTGAATGATGATGAGTGGGCGAAGCTGCGGAGGTTCATCGGTAAACCGTGAATCTTCCGTGAATTCTGCCCAGTACATCATCACCGACGTGAGATCGGGCGCGTTTATACTAAAGGTTCGATGAGTTATGACGACTTGCAGCTCACTTTAATTTTACATGTACGCTGTGAATTTTCATTGTTTAGAAAACCATTGCTTTAGAAAACACCTTGCGTCTTTCGTTAAGCAGCTGGCGTCTTTTTCGTTTTGCTTTAGAAACATCTGGCGTTCTTTCGTTTTGTTTTTACAAAACATCTGGCGTCTTTCGTTGGTTTATTTCATCAATCAACGGCGTTTTGAACAAAATTTTTATTGTTTAATCACGCACAGGAGAAATCTCACCAGGCACTACCTTGGAGGTAAACAATGGCTGCTAATGGGAATGAGAGACAGAAGAAGTCGGCTTTTAGCTAACACTTACACTTCTACAGAGACAGAAGAATTCGGCTTTTAGTTAACGCGCACGCTGCGAATTTTTTATTGTTCAACAACGCACAGGAGAAATCTCCCACCGGCACCACCTTGGAGGTCAAAGGGTAAGACTTGTTACTCACTACTACGAGCACGACGAGGGACGAACGGGTGCCGCCTTAAGAAGCTTCGCCCCTAAAAAAAAAGAGAGCTTGATTTCCTTCATGATTGCCGTTGGTACACAGCATAGGTCTAGATGGTACATAGCTTAGCAAGGTAACGTGGCGCAACGTAAAGAAATTGTCTAAAAAAAGTTGAAGATACGAAGAGCTTGTTCTTTCTCTCTCCCCCTCTTTTAGATGCGAAGTATCTTAAGGCGGAGCTCAATCCGGTGGTGGTGTGCGGCGTCACCACCCTTACTGCGCATGCGCATACCCTCTCCACACACCTCCTCTCCACTCCCCCTCACCATTCCCCCTGTCATCTACCCTCTCCCATTTCCCCTCGACACTCACCCTTTCCCCTCCCCCTCTCCACTTTCCCTCTCCCCTCCTCTCTCCCATACCCCTCTCCACTTCCACTCCCCCTTTCCACTCTTCCTCTGAAACGCGGGCTAGACATGCCGAAATTCTCTGCTGCGCAACGCCGCGATGAGCTCGAGCGCATGCGCGTCGCCTTCCCTTCTCTCTCCTCTCCTACGCTGCCCCCTCTCGCCCGCCTGTCAACCGCGTTCCCCGCTCGCCCTGTGAGAATTAACGGCCAGGCTAGATGGAAGATACGACGCGCGTAGCGTCGCTCTTCGCGTTCCACGACGCGAGCTCGCTAGCATGCCCAACGAACGCCAACGGAACGCGATCGTGCAAGTGCTCCGGCTTCGCATCTACTCATGGTCCCCTTTAGCGGGAGATGGTGTAATTTTTTACATTGTGCCACATTACAAATTAAAGTCCCACAGAAATAATGAAGTTTGCATTCAGGTCAATTGGTCAATCACGCCCAAATCTTACTTTGTCTCCGAACACGTACCATCTGTTGCTAATCTGTTCGGCAAACTTTAGATACCGTCACAATTCACTTTACTTTGAATACGACAATGAGCGCCTCATGTGCATATAACAGCTGTTTCACACTTAGGGGAAAACTCGGACCGCGTTGCAACGTGCTGCGAGTTTTCCCCTAAGTGTGAAACAGCTTGTACATACTTGACGGTGGTAACTATATTGCTAAGCTAAGGACGACAGATCCGGTGAGAAACAAAGTGGCGCGCTCGTCGTTGTCCCTTTGACCGTTGTTTCTGGTTTAGCGCTTCAGCAGCCGTCTCCACCAAATATGACATACCATTTACCCCTATCCACCACTCGTTTAACCTAATGTCCAACTGCCGAAATAGTTTCAGGGAGCGGGTAATATGGAATTATTCCGTGACGGTTGACTGCCTCCGAAATATTCTGGTACTACCTATCAGCTTAGTCTGACGAACTGTGTTGAGTTTCGTCGACATTGCGTTGGTTCAGCATGTGAACAGAGGCAAGTAGGAAAGAACACGACGCAAGCATTAACGAGCATGCAGCAGCGTACGACAGGGATCACTTCGCGTGTGAACTTTTCCCGTATGTTTGCCTTCCCTCGAGTCACCAAAACACGCAGTCCCGTGCTCGTGTTTCTCGCATTAATTAGCCGAGACGCCGCAACACGCAATGTACGTACGTGAGGGCATAACAGCGTGCAACATTTAGCAGAGCTGCAGGCTTAGCTCACGCTTTCGATAATTGTAGAGGCAGCCCTCTATGGACCTCGCGGGACTGGAACGCCACCGAGACAGGGCGATTGAGACCGCGGCTAACTTTCTGCAGGCATGACGGCAGCTAACGATGCGGTGCTACCGCTTCTGCGAACGTTGAGCGAACATCAGAAAGTATGGGCAAACATCATTCGCAAACCCATTCGCGCAATGCCACCAAAGTACTAGGTTGTATTGTTGTGAAAACTACTCTATGAAAGTGTGGCAAAGGAAATATAGCATTTGTACAACCCACCGCATTTACTCGCGTGCTAACTTCGGCTAGTATTGGCTAATGTAGGTTAGCATTGGCTATACACCCTTATAAAATGTGCATATGTAGCACATTTGTAGTACTACGCATCGGCCTCGCTCTTTTTAAAGGCTTGGCACACTACTATAGAGTTCCCCTTAGGCAACTTCGCAAAGGTGTTTTCCTCTTTTGCCTTGAACTCACAGCGACCTTAATTTATATTTTTTTTTTCGTCAAGCCTAACACTGCGCCTACTCTACGCATGTCGCCCCAGGCATAAGCGTGCGCAGGGTTGCCCTTCAGGGGGGGCGAAGGTTCGTCGCAGCGCCCCCCCTCCCTATTATGTCAATGTATGCGGCTGCCTTTGCGCCCCCCCTATCGCCCCCCCTACAATGTATAGGGCTGACTTTGCGCCCCCCCCTTCTCGCCCCCTTTGCCCCCCCCCTGTGCACGCCTATGGCCCCAGGTACTATAAGCGCGCCCACTGAATGAGAAGTTTCTTAAGTAGTTCAGTATTAGATTTGACAGCGTGTTACTCGAACGTAGCCTTGAAAATCTGGGAGGGTGGTTTTACTACAGCACAACAAAAAAGAAGGAATGTTCGTGACAAAAAAGTGTTAGTTAAAAAAGATCGTCCTTTAGCAGGTGAGAGCGCTTTAATTATTCGTGGTAGATACAGGCAGAAGAAAAGGGTTATTTTGCGAGTGCTTTTCCTTAAAGGCTCCTTTCTCTGATTTGGCTTGGAAGAGGGGCTAAAGCACGAAGATACGACAGTGGAAAGGGTCGTTGTTTCTTTCTGGCATGGAAGACCTCGGCACAGTCATACCCGCTGGTATTCTAGCTTATTAGCGGATATCTCGCTCATGTTCAAGATCCGGGCTCAAAACAAGCAGTTTTGCTAATATTGTTCATAAGAACCAAATATAGTCACTCGAAACACCGGCCATGTTATCGTAAGTAGGTCAGGCAATTGTAAATAAAACTTGTGGACAAAAATTCTTGTGAATCTGGCCTATGTATGGCGCCAGAAGAGCCAGCACTGTGCCGGCTATAATTCAGCGGCCTAATGAGTCATCAAGTGATAAGTTATAGGTACGAATTTCATGCCTAAAAGTATGCTGCGGTCAATATTCTCGGTGCCTGGTCTATTTTTTGGCTCTATAAAGTCTGCCAGCATGTTTTTTTCTAGGTCCCGGTTCCGTCTGACGATAGTGTAGCTATTCTTCATTCACAACGTATACACAACCTGCATATACCAGAACTGCAATGTAAACACGAAGGCGGCGTAATGTTCGCAAAATCTATAAGAATTCAATGGGTTTAATTACATGACGCCATAAGCAACTACATAGAAAGACGGCTTCCAACTCTCAAGGCGTCTTACGGTATCTCTCATAAGGGGCCGTGCATCAAGGCACCGCTCGACGTCTCAAATGCATCTTCATCGTAGCAAAGGCGAAACAAGGCGCAAAGAAATAAAACGCGTGTTTTAGGCACTCCGTCTAGCGTACGCATGTCAACCGTTACTGCGCGGCCGCACTTTACGTCCGACGTTTGCGATACGTCCGTAAAGCGCGCTTACAGGCGCGACAGAGAGAACATAGTGAAAAACAAAGAAAAAAATTACCAAGAAGAGGGCATACATATACATTACCTCGACGAATGTTTGGCTTTCGCATGGCGCTTCGTGTAATAATCATAGCACGCGTATTGCCCCGTAGTTTTTCCTCCTCCGCGGCAACATATAACGGCTCCAGAAATGACGCTCCCACGTCCGGTCTGTTCCTGGTGTGACCGAGCAGCGTAAATCGCGAAGTAAACAACCGTCATGCCGTAAGCGTACTTTATGTGGCAGTTTATGCCCGCAGCTCAGAACGTATACTCCGGAAGCACGGATTCTGACATTTACAACGAGACCTCCCCAGTGGACCCTTGGGTTTGCTCGCATGAAACATCACGCGTCTTTTGTTTGTTTCCGTAGGCCAAGACATCAGAAACAAGGCTCTCACTTTTAGTGCCGATGTGCCAGTTTCGTTCATTTTATGTCCAATGAAGAATCCTGTTAAAATAAAAAAATGTTCTAGCGAAGGGTGAGGTGACTTCACTATATTGCAAACCTGACGTCTAAGCGCGGCTATTGCGTTATAATCAACGCCACTCTCGCATCTCTGAAAAATATACATATTTTAGTCTGTCTGAAAATATATGCATGTGGCTCATGCTTCATGTGAATCACGCCGTATTTACCGTTGATCAGATTTAAAGTATAGTAAGCTTTTGATAGCAACAGTCGCTTTCTGCTATGACCAGTGCAGACACTTGTTTAGAACTGAAGTATGCAGTAGAACTTTCCACCAACATTTAGATTTTTCATATTATAGTTTATATAAATTTCCACTAAATATACCAGCATCTTTTCTGAACAAGCTAGCGCGTGTAGCCGCAAAGCTCTGGTGCTATCAATAACCATATCAGACTTATAAATCTAGTTCTAAGTGTTATAAATGCAACTCTGATCCGGAAAGGTGCCCTATTTAGCCGCAACGCTTTCAAAGGAACGCAGTTCAAAAGAAACGTTCGCTTGACGAAGTGACTGCAGAGAAACACGAGGAGACAGCAGACGTTTTCAGCCAGACAGTGACACTCTAGTCGTCTTCAGTTAAAGGCGGTAACTTACCGCGATGTAGTACACACCTTATTAACAGTTTGCAAACACAAACAACAACTGAGACAGAGCCGTCCGTTACTTCGTGGGCTTCCAAAGACACTTTCTTGTTCCTATCGATCCCGTATTGCTTTCTTTATCAATAAGTGCACCGACCACTCTTCGTATCTAGTAATATAAAAGTAGTTAACTCTGGTGCGAAATGCCGACAACCCTTGTATTACATACGTAGAGGTAACCACCTGGCTGTGTTCAGAGTTTTCATTCTGATGGGGGCATCGACGTTACGTTGGGTTCAGGTTCCGCACTACAGAAATTAAACTGCTGGAAAAATGCTACTTCTTCCGCTCTGTTAAATTGATGTGACTAAACTGCAAAAAAAGTAATACTTTAGTAAGCAGTCTCTGTACTTCAGGTTCACATCCGCAGACTTTAGGGATCGCAATATCAGCAAAAAAAAAAAGAAAAAAAATCTGCGAAGACTTTTGCGAGTAGGAAGTTTAGGTGAAAGGTCATCATGACCGTCGCAAGCCAAATAATGAGTGAGCTGAGTTTCTACGTCTTTACGTTCCTGAGCGTAAAAAGAAAATGAACGTTGCCGGTTCAAGTTAAAACACTTTCATGTTCCGCTGTTCTGGGATGTTCGAAATATGGTGTCTCACACGAAGTAGTCTCCTGCGTTCATTATAATCGAGGTTTCGTGTACGGCTGCTTGCGCACCTGGAACTAGCGGTTTGCCATTCAAGTGGAACATCGATGCCCCGTCAAGAGGCAAAAATGAAAAAGAAAGTGTCATGTGCAGACCTAACCTGTTTACGTTCCACTAGAGCGCGAGATCGAATTTCACGAAGGAAACACCCTTCGCGAACCCGTGCCTTGTTGCCTAGTTTATGCACAGGGTTGCACTTTGTCCAGTTGATCACCAGGGTTACATGTTGTCCAGTTTATGAAAGCGGCAACAGTTAACGGCGCCAACACGGTTCAGAGTGGGCGCTTAAGAATTCCTTGAAGGAAACAGAAAGCAGCCAGCTTTCCTAAAAGCACAGCTCTTTAATGTGATGAATGTGCACCGTTCAAACATGCCCTTCGCCGCACGAGCTACTCACTGATAATATTGGGTCTGTATTTCTCAGCCATTCAGTTCACTACGTATGTCTCGAGGAGAAAGTAAGGCTGAAAGACTGAGGTTATTTGCTACCTATATTGGAAAGAATATTAACTTCGAAGCAAATTTCGACAGGCACAGTTATCGGTTTTGGTCCTTTAATCTAACTATGCTATTACAACAGCGAGTAGCCACAATCATTTAGGCTTAATAAGGCTTAGTCAACGCTCACCACGACTTTGAGTAAACACGCCCAACATTAGACATCACTCAGCCAATAATTAGCCACACATATGCCGACATTAGACGTAATTTGAGCAACAGCAGTTTACGTTATCCAGTGCTAAGTATTGCTAGTAGCATTACAGAAAATTCGGTAGGATGCTTGTACTTCTAGAATACATATATTACTGAACTGTGTAGGCTAGAACACCGCGGGTCAACATTGTTGGTTCAAAAATAGAGGAAGTACGCTAACATGCTCAGAATATAGAGAATACGAAGTAACGCGTGTATATGACCTACACATGCCGCAGTCAGTAGTCTGAAGTTCAGTGGTGATAGGTGGTCGCGTACGGCTCATTCAGTTACAAATAAATTGACATGTTCTTATCATCGAAAGTCACTTCAAGAAACCGCAACATGTTTTCCTAGCCATCCGTGTCTCAAATATCTTGTCAGGGTCAAGGAATATTGTACTTTTATCGCGAATTGAGACATGATTTCAGGTAATCGGGCCCAACAAAACGTCTTGCACGAAGAAGAACCTTCGTTTCACAAAATGCGCAACCGTTAAATACATACAAATTTGAATAGACACTCGAACTATGAAGGCGACACCGAATAATAATTCGGCTATGCCAAATGTACGCTAACTCAGAAAAGCTTCTGAAGAATGCGACTTGCCATCGTGACGGCCATCCAGGAGAAGAAATCACTCTCTGGGCATTCGAATGTCATGGAGGCGAAAACGTGCTTGCCTTCTCGCGTCTTTTCTGCGTATCTCGGAGTTTTTTATTTTAATTTATATTTTCTCTTTTTTTTTCTGGATGCATGATTTGCGAAGAGTTATTATTGCTTTTGCGATCACTTGGGTGACTGGTGACACTTTGACCGCAATCAAAGCAAACACTTAAAAAGAGGGTTGTCAATTGCCACCCTATACAAGTTCATGCGCATAGGACGTGGTCTCAAAATGAGATTCTGTCAAGAGTGGCAGATGACTTTTTGTTGAAGGCAGTAGGAGGCAGCGCGACACGAAGTAGCGTCATGTGCCACGTACGCAAGTTGTCCATTTTGTTTTCTGTTTCTTGTTTCTAATTGGACGCGAGCTGTGAGAGGTATCGTTTCAATTAGGGCACTAATTGCAACCACTACATTGAAGTCACCTGAACGTTTATCTCTCACCTGAAGCGCTCGCTAAAGGCACCTTCCTCCCCCTGCTATCCAGAAACAACTAAAAGGGGTTAGATATGATATATATGAGTGAGAAGAGCCGAGTTTTTCTAAATCTTAGCATTTGCACTGAGGCAGCCGTAGGGGCAATTGCACATGGGTATACCAGGAAATGAACGGGCACACCGCCTAGCACGCGCAGTGCTACTATACGCGCGGTAGAAAGCACCCGAACACATATTGTGCAATGCACCTGAAGAAATTGAAGCACACAGTGATTGGTACGAACCCATGGAAGTAATAGCCCAAGCAAAGCGCTACCGGCGCACCTATGTGCCCGAAATATCCAACCCGTTGGACATACATCCCCTTTCTCCTAGTGCTGATACCAGCCGGCAAGTGGTACTGATGGGGTAGGTACAGTCCGGAACACTTCTACCCCCTTCCTCGTGCAGCGTTTTCGCAGAAATCAATACCATCGTGACCTGGGAACTCCGACGATTGGTATCTGCAGCCACTGCAACACCCGAGCGGACCTGGGGCACCTCAACTGGGACTACCCGCTGTACTCTGGACCCAGGCAATGAGCCATTGTCACAATCCCACCAGAATGGCGTCCGACTTCATTCCAGGCCTGGGCACAACCAGGGCGCAGCACCGCCGCCGCCGCCATCGAGCTATGCCGGTCGCTGCTCGAATACCTGGACGACCCCAAGGATACAGTTATTGACACCGAGATCCGTCTCGGGCGTGACAGCCAGGACGTCAACTCGCAAGACGCTTATTGAGGCTAAGCTTTTTTCTGTTTTGAGACTATGCTTTTCCCTAATTTTTGGGCGCTGAAAAAACGACGCGTACGTTAGCCCTTTGGGCCACTTTTTTTTAGGTTGTAAGAAACAGTGTACATATAAGGGATCACACCTACTCTGCAGCCCCAGTACTTCACGCCTGTTTGCTTCGCGAGAGTCTTGGAGAATGCGTTTGGCAACAGAAACTTGCAACAACATTCGATAGCCTGCATTGGTTAGACGCTTGCTTTGGGTTTCCTACCGATGCACTTTGGCCACCGGTGGACCGACAAAAATCCGGCACTGCTCTGTCCGTTGAAAGCATGGCGCCGCTACGGACTCCGAAATCGTTTTTATTTCTTAGTACCTTTCGAAACAGTACTTTCTCGTCACCTTACTATGCCAATCACCCTAACAAACCGTAACTCTGCCTGCGGGTCACAATAGAGTGGCCTATCGTAATGCGGTTTAGGCACTTTCTGCAGAAGGAAGTTCAGTGCGCGTGGGGGTCCCTATGCGGAACCGCAAATGCATTTCCCGTTCGGTGTCACCTCGCATCAGCACTTTCGAAGTTGCGACATCGCAGTGTTAAACGTACTCATATTACGACGCAGAAAGGAAGAACACAGCCAGCGCTATGGCATCGCCATCTTGCGTGCCATGAATCTTTTTGAAAGGCCGGTTGTACATTTATTCCGTTGAAATGAGCGCATGTAAGTTGAAATCGTATGTGTTTTGCCAAGGTAGTGGCTACCGTTTTCAAAGAAGTTGCGATGTCTTGGTACAGAGCTGTTCGTTTCAAGTAGTCGTGAATTGTCCAAGCGATCGATGCACACTTGAAACCAGCTAGTCGTGAAGTGTTCAAGCTATCGATGCACACTTGAAACCATCACAGAACACTCGCTTGTGTTCATGCGACGTGCTTCCGAGTTTCTATGGCGGATGCAGGGAAGATCTTCCCGTGTGTATGCGGCGCTGTTCCTCGTGTTCCACTACGTATACTCCAATTCAAGTTCTTTTTTGATGTAGCACATAGAAAGGTTTATTTTGGAGAACCTAAACAGCGCTGAAAAAAAAAACTGATGGTTAGAATTAGCATTCAAGCAGACTTGAAGTTTTTGAACACATACGCCGTGGCACTTTGCAAGGCAGTACATCACATGCCAAAAAATTATATACACACATTCCGAAAAAGGGAAATCAGGATACGCAATGCAAATTTTCAGGTGCGCTTTATGGATAGAAAGTTTTGCTATTGCCTTTCTAAAATTGTTTTTTGTCGCGTGATATTTTTGACTAAAAGATTCATAATTGCAGCCTTCTTCGCTACGTTTACTTGTCCAGTAAAATTTTTCTATGCATCTCTTCGTTGTAAGAAGCACGTAAAAGTTATTTTGGTGCGCAACAAACCATAAACATTTTTCATGTAATTGCTCAACATATAGGAAGACTACCAGGCTAAAACAAGGAAATCCAGACTAGCAAATTGAGTGGTTCCCTTAAAACAAGAACAAGAACAATGTTCTGGAAATACAAGATATCGCTGAACGTGATTGAAAGTAGCCTCACCAAGGAACTTCATATTTCTGAGATGGTATTATTTCAAGGAAAACACATTTCTTGCGTATAGTGTGCACTGACGTGACACGAGCTCCGGGCACAACGAAAAAGAATTTGGAAAATACGAAACACTTCTGAAATGTAGTTGGGAGCGATGCTTTGGAACTGTCTTTAATGCCTGCATGTGCAGAAGTTTAAATCGTTTGCAACAGAAGAAAGGCCATAATCTATTGTGGACGTGAAGGAACTTGTTCATCCTTTAATGTTATTTTTCGTTTTTTTTTTTTGTTTTTTCTGAGAGGCAGACGTGAACAGAACCAATCTCACGAGGCTTCTCACACTATGCAAAACAGACCCTTCATTACAGATGGGTAAAAGGAAACCACAGTGAAGGAGTAAAAAATAATGCTCCCATTTCACTCAGCGACGGAAGATCGGGTACTCCACACCGTCAGCGATTTCACTGCTCGCTTTCGTGACGATTGAGGAAGGAATGGTCTCGAGAAAGGACAACCAGGACAAGGGTAGGATGCACGTCGTGTCAGAGAAGATTGCGACCGAGCTGGTGCACACGGTAACGGAAAGCGCTCATGTTTTTTTTTGTTGCACGTTTATGCTTTACCATTTTTGTTTCTGCGTTTCATACCTTGTATAGCTATATAGCTTAGTTCTTATGATGAGCGACAAAGTTCGCATTTGGCCGCTCACTGCTTTTTATGGGTTGATATATACGTTGAAGCCGCATGCACATTCCTTGTTAATTTACTTTTTGTTGCTAAGGCGTGGCTTCGAAACCTATTTTTGTGAAACAGGGATGATCCTGAGCGGTAGCAATCGTTCAGTGAACAATATATTAAGCTTTTCTACCATTAGCGTGAAGTTCGGTTGAGGCAGCATTATGAGGTTCAAACATTCCACAGCTGTAGTAATAGTCATGGGTGTCAGTCAATCAATAGAAGTACACCGTTGGTGATGCTAGACGCGTGTTGCTTGTCAAGTTCGGAAATTTATTTTGTGCACTGATTTAAAAAGCGTTATTATTGAAAGCAAAAACGAAAATGAACTTTCAGAGCAAAGAGAAGAGAAGAGAGTTGTAAACAAATAATTGTGGTTGACAAGGCGTGACGAACATCTTAAACACATGACAAGGAACATTTTTGCAAAGAGGCTTCTCAAACGCATTTCCTTTTTCGTTTCACTGTATTCTTGTAAAAACTGCCTAAAGTTGCACGGTCGCTGCATTCGCATGCGCTTGTAGCTCTGCACTTCAACAGCAATCGTAAATTATCAGCCCCTTGCTATGATATTGCAAGATGAGGTTATCTGTAGATGTATGAATTAAAATAATTGGTGGGGGTTTTACGTCCCAGAACCACGATATGATTATGAGGGACGCTGTAATGGAGGGCTCTGGAAATTTCCACCACCTAGAGTTCTTTAACGTGCACCTAAATCTAACTACACGGGACACAAACATGTCGCCTTTGTCTAAACGCGGCCACCATGCCCGGGATTCGATCCCGCAACCTTCAGGTCAGCAGTCGAGCATCATAAAATCTAGACCACCGAGGTGGGGGAGATATATCAATTATATAGACTCTACAGCGCCGCAGTTTCGTCGTTAAGTCGAAATTTTGATGAGGCTTTCAGACAGAATAGACAAGATGAGCGCTATGGTGTGAACATTGACAGGCTAAGAAATGATACTCGAGTTGATGTTATGACAAAAGGACTTCATATTTTCAGTGGTCGCAGTAACGAATAGAACTCGCGCACGCGTTCACAGCGTAATGTGTGCACACATCACAACAATATACATATTCTGCATCGTTGCGCACGTTCAGCATTGAATGTTACAAACTAGCGATCTAAGGGATAAGTGATGTCCATGGCGGTGCGTATGTTCACGTGATGCAATATTGGCGAACAAAAAGAAATGAAATTTTATGCAACGCTTCCAGAGGATTGCTGTTGTGTCCTGAGGAACTAACGGTAGGGACAGCTGCCCTATAAATTTAAAGCCTTATAAAGAAGTGTAATCGGGGTGCGTGTTTGGAACAGGCTGGTAAGGCTGGAAGAGTGTTACATTTTTTATGTTGCATCTGGGGACCAAACACAGAGCGTCCGATATTAAAACAAGCTTATCACTGCATCTTTGCTCGTGACATTAACTACTGACGCAATGGTGTCAAGTGATTAATAGTACAAATTAAAGTGTACTCAACGCTTATTCAATATGAAGTTAACTTAAATCAACGCAAATCAAATGAAGAAAGAGTAAACCAACGTACGTTAAAGGGGTCATGAAGCAACCCTTGGGCTTGTTGAAAAAACGCATCCCGCGGAAAGCTGACACGGCTATGAACTGCTCAGCCAAATATTGCAGTCGTGCGCGCCGCGTGAGTGCTACAAGCAGAGTGCGAATTTGCTGTTTTCTCAGGCGCCGTCTTTTCAAACAGAGGCCGGTTCTCACTCTCCTAGGCGGGCGGGGCGTCTGCCTGTTGACGTCGCGTATCTGCTTCTCCGCGTCACAAAAGACATAGCATCCTACAAAGACATAGCACCGATAGCCGACATAAATCGAGAGCGGCGTTCGGATCAGATGCACTTCTTGCCGCGGGGGGCCGCCACTTGCCGGTGCCGCACTCCTCAGTCTGCTAACGTTACACGGTAGCCGCATTCGCGCACGCGAATCACAGCGGGAGAGGGATCGCGTTTCATGACGCGCTCACGTAACTTCTTTCCCGCGTGCCATCCTTCCCTGTGTAGCTTCCAGTGCGCTCGTCGGAACGAGAAAAGAGAGAAAGCGCTGAGAGCGTGCGCCAAACCCCCGTAACTCCGCACATTCTTGACGGATTCGAGAAAGTTTTGCGGCAATCGATTCGGGAGGCAGTAAACAACCGATACTGAGGTGATTATATCAACACTTAGAATAGTGGTTCATGAACGCTTTAAAGTGAAGCTTTGGTTCATGAAGGCTTTGATTCGCACCCTTAAGTGCGTATCAAAAATGACTTAATACCTAAGTGTGGAGTAGAAGTCACTCAAGAAGCCCAAGCGTCAGTCAACGTAGAATAAAGTGGATCGCTTGTAGCAAGCGTGCTTCAAGTGAATTAAGGGTGCGCCGCAGAGCACAGGCTTTCGCCTGTGATCTACTTAGCGTTGGCCAAATCACCCGGTGGCTTTTTCCCGGCTCAGGGATGGCATCGGCTTCCCGTCCTTTGATGCCGACTCTGTGATCTGCAGCACGTTCATTTCACTCAGCGCACGTTTCTCAGAACTCCCAAAGTGCCGGTTATTTTGGTCTCCTTCATCTTGGCAGCGTTATCGCGTGTCTCAGTCATGGCGGATATTGTTGTACTGTCGACGCTCGCCCTTGAACAAGGACGGTCACGTGTACTGCGAAAGTGCAATCACGTTAGCCAATGAAGATAAACCTTGTTTCGCGTCCGGAACGTGTCATGAGATGCTTCTGTCATTGATGTCTTTCATTTACCCTTCTCTCTCCTCCTTCCTCAGGGCATGCGACGCGAAACAAGGTTTATCTTCATTGGCTAACGTGATTGCACTTTCGCAGTGCACGTGGCTGTCCTTGTTCAAGGATGAGCGTCGACAGCACAACAATATCCGCCATGACTGAGGCACGCGATAAAGCTGCCAAGATAAAGGAGACCAAAATAACCGGCACTTTGGGGGTTCTGAGAAACGTACGCTCAGTCGACTGCGAATGACGTTACCTATCGGTTACATGCTACATCGAGGTGTGGTGCCTGCCCGTTTCCCGAACATGGGCTATGTTTCGTGTTTCCATATATGTCACTCAGAGATTTTGTCATTGATCGCTTTGTCCTCTTGTCTCCTGATTCGAATATCTCCTTCAGAGGAAGAAAGCCTCTCCAGGAATTATGCAACCCAGTTTATTGGAAAAGCCACTCTTTCTTTAGTGGTGGCGGTGGAAAAACTTAATATTGTTCAGGGGAAGGGGTAGAATGGGAAAGAGCGAGTAGGTGGGTCCCTATTCCAGGACTCCAGTGACACTGGCTACACGCTCCGCCTGGTCTAAGAGGCCCCTCTGGACCTCCAGCCCTGGTCGAGCGAGGAGGATCTCCTACGGCTCCCTACAGTAAATACGCAACATAGGCGAGTTTGCCTACTGTGGCCTTGCTGCGCATTCCCACGTCACATGTGGCAGTGACGGCCGTGCACCACACCATGGACAAGCGCCGCCATGTAATGTGAGATTTATGTAATGCGCCCTTTCCCGTGCGCCCTCTTACTGGCATCTCATTAGTTTGGAAGTTCTTGGTGGAACTTCCATAGCACGAAATAACGCACTTTCGTGTTAATAAGTATTGTTTCTCATTCCGTTACGTCCAAGCAGGGCATCTGTGTAGTACATGTTTCCGGAGTGCACTTTGCATAACGTGGCGTTCCTTCATTCAACAACTTTCCTATTTAGAACCTGGGTTTTGGCTGCGAACACGCATTGTTGTTGGTCTCAACGCACTGGTAGTCTTCTTACACGAACATTGCGCAAAAGTATGCCATGTTGTCCGTGATAACTTCAAACCGATTTCAGCTTGCGTAGCCGTATAGGGTCATTCATTATTGCGGCTATAAACCGACGTGATGCGTTGAACAGAAGTGGATGCCGGAAGTGAACTGAAGAACGCAAGTGGGAACAATAAGAGATGTGACGAACCACGAGCGTCAAAACAACGTTATGTATGTCTAGGAAATCAAGTGACAGAAGCACGCACTGACATCGGGTTACAGCGGAAGGAGATATATATATAGGGCCACATTGATTGCACTTAGTCAAAACTCAATTCATTACTATGGTGCTTAGCAATGCTTACGCGAGTTAAACAGGGACTCCTTTGAGCAACATTTATGGTCAGCAGCAGAGACGTTTATTTATGAGATAAAACTGCGAAAGGAATCTAGCAATCCAAACAGTATCTATAATCTATCATTTAGAAGAGCAACGGAGACGGAACATGCGGAGCATAGCTAACGTACGTCCCTTGGTCTGAAACCTGCAAGTGAACCCTATTGTGTTTAGTCGTATAGCACATGTATTGGCTAATGCCGCATAGTTCGGGCGAATCTTGGCTAATATTGAACATAGGTAGCCAACTATCGGCTAGTGTGTCTAATATTTCCTGCTGACGCTTGTAGTAGTCTACTAAAATAATACGTGTGCATTACCTCGGCTCAGCATCAGTAAAAAAATGATTCACACCCTATTACAGTCTTCGGTAAATAAATTTGCGGAAGATTTCAGAATTTTCTTGCATATTTACCTTGTAGGGAAAGAGTAATGCCAGTTGACACATCTGCTCAAACAATTATTGCCTTAGGTAAAGAAAATATGCAGTTTCGCGCTTAATTAACATTTACATCCTTGACGTAAGGAGTGAAGCGTTATTACTAATCACTTCCAAATATGCTAATCACATTACAAAAAGCTACAAAAAGGATTTGTTTAGCGATACGTGTCATAAGTTAAACATAAGCATATCACTAGGTCTGAAATTTGCTAGTAAACCTTACCGTGTTTAATCGCACGCAGACAAAGAGAAAATGAAAAGACTGTGGGAAGAAAAAAAGAGTAGAAGAGAAGGAAGAAGAGAAGACGGTGATCATGTAGCCTGAATAAACTATTGAAGCCGCACTGCTTTCCAAGACCTTTATAACCAAGTAAACTGAACTTCACAAAAAGTATACACGTCGAATATTGAATGGATAGTTATAAATTTATGAAATGGGACATCAACTTTGTTTTCGTTTCGTTAAGTCAATTTATACTGCGTTTTGTATGTGAAAAGTTACATTTTTTATTTATTTACTGAATTTCGTATCTTTATTTGAATAGAACATTCTGTATAAAGTAAACGGGAAAAGTGTGATTTAATTAGGATGGTGAGAAATCAATAGTGGCCTTGAAAACTGCGTCGCCTTTCGCTGTGTAATGATTGAAACGTATTGTGCAATTGCTTAGACATTGTTGTGGAATTGCGTTATTTCAATCTCCTGAAAAGGATGCACCACTGCAAACGTGCAACTCTGAATGTAGGAAAAACTTTACGCGCTGTACAGGTACGAGGAAACACAGTGTTGTACTGCAGCCCCTAAAGAGCTTCTTTTTAGTGGCACGAGGTGCTATCTTCCAGAACACCATGCAAAACATCGGTGCGAGTTGTCTGAAACCTTGACAGAAAAAGAGCATAAAAACTTTGCGCAGCTTGCACTAAGTCGCGCAAGGCTGGGTCCCACCAGAGCTGGTGGACTGGTGGTAACATTGTGCAGTGTATTTATTATGTGCAGTCAGGTTGGCTGGAACCAATCATCCGTTATTGTCGCACCGCAATAATAGAGGACAAATCGGTCCACGTGTTCTGGGGGCGAAGCAGAAGAGTAAGAAGAAGATGAATCTGAAGAAGATATCGAAGTGAGCGTGTGCGGGTCGATAAAGATGATAGTTATTTTTACGCCACGCCGCAAACTATACTTGTACATAGTATGCTATACTATGCATAGCTATGTGTGTAGTACATAGCATAGCTATGTACTACACACATAGCTAGTACATACACACATGTGTAGTACGTAGCATAGCTATGTACTACACACATAGCTATGCATAGTACATAGTGTAGCGAAGCCTTTATTGAGTAGTGGGTTGCGCTCTCTATAGCCTTCTAGTGGGTCGTCGCCTTTGGCTCTTCGCGCTCGCGCTCTTGAGTCCGTGTTTGTGCCTTGACTGTCGCCATTGCATATCGTCGCCGACTACCGTCCAATAAACGCCTCAACAAATTGGTGGAGAGTGCTGTGCTCCTATTCGATGCCCCTGGAGCTGAGATCCCGTACCCTACAAACTACCATGCCTCAAGACGCTGCTCAGCAAACGTCTCCTTCCACAACGACCGCATGCCCCGGTGTCCCCCGCATCCGCGACCCTCCTATCTTCACCGGCGCGGATGGGACCGATGTTGAGGACTGGCTTGCGATGTACGAGCGTGTGAGCGTACCAAACAAATGGGACGAGGCAGGCAAACTCAGCAACCTGGTTTTCTACCTCGCGGGTGTGGCGGGCCTGTGGTACAACAACCACACCACCGAGTTCCCCACGTGGTCTGCTTTCAAGACCGCCATCATCGATGTGTTTGGCCGCCCTGCCGTTCGTAAACTGCAAGCCGAACAACGTTTACGTGCATATTGGAACTTTAGCGCACACACACGAGGACACACAAGAAAGAACACACGGACCAGCGCGTGTGTTCTTTCTTGTGTGTCCTCGTGTGTGTGCGCTACAGTTCCAATATGCAGCAAAACCAACTAGCCTGCCTTTCCGTATTATCAACGTTTACGTGAACGAGCTCAGCAGACCGGTAAGTCCTTTACGAGCTACATTGAAGACGTCCTGGACTTGTGCAAGAAGGCTGACGCGGCCATGCCTGAGTCTGACAAGATCCGCCACGTTCTGAAAGGCATCGACGACGATGCCTTCACTATGCTGATTGCCAAGAACTCTCGTACTGTGGCCGAGGTGATTACGCTCTGCCAAAGCTACGAGGAACTGCGCCGGCAGCGACTGCTGACCGTCGACCTCCATCACGCGACGCCGATCTCGCAGGCTTGTCGGCCATTTCTGATCAGTCCGCCTTGCTCGCCGAGATCAAGTCATTCTTGCGCGAGGAAATTGCCCGCCAGTTCTCCCTACTGGCCTTCCCTCGCCCGCAGCATGTTGAACAGCCGTCGACCACGCTGCTGGCTCCCTTACGCCGCGCTATTCAGCAGGAAATCGCGGAGGTCATGCCGGAATACCACCAGCCCCCTCCGGCACCTGCACCGCTCAGTTACGCGCAGGTTGTAGCCAGGCCACCCCAAGCGATTCCTGTGGCTGCCCCACTTACTTACGCCGAAGCCGTCGCCAGACCTCAAGCCTTCGAAGCGAGTGGGCCGGCTGCGTTTGCCGACGCCATACCTAGGCCACCGATGCAGCCCATCATGCAGTCGTATCAGCAGACGCCTCGTCCACCGCGTCCTGCTCCATGGATGGGACCTACCCCGGCGAACCGATGGCGCACTTCTGACAACCGCCCGATCTGCTTCGCGTGTGGTTGCGCCGGTCATGTCGCCCGCTATTGCACTCGCGTGCAGCCGCCTCGTGTAGCCTCAGCCATCCCCAGCCAGTCAAGCCGCCCGTATTACGATTCACCGCCGCCTATGTCACCGTCGTCTCGCCCAGCTCCATCTACCCATCGTTCGCCGTCACCACGACGCCGATCACTGTCACCGACGCGGCCACGGCCGGTCACACGTGACCAGGAAAACTAGTCGTCGCAGTCCACGAGGCAAGGGCTGCGACGCTATCGAACTGCGAAAGCCCTCAGCGAAGCCCATCAAACGTGTTAAACGTGTTTGTGGACGGTGTGCGCGCATCTGCCCTTATTGACACTGGAGCCGCCGTATCCGTTATTGACGCCAAACTTAGCCGACTACTGCGAAAAGTGACGACGCCACTTCCCGGGCTCTCCCTCCGTACAGCAAGCGCCCAAAGTATTCACCCTACAGCGGTGTGCACAGCCCGCGTCATGATTAAGGATGCTCTGTACGCCGTCGAATTGATTATAATTCCAGCATGCTCTCACGACGTCATCCTAGGATGGGATTTTCTCTCCCACCACGACGCCGTGATTCATTGCGCACCCGCCGAAATAGAGCTCTCACCATTCTCTGATCTGACGCCGGCTGCCAGTCCATCGTCTGTGAGCAAGGTACTCGTCAAAGACGACACCAAACTGCCTGCATACTCGTCAACGGCCGTGTCCGTCTACTGCGCCAGTCTCTCCGACACCGTCGCCCTCCTCTCGCCATCCGACCGTGTTTGCACGAGGAAAGGCTTGCTGGTGCCCTTCGCGACCGTGCAAGTCACTCAGGGCAGCACGTCAATTTTTGTTATCAACCCATCTCCGTACAGTGTTACGTTGGTGCGAGGAGAATGTCTCGGCAGCGTGGAACCCCTCGAAGACGCACAAGTTATGGACGAACCAGATGGCACGCACTGCCCCAGTTCCGGCACGCTCAGTTCTGTTACCACGTCTGGTTCATCGCCCGCTGATGTATTTGCTTCTTCCATTGCTGACAACCTTACGCCGGACCAGCGTTCCCAGCTTCTAGACCTCTTGGAAGAATTTCGCGCTTCTTTCGATATCGCTCAAGCTTCTCTCGGCCGCACGTCCACCGTTACGCATCGCATCGACACTGGCGCCCAACCACCACTGCGGCAACGTCCATATCGCGTATCTCCCATAGAACGCCGCGTAATCAACGAGCAAGTCGACGACATGCTTCGACGCGATGTTATTCGACCATCTAACAGCCCCTGGGCGTCTCCTGTCGTACTTGTTGCGAAGAAGGACGGTTCTGTGCGGTTCTGTGTGGACTACCGACGACTCAATAAGATCACTCGCAAGGACGTTTATCCGCTGCCGCGAATCGACGACGCGATTGACAGCCTACAAGGAGCCGAATCCTTTTCGTCTATCGATTTGCTCTCAGGGTACTGGCAGGTACCTATGGCTGATGACGCTCGACTGAAGACCGCTTTTGTCACGCCCGACGGCTTGTACGAATTCAACGTCATGCCGTTTGGGCTGTGTAATGCGCCCGCCACCTTCGAGCGCATGATGGATACTGTTCTGCGCAACCTGAAATGGCACACGTGCTTGTGCTACCTCGACGACGTCGTCGTTTTCGCTCCAGACTTCTCCACGCATCTTCAACGCCTCCGGCATGTGTTGACGCGTTTGAGCGACGCTGGTCTGCAACTGAATTTAAAGAAGTGCCGATTTGCAGCACGGCAGCTGACAATACTCGGCTACGTCGTGTCCAAGGACGGAATTCTCCCCGATCCAGCCAAACTTCGGGCCTTGACCAAGTTCCCGAAACCTACGTCCGTCAAAGAACTGCGCAGTTTCGTAGGACTGTGTTCCTACTTTCGGCGCTTCATTCGAAACTTTGCGACTTCATATCACCGCTGACGAAGCTCCTCGGAAGTAACGGGCCCCTCCATTCGTGGTCGTCGGAGTGCGACGACGCTTTCGCAAAGCTCCGTCGTTTGTTGACGTCGCCTCCCATACTACGCCACTACGACCCTACGGCCCCTACAGAGGTACACACAGACGCCAGCGGTGTTGGCCTTGGCGCTGTCCTCGCGCAGCGCAAACCAGGATTCCCTGAATATGTCGTGGCATATGCAAGTCGTACGCTTACTAAAGCCGAGACCAATTACACCGTCACCGAAAAGGAATGCCTGGCGATCATTGGGCCCTTACAAAGTTCCGACCCTATTTATATGGCCGCCCATTTGATGTCATCACCGACCATCATGCACTATGCTGGTTGTCGTCATTGAAGGATCCCTCAGGCCGCCTCGCCGGCTGGGCACTTCGCCTACAGGACTACGATATTCGCGTGCTGTACCGCAACGGACGCCAGCATGCTGACGCCGACGCCCTCTCGCGCTCCCCCTTGCCTGACAACGATGCCCCCTGCTCGGCACCTAACAATGTTGTTTCTTCCATCGACGTTCACACCATCGCTACCGAACAACGCAAGGATAAATGGATCGCCTCGCTGATAGACTTGCTCACTGATCCGTCGGCAACACCAATCACTCGCGCGTTGCGTCGTCAAGCCCACCATTTCACCATTCGTGACGATCTACTGCACCGACGCAATTACAACGCCGACGGCCGCCAGTGGCTACTTGTGATACCCCGCAGTCTGCGTTCTGAAATATGCGAGTCTTTCCACTCTGACCCACAATGCGCGCACTCTGGGGCATCAAAAACTTACCACCGCATTCGACAACGATACTTCTGGCGAGGGATGTACCGCTACGTGCAGAAGTTCGCTCGCTCCTGCCTCGATTGCCAACGCCGAAAACCTTCAACGTACGTGTCACCCGCCGGTCTACAACCATTACCTTGCCCGAACCGTCCGTTCGGGCGCGTGGGCATCGACTTGTACGGACCACTTCCTCTGACATCGGCTGGTAACCGCTGGGCCATCGTCGCTGTTGACCACCTTACGCGATACGCCGAAACCGCCGCTCTCCCAGCGGCTACAGCGCGCGATGTTGCCTCCTTCCTGCTACACCGATTCATGCTGCGTCACGGTCCACCCCAGGAGCTTCTCAGCGATCGAGGCCGTGTCTTCTTGTCGGAAGTCGTCGAAGCCATTCTAAAAGAGTGCCGTGCTGTTCACCGCAAGACTACTGCTTACCACCCGCAGACCAATGGGCTCACCGAACGCTTTAACCGCACGCTCGGCGACATGCTCTCAATGTACGTCGCCGCCGATCACACAAATTGGGATGCCATTCTGCCCTTCGTCACCTACGCCTATAATACCGCCCCTCAAAGCACAACTGGTTTTTCACCCTTCTTCCTATTGTACGGAAGGCACCCGTCGCACACCATCGACACGATACTCCCATACAAGCCGGATTCAACTGAGTGTGCGCCGATATCTGACACAGCCAGGCTTGCGGAAGAGTGTCGCGAGCTTGCCAAGACGTTTACAACGCAGGAACAAGAGCGGCAGAAGAGCATTCGCGGTGGCACCATCACTTCTGAGCCCACGTTCCTCCCTGGAGCACTCGTATGGCTCTCGGTTCCTACCACTGCAACTGGCCTCTCTACAAAACTACTGCCGAAATACGAAGGCCCCTACCGGGTCGTCGAGCGCACATCCCCGGTCAACTACGTGATCGAACCCATCGAACCATCTTCGGACATGCGCCGTCGAGGCCGCGACATCGTCAACGTGCAGCGTCTCAAGGCCTACTATGACCCACTCATAGTGACGAGCTGTTAGGTCGCCGGACGGCTCCCTTTTCGTACCCGGGGAAATTGTAGCGAAGCCTTTATTGAGTAGTGGGTTGCGCTCTCTATAGCCTTCTAGTGGGTCGTCGCCTTTGGCTCTTCGCGCTCGCGCTCTTGAGTCCGTGTTTGTGCCTTGACTGTCGCCATTGCATATCGTCGCCGACTACCGTCCAATAAACGCCTCAACAATAGCATAGCTATGCACTTTACACATAGCTATGCTTCCTCTCTCTCTTTTTTATCTTTTCTTTGGTGTATCAGTTAACGGTCCCTATGAAGATGTAAGCTGTGTGTTTAGAGAAAATATGGACGGCTTAGAGCACGACGTACGTGTGGTCCAAAAAAATTATTCTGTCACACACGATTAATATCTATACAGTAAAACACAACATTTTCTTATACTAGACATACGTTTACGAGAATCACACAACAGAATTCAGTCACGTAGACATAAATAAAGATATGGAAAGACGCGGTACCAACACGTATAATTGATATTTCACGCATTCACACGCATATACGAATAATTTGTCGCAAGTAGGAGGAAGAGTAGGAAATGAAGGAAATGGAAAGAGGTGGTTATACAAGTGCATTTTGTCCCCTCATACAGAAAGCCCCAACATCTTTTCAAAAATGCTTGTCCATTTAGGGTACTTAGTACTTTACCATGGGAGAGCGGTTAGATAGACCTACTGGAAAAAACAGTGCAAAACCAAGAGTATACACAGCGCATGCAGAAGCGAACTGCCATAAGCAGCAATGTATACTGTACTATACAGACAGCATTGGCTTAGTTTTGCTGGTATTTCTTCTCCAGTTATATTTCTCATAACTCACTCCAACACAATAACTTGGAAAAAAATGGAATCATTTCGCGCAGAGCGCAATTTTTATGAGCGAGAGTATAAGATGAATTGGTCGATGTGTAGAGACAGCCGTATAGGGATGCAATAATGTTGCAAGGAGTGGCAACGTACACGTTGGAAACAAGAAGCGTCGAAGAAGCCAAATTTGTTCCACGCATGTGAGAGTGCTTTGCCGAATCTGAATATAAGCTATCATTTCTCCCAACGAATTAGTGGAACGAGCAACGAGCCACCGTCTTTTTTTAGGGGCGAAGCTCCTTAAGGCGGCACCCGTTCGTCCCTCGTAGTAGTGCCTAACCAATCGTAACGCTGGTACCAGACCTTGACCTCCAAGGTGGCGCCGGTGGGAGATTTTTCCTGTGCGTTTTTGAACACTAAAAAATTCGCAGCGTGCGCGTTAACTAAAAGCCGAATTCTTCTGTCTCTCATTCCCATTACCAGCCATTGGCATGTTCCAGTAGGAAACGTTAGTAGAAGTAGAACTGTAAGTGTTAGCTAAAAGCCGACTTCTTCTGTCTCTCATTCCCATTAGCAGCCATTGTTTACCTCCAAGGTAGTGCCTGGTGAGATTTCACCTGTGCGTTATTAAACAATAAAAATTTTGTTCAAAACGCCATTGATTGATGAAATAAACCAACGAAAGACGCCAGATGTTTTCTAAAAGCAAAACGAAAGAACGCCAGAAGTTTCTAAAACAAAACGAAAAGACGCCAGCTGCTTAACGAAAGACGCCAGAAGTTTTCTAAAGCAATGGCTTTCTAAACAATGAAAATTCACAGCGTACATGTAAAATTAAAGTGAGCTGCAAGTCGTCATAACTCTCATCGAACCTTTAGTATAAACGCGCCCGATCTCACGTCGGTGATGATGTACTGGGCAGAATTCACGGAAGATTCACGGTTTACCGATGAACCTCCGCAGCTTCGCCCACTCATCATCATTCACTCCGTGGATATTTCTCTTCAAAGCACTCTTCAAAATGCGGGAGAAACGCCTTTTGTAACTGTGACGTAGCAGGAGAAGAGTAATGTAAAGACAGAATCATCCTCTCTGTTCCTCTATTGCTTAAAAGTAAAGTCGTTTTCTTTCAGGAAATGCCAGGGTCATTTCCTGTGACGTAAGCTTTTTATAGGAAGACCCCACAAGACGAAGTAAAAAGATCGCGACAGCCTGGAAGGCGCGACCAGCCTTACGCTCAAGCCTTACTCTACCCCAACCAAGTGCTCACTTAATATAATTTGTGGGATTTTACGTGAACAAAAAAACAGAATATGAATTAGGCACGCCGCAGGAATTTCTACTACCTGGTGATATTTAACCTTTCCCTACCGTGGAACAAGAAGAAAAATGTACAAAGTTTACCGAAATTTCGTTTTCGCTCCATTTGTAGAGCTTTTTTTTTCTAAATAAAACGATACATTATTTCACTGATCGTGTAAACAAGATAGCTCGAAGGTGGCAATGACGCGACAGACAGCAATACAATGTAAGCCGAGACACAATTGGCACAAGATGGAAAATTGTGGCCATTTAGCGTCAAGAAACACAACTATGACGTGTATAGCCGCTACTGGTTTCATGTGGGACCGATTTTCGTTGATGACGAGTGTAGTAGCCATCGGTCATTTTGGTACAAAATTTCATGACGAGTATACTCGTAAACGGGCGCGATAGGGTTAACGTGCACGGACATCCCAGGTAGACGGGCCTCTAGAATTTCGCCTCCATCAAACTGCGACCGCCGCGGCCTCGATCGAACCCGTGACGCTCGGGTCAGCGGACGAGCACCGTAACTATCGTACGACCGCAGCCGTCCCAAGTGCCCACTCCTTCAGATCCAGCGCCAGACGGGTTGCACGACCCCTTGTAAACGCTCTCGGGAACAGCGCCGCCATTTTGCAACCACTCGATGACAAAGCATGGCTTCCTACGTTCTTCTGCCTGTGTTCTGCGTAAATACCCGCGCTTCGCTATTCGAGGCAGGAGGTGATTTCCCGAGAAAAAAAAAAAAGAAAATTACTGTGGCATACATTCGCAACATGATCAGGTGGATGTCTGCTGCAGTACAAATCCAGAAGCCATTCAGAACATTGTGAAAGAATTCCAAAGGTACTCGGAAGAAAATGATTGTAGTGAATTTTTGGAATGATATCAGTATGAAAGCACTAACTGGTATGCAGCTGATAGAAGCATCATCTCAGCACCCATTGTTTCTCACGTCTGCAAGTGCCAGAAGGCGGATTGACGAACGAAAAAAGACAGACGGCAAAAAATTAGGGCTGTGCGAATAGTGAATTTCGGAACCGAATCGAATACGAATCGAATAGCGATGACACCGAATCGAATACGAATACTAATCGAATACTCTTCGAATAGTTTTCGAATAGTAAGACAAACATTCTCATAACGGTCCTAGAAATACACAACATTTTTTTTGTAAGAAATATTCACAAACTTTCACCAAAGTATTTTGTAACTGCAGGCTGCAATATAGCAGTGACTGCAGATGCTTTGTCGCCTGCTTTTAAATAAAACTGAGACATAAAATCTAAACAATTTGGAACCGAACACCATGCATACGGCTAAGGCTGTAATGAAACGCATAAACCTGTCATCGCAACATGGTCCTCGCCACTGATGGTATGTAGACATCGGTGTTGAAAGCTGTATCTGTAAGAACAATTTACGCGAACACAACCCTTGCTTCTGCTGTTATTCCTGAAGCTGAATGGTGGTACACCTTCAGTTATTGCAAGATAAGACAGGAACTGATTAATGCGATGCAGCTGCAGCGTAGTAAAAACTGAGGCAGTGTGGAGCTTTCATAAGAAAACAGACAAAAACAATGCCTTCATCCGGTAATCAATATAGCGTCGGCAGTCTCGTAAAAGCTGGGGCTGCATGCATACTGGTAATTTAGTGATTAAAAAAAGAAAAACGGCTTTTAACTGTTCCAAAGTTTCATTGTTTTGGGGTTCTCCCGTCGGCGCTGATTATTCGAAAACTATTCGAAAAATGTTCGGTATTTCGAGTATGTGCTATTCGATTCGAGTACCGAATCGAATAGAATGCTATTCGATTCGTTATTCGAAATTTTCGAATATTCGCACACCCCTACAAAAAATGCAAGCAAGACGTGACAAGGTATACAAACGGGCTTTCATCGCCAGACGGTGCATAAACATAAGCTTTGATAACATTG
This sequence comes from Rhipicephalus sanguineus, assembly GCF_013339695.2. Lineage (NCBI taxonomy): Eukaryota > Metazoa > Arthropoda > Arachnida > Ixodida > Ixodidae > Rhipicephalus > Rhipicephalus sanguineus. The sequence continues at coordinate 48,884,279 of NC_051184.2, forward strand.
GAGCATTGTCAAGATATCGAGGTCTTCACTGCAAGATCAGTGAACCTGTTCTTGTCATCGGCTATATTGTCAGCTGTGTATACGTACCAGACTTCAATGATGACTTCCCATCGATGCATTGGGGAATTTGATGACGCTCTTGTCGGCTAAAGAATAGTAGCTTTGGCCTATAAATACACACTCAATACACCTCGTTCTGCTTGTGTAGCTTATAACTCGACATTTTCGTGTTCTCATGGCAGCTACAAGTACCTATGAGGAAGTAACTGTTCAAAAATCAGGCTTCATATCACCCACGTGCACAATAATTTTGTTAATTTTCCACTTAACACGATTCAGTGAGGCTTGCGTTTAACTTTGCATCAATGTTGCGTCAATTAGCTCGTGTTTCCGGGTGCGCTATAATTATCAATGCATAAACCAAGCTATATATAACGAAAAAATGTAGCACGTACCTTCATCCATTGCTCAGTGACGCCGCGCTCTCTTCAATACGGGATAATGTAGCTTTCTGATCTTTTGCAGACTCGAAACGCCCGTGAGACTCAATCAGCAGTATCATAGCATTGATTTCAACACGATCATGAATGCATTTGCGAAAGGAAAAAATAATAAACATTATTTCAAGTTTCCCGCTCACGAATTTACAAGTTATCAAGTTTACAGCGTTGTCTAAACGGATACGCGCTGCCGCATTGAACTGCGTCATCTTCTAACGATAAGTAAACATAATGGTCCCATACCTTTTGTCCTTCCAAATGCAGCAAGGCTTACGGGCGGCCGTCTGATGCACGGAACGAAAAATTCCGGCGTGCCAGGAAATCGGTGCGCACGCGTACACTGCGTCTGACGTTTCGCCGAACTAAAAGACATCTTTCAACTAATCAATGCCACGGAACAGACGAAAAAAAAAAGAGGCGTGTGCACAACGCGCGCGTGTGTTCGCGCCGCCATCTGCCGCGAAATGCTGCGTCACGGTGGCGCAAGCGGTTCGATATCTACGGCTGCTCGATAGCGAGGGCAGACGGCGCGTTATTGAAGCGTTATCTTCGGCAACCGGGACCGTATACACAGTAGAATGTTTTAGTCTCATGCATCGGTTAGAGCATGCGCATTTCGTCTCTAACAGCATGACCGCGCAGACACTGACGCCGTCCACGCAGCTTCGCACGTCTGGTGCCTCAGGAAGCAGACGAACGACAGAATGGTGAGCAAGAACCGGCGATATCCTAAGCCTCTCGGTCTTTCTGCCATTTCCCACTTGCATGGTAAGACATGGCTGTTTCCTAAAGGCAATCGAAATTCCCCTTTATATTGTGCCAATGCCGAGTAATCAGTCTTCGGCATCTATAATGCTCAGCCTTGCATCGTCGCGTTAAGGCGATTGACAGTTTGTGAGCACGTATCCTACATCTGGCTCCATGTTGCCCACCTCTCCTTTTTCATTTTACGGCGACGCTGCATATGGCTATGCGAAACTAAATCTCACAGGTTCTCTTGTGCATTCACCGAAGACGCCCCGATGGCGAAAGCCATCTTTACTCAGTCACTGTATTGATCCTACCCAACCACCCTTCGAAAGCTTCCTTCGCCTAACGTTGTTTTTGACTGCCTCCATGATCGGAGGCACCACGCCTAGTTTAGCACTGCCTCCGTGATCGGCCCGCCTTTGATCAAGGCACGATGTCATCTGATAACGCCATGTCACGTTACCTCACTTGACGTTGCATATTTGGTCGATGTGCGACGTCGCGATGACGTCATCACATGGTGGTGATTTTTTGCATCACTCGTGTCCGATGCCGCTGGACGCCGACGCGAATATGCTCTTGAAGTTTTCTAAGCAAACACGTGGAGTGCTCTACTGTATCATGTTGCTTTGTGCGAATAATTTCCACATTATTTTCTGGCTTTGGTATGCAATTTACATATAGTCAATAGAATGTATTTTGCTGTTTCACGTACTCTCTGCAACGCTCTTGCGCTGTCAGGCTCGTTTACTTTGAGAAGCATGTTACAGGTCTTCTTTAAGATTCCGCGACATTGTTTTTTAATGTACAACATCGCTTTTCCTGGAAACTTGAGGCAAAATTGTTAAACGTGTGTGTACATAAAGGATGAAGTTTCACGAACAAAGGACAGAACAGGGCATATTTGGAATTCTCCGAGATTGTCTCTTCCGCTTCTTAACCAGTTCATGCGTTAAAGGCAGTTTTTTTTATTTCTACACGTCTAAGCTTAGAGCAACTGTGTTGTTAAGCTGCCACACAGGATTTATGTCACGTGTCTTAATTTAGGAAAACACACTTATCTTTGTTGAAATATACATGAAGCAAATGCTCTGTAGTTAGAGCTGTTCAGAGGAAGAGGTGTGTCTTTTTTGAGCAGAAAAAGGAATCGTAGCGTTCCCTGAAGGCCGCACGTGGAATGCATGAACTACAGATACGAAAAAAAAAACTTTTGGACCAATGCTTTAGGGGCAGTGTAGGCAACTAGACGTCTTATTCTAGAAATCATTTGTCATATAACTATTTCTGTTTTTCTCGTATTTGTAAACAGTCGTACGTATTCACCACTACTTCGTGCATTATTAGTTTAAGTAGCGCATAATGGGAGGGGTTGAGTGTATATCTTGAGAAGTGTGTGTCGATGCATAGCATGTACGGTTGCGCCTGTGCGACCCCATCCTACGACTCGTATTTCTGTGTCACATGATACACGTGCCTCCCACGACTAATCGACGAATCTATAATCGAACTTTTGGATCTTTGATTATGGCATTACCACTACATTCGTACAGCGAAAGACCACATTGGCAGCAGTGGACATTGATGGTTCGACACTCGGTGATCGCATATAGTTTGGTCAACTTAAACATCTTCAAAGTCACGCATGACAGAAGCAGGAAGTTCATTAACATAGCGGTTGGCCATTACCTTGAATGTGTGAAATCTGTCCCCTAGAGGCGCAGCGTCCACGTGTGTGGACGCGACTTGTCTTTGCCACTTATTTGGACTAGTGGCCACGAAAGAGCAAGGCACACTGCGTACATGATTATTTGAACCTTCTACAAAACCACTGTCCTAGACATTTTCTCCGTAATTTCAGTTTTAAGAGCGCAGCTCTTTAAGCTTTTCGTTGCGCCGGGTAATGCGAACAGAAACTATCGTCATCGTGAATCAGCACGCGCTCCCTTCGTCCTCCTCTTTCTCTCATTCCCCCTCTTCATCTTCTGCTTCGCTTCCAAAACACATGCGCCAATTTCTCCGGCGCGGGATGGGATAACTCTGATGGGTGAGAGAAGGAGTACAGAGAGAAAGAGAAAGAAACAGAGAGACAGAAAGAAAGAGAGCTATAAAGGAAGAGAAATTTGTGGAAAAAAATTCCTTGTGAGGCGCCGGGATTCGAACCCGTGTACCCATCATCAAAAGGCGAACGCCTTAACCACTCGGCTATCCAGGCTCGCTGAGATAACATCGCATAACCTTGTAGTCTTGTGTAGTGTAGTACAGCGAGGTGGCGGGAACAGGAAGTGAGGGTGAGGAGGGGGAAAGGAGGATGGGAGAGAGTAAAGCCTAGCATAGAAAGAACGAGAGAAATAGAGAGAAAGAACGGGAAGAAAGACATATGAATAAAGCAAGAGAGAAAGACAAACAAATAGGTATAGAGCGAAAAAAGAAATATAAATAGAGACAAAACGATATAGAAAAAACAGAGAGATGAGAGAAAAAGAAAGAAACACAGGAAGAAACAAAGAGAAAAATAAAGAGAGACAAAGAAGGCCGCCCGGTTCTGCACTTCCTTCAGGCTTGGCGCCACTAGTGCGAAGCTGCCAATTTTTTTTTTTTCCTATTTCTCAGGACAGCGGCCTCGGACACCGGCGGCGGCGGCGGCGGCGGCGCACAACTACGGTGCCAAAAACGGTTGCTGTGATCTCAGAATCACTTTCGCAGTAAAAATAATTGCTACGAAACATTCCTGAACGCTGCTTAAGATTGTGGAGCGGCGCGGGAGAAATGAAACGCGGAAATCTTACTCTATATGCGAAAGAATCTTTTGTAACATCTAAGGCGCTTCACTTGATGACGGTCAGTTTACGTGCCGGTAGAACTCCGATTTTGCTACGTTTCCTGCCCTGTGCACTCGAAATAAGCTGCAAGAGTTCTGTTTTGTTTTTCCTTAAGCCCGATCTCAAAGCAGCCGTACTCCACCTGAGAACATTCGTAGTCTTTGTGGGGAAATGGCTTCTCGGGAGCAACTTCGGGAACTGCGGGTGATGGAGGAAACGGTCGTCATAACCATTTCCGATGTACATGTCAGGAAGAGCACACACGTCTGTCATTTGTATTTCCTCTACTTCTCATTTTCTTTCTTTATGGCGTGTACTTCCTCTTGGGGACAACACGCTTTCTATTTGTCCCCCCTTTCTGCGAAAGCAATGAAGGAGATACGACGGACATCAACTCCGAATGTAGACGGGCAATTGACGTTGCTATTTCCCTATAGAACTATGTTGGAAGTGTGCTAGCACGCGCAAATATACAACAGGCTGCGGCAGTTTATCATTCCTGTCTATACCAAGGTATTGAAGCCCTTTTAAAGCATGCGGACCTGTGCTGGATGTCTCCGCCCAAGGATATTCGATGACCTGTATTAGCGTCTTGGATTGGACTGGTTGGTACATACTGATTTCGAACTAAGAAGTGTTTAAAAGTAATGCGATTATATCTAGAGTACACTTTCATATGTCATCACGAGAGCTTTTTCATACAACGTGAAGGTGTGTGCAGAGGCTCATGTTTGGCACCGATGCTTAGCTATCTTTTACTTGCGCAATACGACAGGACGCCCCATGGCCAGCATTCGTACGAAGGGCACCGTTAAGGTGTTTCAATACGTGGACGACTATTTGGAACTCCATAATCATAACAAGGAAGACGATCGGCATCGTGTTGTAAATACCTATGACGTATTTCGTTCTGAAATGAAGCACTTGAACTTCATTTCAGCTGATGGAAATATTAAAATCAGAAAAAAGAAGAAGAGGACCCTCACAGAAGTACGCTGGTCATTCCATACGTTCATAAAGTGTCACACAACCTAAAGAGAGTGCCTCAAAAATCCGGTGTCAACGTCGTCTTCAGTGCATGTCATAAGCTGTCCAGCCTCTGCAAGAAGAATAATCGTGAGCAAGCTCGAACTCGTTTGAAAAAGAACGACGCGCAACAATTTGTTGGAAGCCGTGGGAACGTTATTTATAAGATTCCCCTCACTTGCAGACGGTGATACATCCAGGGCTGGGCAGTATCGCGATACAAGAGTATCGCGATAGTATTTCAGAGATACTTTTAGGTATTTGTATTTCTGTATCGAGATACATTTGAAAAATGTATTTGTATCTCAGTAGTGAAATACTTTTGTGATGTATCGCTTGTATCGCGATGCAATGCAGGACACGGGTATCTCGTTACATTTTCTTTTTGCCGGAAATGAGTTGACGCGTGTTTCCAAGGGGTTATGACGGACTTTTTTTTCATTTGTTTTTGTGGCAAGACAAGCAAAGGCGCGCCGCCAGTCGCCGACAGAAAGGGCGGCGATGGTTTCCCCTCAAGCACAGAATGGCCCATGTGGTAAAGCGCGCGACGCCGAAGACGGCAGAATCGCGGATGCAGTGTTGTCGGCCTCCGCCGACGAAAGTCGATGTCTCTCAAGGCCAGTGCAGCTCGCCTAGTTTTTTCCGGTTGGCAAACCCTTATACCCCGGTCACACTGGCAAATTTAGTGTCATTTTGAGCGAGTGCACTTACGCTCACAGAGTGTCACTTTGGCGGCGCGCTGCTACACGAGAAAGAGAAGTGTGCTTTGGAAATGATGGCAGTGGCAATTAATGGTTCAGTAGCGCAACATATATTTGTTATTTTTGGCAATGCTCGCAGTTTAATTGCTTATAGGCATGAACATAATTTACAATGAACTTTGCGCGTAAATGAAGTAAATGAAAAAAAGCACCCGTGGCACACGCCATCGCAAATGACTAACGAATGACTGACCTGCACATGTGCAAGGAAGTAAACAACCTGACGGACGCGGCCATTGCACGGCATGTGCTCCCGCATACCCCTAGCGGACATGACCGCAAACTGCCCGAGGGCGAGAGTAGCGAGGTTTTTTGTTGTAGTATCATTTGTTTGAATACATGGCAGTATTCCTAATAACGAGAACGATGGTGGTCGTCGCGTTTTGCCTTAGCGTATTTATTTGCAAGCCAATGCTGCCGAGGATAGACACTCCGTCGCAGCGAAGTGAGTTTGGAGAACGCACTTGCCGGCAAGTGTACTTTGCAGCGAGTGTCACTAAGCGTTTCTGTGTGACAGCGTGCAAATGACACTAGCGGCGAAGTGCACTCGCTCAAAGTGCACTTAAGTTGCCCTGTGTGACAGGGGTATTACTTCGTTACCCTCCGCGCGGATACCGCCGTGGAACAGAGGCTTTGGAATGCTTCACGTGCGTTCAGTTCTCAAAGCGGCGGCACTTCTAGAAGCAGTTCCCATAGTCGCGGCGGAAGTGACTAGAAGATGGCTATCTTTGTCGCGCTTTCAGCCACATCTCCAGCGTGTCAGGGTGCGTTCCTAATTGATCACAAGCGTGAAGCGGTCTTTTGTGGTACCAGGCTCCCCCACCGCCGGAGGCGACTTCGCCTGTTGCGGCTTGCTGAAATGGGTGCTGGTAGCGTCGGTGGTGGTGACACCTTGATTGAAGAGTGATCCTTTCGGCCCAGGCGACGAGTGCTTGCTGTAGTTTCTGATGGGGTGTTCTGAGCAGCCGTCCCTGATTCCACGTCTGTTTAGATAGCTTGCAGGAGCGACTTGGGAGGGCTTACACCGTCTCAACCCCAAAGAACGTGATTTTAGGAAGCCAATTTTTGGATTGTGCAGTTTCGACATATTGGGCTCCATTGTGGGTACGTAATTATGACCGTCCTATATGGGCAGCGGAATCCTCAGTCGTCTGACCCGCCGCCGACCGGGCCAGACGGCTGAGGATTTTCAACATGAGCACCGACTTGGGCTTCTGAGGGGTCAGAACAACCCACGTGAGGGAGGAAGTGTTTCGGTATCTAGATGGCCCGAGAAGAGATGTCGCCGCGCTCCAGGGCTATCCGGCTATGAAGTCGGTATTTATTCACTATAACACGAATTTTTGCCCGTCTGCAGCACTAGATAGACATTTTTTCTTTCACGAGTCTTGTGCTGAGGCCGAATCGACGCTGTCTAGAAGACAGCCTGCTTTAGAAGCTCACACAGCAACCTACTCAGCAAAGCCGATCTTATGTGCAAAGTAAATGTATACTTTTTCTCAATTCACTGGTGTTCATTAGTGATTCGAGTGATTTGCTTAAACTATGCTATTTCTAGCATAGCTCATTTAGTTGTCACCAAGCATGTCGATTTCTGTGCCCAATGCTTGTTACTCTTGCTGTGAGATAGTGTACGTTTTATTGCGATTGATATGTGCAATTATGTCATTATTACTAATTATGTGCTTTGTAAGCCCCCCCCCCCCCCCCCCCCCCCCTCTGTGATGTCTTAATGGCGCTGAGGGTACTGTAACAAACAAATAAACTAAAAGTTTCAATGCACTGCAACTTCATTCACACCATTATGCTGCACTTATAAATGTCTTTGTGGGGTACGAGCATCTTGAAAATAAAAAAAACAAGTATTCTAGTATCTGTATTGCAGTATCTGTATTCCGGAATACTTTTTTCGTCATATTGCAAAAGTATCTCCGAAATATCTCGTTACGCTAAAGGCAAATGTATCTCAGTATCTGTATTTTAGGCTTCCGGTCTATGTATTTCGATATCTGTATTCCGGAATACTTTTCCGAGTATCTCTGCCCAGCCCTGGATACATCCACCGGTTTGGCCGATGTATCGTTGAAAGGTTATACGAGAACATGCGTACTCGCTATAAGGGTCCGTGAGCAGTCGTCTTGTAGACCACTGTAAGAAATGTGATAGGGACCCAGTTTTTAAAGATGGTGAACTTATGGCACTTATGCAGGCCAACGCCAACGTGAAATCTTTGAGGTTTTTGCATCCAGAAAAGTGGAGAATGTTGTATCAGCGTAGCTTCGCTATCGCGTCGCAAAAATGAATTCATGTACCTTTGAAAACTGTGTTTTGGCATTGTTACAGCGATATCTTGTTCCCCGATATGTATACTGATTGGGTTCTTTCCTGTATATTTTGACGTGCAAACGATATAAAAGATGCTTGTTAGTCAGCGCCGTGTTTGTGTCCTCTCCTCTTGTATTTGTGTCCTCTCGTCCTCTCGTCTTTTCGCTCACAAGCGTCGGTAGCGACGCCATCACCGACAGCTCAATTTCTGCGACACGAGCTCTCTAACGCTATCGCGTTAATAAATCAAGATTGATTGAAAGAGCTTATTGAAAGAGCAAGCGGTTTTCTTGTGAGCAGCTGAGATTGTTGCGGCCCCCGCGCCGGTAGTCTAGTGGTTAGGGTGCTCGACTGCTGACCCGCAGGTTACGGCATCGAATCCCGGCCGCGGCGGCCGCATTTTCGATGGGGGCGAAGATGCCATAGGCCCGTGCACTTATATTTAAGTGCACGTTAGAGAACCCCCAGATGGTCGAAATTTCCGGAGCCCTCCACTGCGGCGTCTCTCATAATCATGTCGTGGTTTTGGGACGTTAAACCCCAATATTTATTATGATTAAGGCGAAAGCATTTAGTGTTTCATACTCGCGGCGTTTGTCCGTGCTTCTATCCGGCCGTCCGTGTCTTGGAACGGTGCCAGCTGCGGCCTCTCCCCCTCACACTCTACAAAATCACGTGATGGCACAGCGGTGCATAGCAACAGTTTCGCGTTGCTCCTTCCGACGCGCGTTGCGCAACTGTTCCGCAACGCTGCGGCGGCGTCCAGCGGCGGCGTCCATCTGTGAACGCGCAACAGCCAATAATGTGTGTTTTATTTGAAATGGCTGCGATAACTGGCGGCGCAGATATCAGCCACGTGCTGCTCTCTATATGGCCTCTGAGATGCACTTCAGCAGTGCGACGAAGCACAAATGTAACCCAAGGAATAACCCCCTTGCCATACACCTCTGCAAGATAGTGATTCCAGTCGGTTTCGGTTCAGAGCGTGAGTAATTTCTTTCTGCTAATGCTACTGCTATTGGAAAATAAAAGTTCATCTATTCAGACTAATATATTTTTGTTGACCCAAATGCCATAATTTTATAAAACATTTGCCGGAAAGTTCGTGTTTTTTGCGTAATACCAGTGACGTGATCATATGGCATAGCGCAATCAAGTGTCTAAACCGCGCAAAGTTGCTTGACATCACAAAATTAGCGCACAGGATTGGATGGAGCATGGGTGCGAATTTTTCTAGAGGGCTGGGAATATAGTGACCGTAGGCAGGGCTTATAGTCTTTGTTGGCTTGTAACCGATTGTAGTGTTCTCCGACGACATTTTCTTGGTAGCAGTAACCTCTCATAACTGAGCACTGAAATAAGTTACGTTTTGTGCGAAGAATAGATCGAAATAAGATTTTGTGCTTCTCGTAAAAGAGAGTGGAAGATGCTGTTGTTGCAGAGCTATGATCGCCGGTCACGTCAGGAGTCTTCGACATGTTGTGTGGTATCCTTGTACCTGTGTCGCGGTTGTAACGATGGAACATTCTACAGCTATGTGAGTAGCTCGTCGTAGACTCCGCCAGCACTCCATTGCAAGATTGCGTATAGACCCTTTCGCTGTTTGCAAACAAAGCTGCTGGACGGCTTCCGGTTTTGTGCGCCGGCGTAGCCGAGTAGTGTTGGCGAAGAAGAAAAGCCTTAGCGAGTAACCGGCACATTTCCAACACTTTTCTCCGTGTGTCTTGCCAAATATTTGAAATAAATATTTTTCTAGCTGCACACACAACATTAAAAGAGTTAGTCCTTCACTTTAAGCGCCATCTTTTTACCTGAAAGCGGAAAAAGAGTCTTTCCTTACTGTGGCACAACTTCAAAAGCACGCTTTCTGCTTCGGCGTTACAGAGTGATAATTGAAGTGACCGGAAGTTTCTTGGGTGCAACATCTGCTGCTGTTATCGCAGGCTTGAAACCGACCGAAAAGGCGAATACCAGAAGACATTTTGGTCGGTTACAACCTTAGAATGAATGCAAGTTGCATCCACAGCCGTATGCTGTCGCAGTCAGAGAGAATTAACTTTAGTGAAGAGGAAAACTCAGCACCTCCACCAAAATATTGCAGCGCGGGAGTCGGATTCCAGCACCTCCACCTGGAATCCGACCCTCGCGCATGGCCCACGCCCTGATCACGTTCTCTCGAGGTACGCCGCTCACACGATCGCCGTCCTCTTCGCCACCGCACGGCCCATACGCGATTCGCCCCGGCACGGCGCATACAAAAGGCCACGCAAGTTGCCACACAAGTCGCCACCGCAGGGCGCACTGTGTTGCTTTTGTATATTTTAAACCCGTGCGCACCATATATTATCACACACTTCACACTAGGGCTTCGAATGACGTCAAACGGCCGTTCCTCCTTCCAGCGTGTGCTTTCCGCTTTCATATATAAGTGGTAGACCCGCGTATCAACAAATTTAGTTTATTCGAAGATTGTCATGGGTAGACCAAGGAAATTAAAGATACCAGATGAACAACGTGAACAAAGTGCTCGAAGAAAGGAACAAATTCGTCTTGCTGAATATGGTCGCGGAGCCAACCACGGTCACCCATAATGACCACAAAGCGATTATCACGGCCATTACTCTTAAGCAATAATGAAACATAGTAACGATAAAGCGGCGGAGCTTGTATTCATTCTTAGGTCGAAACCGACTATAGTGCCTAATCAAACGCGTAAATTGAACGTCGACACCGACGGCATAAGCACAAATGATGCAAAAAATCATCATAAAGAACGCCGAGGTGCGAGGCACTTAACTACCAGGCACTTAAGTCAAGGATGAGGATTGCCTCCAATTGTTTAGGTTTTGTGGTTTTCATCCTTGACAATGGTGCTAAGGGGGCCTTTGGTGCGGTACCGCAAGTTAAGTAGACCATGCTCTTCCTGTTTACTGAGCAGCATGTACTGGTGGTTTTAATGATGATCGTGATAATGATGTGGTCTGTGTGTCCAAGGCGAGACGATGCAGAAAAGTGCCAAGCAAGTGTATAGTTGCTGTTATTACAAAGAGAGAGAGAGAGAGAGAAGCATTAGAAGAAAGAATACAGCCTTATGACGGCCCATGAAACAATAGAATCCAAACAAACACAGCATCCAGCCACTTTATGTCAGTGATATATCGAGAGGACACACCGAATGCGCAGTACTCATGTGTCTGTCATTGGCGTGAAAAGCTTCGTTTGCATTTGTTCTGCGATGTTTTCGTCGATGTGTGTCATTGTTCGCTGCATATACCAAGGGCATGCGTAGCAGAAGCTGGTGCACACATTTATGGGCCCCCTTTTCAAATGGTTTCTCTGTTCTCGTCGGTTGTATGAGGATTTCCGCGTCACGCAAGCCGGAACATGCATCGTCCGTGATGTTTACGCTGTCGCACCCTGCTCCCTAATAACGTGCACATCTCGTTTAGGACAGCATAGCGCAGGCTGCACACATAGCCCTGAAAATAAACGCAACCAGCGCGGAACGTTTGTACGAGCCATGGGAAGCCCAGCTTACTCTTAAAAACCGAGAGGCATTATGCGCTATCAGTATCCAGGGCAATATTTTCACCTTTAAAGGAGCTATGTATCATATCCTGAGCTGCGTGTGCGTCGTGGTTTTTTAAATATCGTTTTTCGTGTGCTACGTACGTAAAGGTACAACACCAGAGCGCCACGAAGCTCCGCCCAATTTTACGATGTTTTCCGAAATATACAGTATAGACACAAATGGCCCAGTGTGGTATGAAACTTCTGTCGTGAAGGCTTCTCATGGCTGTTATAGGTGTACAATTATCGCGGCAACATCTCCACCCCTTTCAAGTTAATTGCTGTTTGTATTACGGCTGTCTCACCATGGTGCCTCATAAGGTCATGGCTGCTTCCAACACAGATCCTTATTACAATGGCTAAAGTTATCTATATTATGCTACAATTTCATAATACGCATAAAGTAGATCCTCTGTGATTACAGCACTCATGGGACAGCCGCGCTGGACTTGGCGTGCGTCAGTACACGTACTTCTCATGAAGGGGATGATCGTAAAGTAAAATATCGAATGTCGGAACACAAATCTGTGCTACATTGCCAATTACTGAGCCTCCCTGCCTCAATGTTCATTCATTTTACGATTAATGATTTCAGCCGGGCTGGTGACCGCGCACTTACTGAAGTTTTGTTGTCTCTATTTCTTTTTTCGAATAGCTTAGCGTCTCCTGTCGATATTTGGTTTCATATTGATGCAAGACAGACACCATCTTTAGACTACACGCTAAGATGTTGTGCATTCTCCTGGAGGACAACGGCGCGCTGATAAAACACGAAAACGCCCGAAAACACGCGCCTTCGCCGCACGCGATTTCTATAAAGGGAACAAGAAAAGCGCCACTAGAGGACATTCCGGTATTCTTGATTTTTTACGAGAAACGCTGCGCGTATCTTTCTCTTACTCTTCGGGCCCAAGTTAGCCCATAATAAATATTTATTCCCAAAATACCTGAATTGTGCGCTTACAATAGGATTACCATAGTTCGTTATAACAACATCATTCCTGTAGTTGCCTTTTTTTCCTTCTAACATCGCTGCACGTGGGAACACGAGAACTGCTCTTACCATTCCGATTTGTTGTAACATGAATCTCTATGCTGAAGAAAATAAAGTATTACTGGCTCACAAAGTCACAACAGTATGCGTAGTGACATGGAAGCAAACTATATTTTGCAGTATTATTTATTTAAATAAAATATCAGTTTTATAACCGCCGTTTAAATGTCATGTATACACTGCGTACACTGTGGTTCAACTGCTTATTCGTCAATAAATTGCGGTGGTTGAGTCGTTTCTTTTTTTCGTGATGCTTGCTTTTTCCGCCTAGACAAAACTTTACCGGCTTTTTAATAATAATGCCGTTCATTTAGTTATGATAGCGGTCTCGACATATTTGTGCAACATTATTGAACGACGCAAGCTGTCCTGTTCAGAGAAATCCTTGACATTCACGGGGCTCCTACATTCATAAAAAACATGGCTGTTCCCTCTGTCATAGGAATCGGTACAACGCGAAAGTGAAACGTGTCTTCACAGAGGTAGTTGAGCTTTTGTTGTGCATACTTTCAGCCCAAGCTCGAAGGAATTAATGCTACAGCAACAAATTGTATTGTCACGCGAAGAACGGCAAGCAGCTCGAAACTTGCAACGCGCTACTCAAGCAGAAAGGATGCACGGAACGAACATACACAGGATGAGCGCGAACTAACTGTAACAGTTGTAGCTTATTTCTGTGTGAGCAGAGCGTTCCTTTCGCAAAAGCGGCCACTAAAGTGAGCGAAGTGACCTTCGTGCTCTCAATGCAAACTTTCGGTGAGAGCACAAGACGTACACACCACCGCCATGACGATATAAGCCCGCGCACGATCGACCACACCCTGCAGAGGCGCGCGCTCATCCGCGTGGGGCGACGACCTTTAAAGCGCGCTCCTCGAGCCCTTCGCGCCATCTCTCTAGTGATAACGAAAACACGCTGATGTACCACCGATCTCTGAGTACCGCCACCAGCCATCCCAGCACCTCCACCAAAATATAATGAAAATACTGGGCTACAAGCGGTGGCTGGGTCGTAACAGTAGCAGCAGGAACTGGACGGGCGCGGGCAGCGTTGCAGCAAAACACGGGCTAGGCAGCTCCAGCTCGTGTCTCGCGCAGGACTGGCGATGTGGCTGCAGCGCTGGACATTCCTCTTCACTGCAGTGTATGTAAATAGCTCGCCGTTAGCATAGCAAAGAACGTGCCGTATGTGGCCGAATCGTTTCGCGCACCACGATGCGGAGCGAGGCGTCGTGAGTTCGACTCCCGGTGATTGAACTTTTTCTTCTGGATTTTTTCTTTGTCAACTGTTAGTCTTTATATTTTACAATGACATATCCGTGACAGAAATAAGTCGAGCCGTGGTGGACCCTGGTATAAAACAGTATCGTGTTAAAAAATTCACACATCCCCTAACGCAATCGCTTAAGACGACTAGCAGGCGAAAGCCATCTCCTTTTTCATCTCAGTAGATTGTACTGATCCCCCACCCACTCCCCGCCAATGCTTTCTGCACTTCACGTGGTCGTCATGCCACCGGGATCGCAGGCATTGGAAGCTTTCTGCGCCTGACGGGGTTTTACAGAGCCTCCGGGATCGGCCCACCTTTCACCAAACTACGATTTCGTGTGATGACGTCATCATGTGGCGTCATAGTGATCTAATGATCAAGTCACAAATTCAGCGATCTGTGACGTAATATGGCGTCATATGGTGACGTCTTTACATGACGGTGATGTTTTGCATCCCTCGCGTTTCCGACAGGTAATTCTTGCGCTTCACGAGGTACCTAAGGCTTTCGCCTTTGTAATTGCAGTGCTGGCGCGAGTAGGGTTACCACGTGCTAAAACATGTACGTATAAGCGTGTACAAAGTTAGCGCTCTCTTGTGTCGAGTGTGCCTTTATTTTGTACTTGTCGTTAGCCTGCGTTACCAACAAGTATTATGTAATACCAACATGGCTCACAATGCCACCCTCGTGTATATACTGTGTTCTCGGAGAATGCAATGCGGAATTCCGCCGGTCGCCTTCGTGGCACCGGTATAGAGATTTACGTCTTTGCAAAGATCAATAGCAGGAAGCGGTGCATCAATCAGGAAACAAAATAGGCCGAGCGTGGTCAGGGAACTGCATGCCATAACCCGTGATGGGACAGCAGGAGCCTTCAGCGCAGACCTAGATGTGTTGTGTCGCAGTGGCCGAAAGAGGAGATCGGTGGTACACAGTTGATGATGAGGAGCGAATAGAAGGAAACGGAGCAAGAACATGAATTATGCTTGCACGAACGCGAGATACGATCTGTCTTCCTTCGGAGGCTAGATTGTCCTTTTGTGGTACCCGTGAATAACGAAGTATGAAATGAGTGCGGAAATCATGGCACAACAAGAATTTACCGGAGAAGATGCAAGTGTGAGGAAGATGAGACAAGCATCTTATAGCGGAGTTCAAACCAGTGGTGGTGGTGGGGTGGCGGTGTGCGGCGTGACCACCTGACTGCGCATGCGCGTACCCTCTCCACAACCTCCTCTCCAATTCCCCTCCCTCATTTCCCCCTCTCCCTTCCCCCTCTCCACTCTTCATATGAAACGCGGGCTAGACATGCCGAAATTCTCTCCTGCGCAACGCCGCGATGAGCGCCACCGCATGCGCGTCCCCTCCCCTCTCTCTCCTCTCCTACGCTGCCCCCCTCTCGCGCGCCTGCCGACCACATTCCCCGCTGGCCCTGTGAGAATTAACGGCCAGGCTAGAGGGAAGACAAGACGCGCGTAGCGTTCCTCTTCGCGTTCTACGACGCGAGGTCGGTAGCATGCCCAACAAACGCAACGGAACGCGATCGTGCAAGTGCTCCGGCTTCGCATCGCCTCATAGTCGCCTTTTTCTTTGCCATTTCATGGCGTTTATTTTGCTGACCTATTTCCGTGACGGAAATACGTCATGAAAATAATGGTGGACCGCGGCATAAAACACTTTCTTGTTAAAGAAGACGTTGTTGTGAACCAAGATACCTAAACTATGAACTTTGTAGAAAGAGAGGACCACAGTAACAACAGAAGCAATGCAGCAGCGAGGCAATCTCCACTTCAAGGACTCCGTGGCCTACTTTTGTTGCAATTTTGTCTGTCATGCTGCAGCATAAATCTAATTTCGTTGGTTGTGTTTTTTAGACGATCCCGTGCTCATTCTCTTTTTTTTTTTGCGAAGCATTAGAAATTGCTGTGGGCATCCCATTACCAAGATTTATCCGGAGTTCTCTACTCCTACAACATGCCAAACATGCCACGAAACAATAGATCTCACTCATATGCTCTGGCGTTGCTCCGCGTTACGCAGCGACAAGGAAAACACTGAAGAGCGGTGGGACGCAGCTCTGCGCAGTCCGACATTAGAGGGACAATTATGGGCAGTCCAACGGGCCCGCGAAGCGGCCGAAAGGCTAGGTCTTTCGGTCCCAACGTGGGAGCGGCCCGCTTCGGGCTAGGAAACTAGCACGACCTATTGGACCTCAATAAAGTTCTTTCATCCATCCATCCATCTCATTACCACTCGTTTGTCGCTTGTTGAAATACGGGTTGGTCATCTCACTCTAACTTTTATTCTTATACTTTTCAGAAATAAGCGGCGTATACAGGTCTCTCGCAGCACCGCGATATTGGTTTCCTTCAGTACTTTGCTTACTGAAAACAAGAGGAAGGTTCCTTCTTTTCAAAGCTGTTCATTAATTTTCTGCTATATTGAAGTGCATGAGCTCCTGACATTCATGCACAAAAAGTAAAGTTGATACGTGCTATGCGACATCTCATACTGAAATAATTAACTATTTAACACCTACAGGTTAAAGGAGGCGTGCAACGCTTTTCCATGTAGCCGTCTTATGGCTTCATAAAAAGAGCTTATTGCCTCACGAATCGGCTGCCGCAAAAGTTTTTCGAATCCGTCAAGTACGGGCGGAGTTGCAGAGCTTTGTCGCACGCTTCAAACGCTGTCTCTTTCCTTTCGTACTAGCGAGCGCGCTGAAAGCTACTCAGGCAGGGGGATGACAAGGGGGCAAGAAGATGCGTACCTTCGTCAGCGCGCGTCATGACCTTCAGCACTTTATTTTCATTTTTTCTTCGAAAGCGCGGCTTACTTTTAGTGTGATCGCGAGTGCGCGCGGGCAAGTGGCGGCATCCTGCGGCGGCCACGGTAACTATGCAGCTCACGATGCTCAAATCAGTCAACAGCCGAGGAGTTCGGGCATATGTCGTAGTAGTTTAGGTGTATGGCATCATTTGTAGGGAGAAGGAGAGCAATTTCTAGCTGACTTTGAGAATCTATTATAAATTCCAGGCCACGTGCCGCGCTCGCGTGTTCTCAGAAGCCTCGACTATCAAGCGGCAGCGTTTTCTGACCGTGCTGATAAAGTGCTGCAAGGTCCCTTTAAGTTATATCCTCAGGGTTTAATAGTGATTGGGTTTTTCAAGCTCAATAGTGAAAAGCGATTATTGTGGGTCACGCTTAAATCACCTTCGTCAGCCGCGTCTCCTGTCATAACGCCTATTTTACTGGGTTACAGTGTAAGGCGGAAATATAGTCTCCACCCACATAAACTCGATGCTCATGCCTTTCGCCTCCGCCAGATCGTGTTGCCAGCCGTCTTTCGTTCAAAGCCTAAATACTTTCTCTCTGATAATACAAACACTTGGCCCATAGAAAAATGATTGCTCATCTTTTTTAATCAAATATTACTTTTTTTTCTGAGCACAATTGTGATAGTCTCTGAAAAATTTGCCGGAGGATTGACGTTTCCACCTAAAAACTAGTGGCACAGTCGTATGGCATGGCAAAATCAAGTATCTAAATCACACAAAAATGCTTGACGTCAGAAAATTGTCGCATCTAACTGGAAGAAGCATGTTCAATTTTTGTTTGGGGGGGGGGGGGGGGGCAATGATGATCATGATCAGCCGGGGATTTATATTCTTTCTGAGACTGTGACCGTCTGTACACTCACGGATAACCTTTCTTGACGATGCAAAGAAAGCTACGGAGGCGGCGCTTCTTAACATTAGAGCGTTTGAGAATTGGGGCCCCAAGGAGCTTGGGGACCCAAGAAGCTTGCGAGCCGCCAGGGCGCATGCGCAGAACCCAAGCCACTGTTGGGCTCTTGCGCTCGGGTTGACCCGAGACGCAAAAATCGAAAACTAGCGTGGGCCCCAAGGTGTCTTGGGTCACCAGCGAGAAGACACAGACGCAGCGCGGGCGACGGCGCAGTATGGCACGCGTCTCGCATGATTTTAAATTTCGTCACGCGTGGCGCTCCGTGCGTTTGACCCAATGCAGCCTGCGTTGGCCCAATTCTCTAACTCTGCTGATCATCTGAACGCAAGAGCAGGCTGCCCAACGCAGCTTGGGGGCCCAGCGTCTTGGGTCCCCAATTCTCAAACTCTCTAATAACTCCTACGCGAAGCAGTGCGGTATGGCGAGCGTTTCGCACCGTTGTGGAAAGTGATGGCTGCGCGCCATCAACGTTTCATATCGATGCAGGCGCCGGTAGGCGTTCGAAGCACGTAAAAGGCGCGACTTTCTCACGTGTGCAAAAACGTGAAGTGACGACGTATAAAGTAAAACAAATACAAATATCTCACTGGTGTGAGCTGCGTCCTGTCTCAAAGAGCTACATGTAGATCAGAGATGAGAAGCTTTTCATATCTCACGCAGACAATATGGACGCACTTGCGGGATTACATTCATTAGCGGTAGGACACGCCCGACTTGGTTTCTTTTTCTTTCTTTATTGTCGCCCGATTTGGTTTCTGTGGCTTTCACTTCACTGCCAAGAAAAGTTGTCCGCGAGTATAGTCAGTGTTCTTCGACGGCAGCTTGTTTGTTGCATTGTATCTCTCATTACTAAGCATTGAACGAAGTTACGTATTATGAGCTCAAGAGCTTGAAATAGAAATTCGTGCTTCCTGTAAAAAAGAGCTGGCATATGCTCTAATAGCAGAGCTATGATCGCAGGTCGCATGAAGAGCGTTGGAAATGTTGAGCATAAATCTTGTACTTGCGTCGCGGTTGAAACGATGAAGCACTCTATTTGAGCCCCTTTTTCTTTGTCGGTATCGTCAGCTGTGTATGGCGGCCTTACCATCTGTGAACGTCTTGCCAGGTTCCGCGTCACACCGAATGATAGATTCGCGAATTGTGGACAATTCGAGACCGCATGCGTTATTCGAATGCGTTGCTACTTAAGGTGTATGGCACCCTGTATGGCGGATCATTGGAGTTAGAGCTACGTCGCTGTCGCAAAGGAACGACAGCATGTTTTCCCAATTGGAAGGGTCATGGTAGGGGCCAGTTGGTTGTACATGTTTGCAACTTGCGACGCGCTGTTTGAACACGAACACACACGAAAAACAAAAGGTGGTACACACCCGAGCGCGAACTATCAACTGTTTATTTGATGGAAACATCACACATATACACTGGGTGAAAGAAAGAAAGGACTGGTAGCCTGCGCAAAGCACACAGCAGGAGAACAACCATCTGCGTCACACATCAAATCTGTGCATGTCTAATATCTAAATTCCTTGTAAAAATGACACTTCATCATCGGTCAGATGTATCGATGGCGGACACATGCCTTCGCCATGGTCGCGCATCGTAAAGCCTTCGATATTCTCTCGTTCCCTCGTGTCTTTAGATCGCGATACCACTTGCCCAGTTGATACCCTCGGTCACAGTGTACGTGATCTGGAGACGTCGGTGCCAGGCTGACGCTCGTCGACAACCACAGCGTGCAGCGTTCTCAGCCATGCATCGTATTTATCGAATTGTTTTCGGATACCTGGTTGACGAGCTGGGAGTGGTGAGTATGCCTTCTTAAGGCGCTGGCACACTCAGTTTTTCGCATTACGTGGGGAACAACTAGAATTTACAGCAGCGCCATACTGAGTTCAGAAAAAGAAAGAAGTTTCCCGACTGCCCATGCTACACTGCCCCCCTCCCCCTTTCTTTCTTTTTCTTTATTTTTCTTTTTACTTCCTTGAGAAGTAAAATGCTTTTTGTTAACATGTTTCTTGTTGTAAAGTTGCTTGGTAGCGTAGAGTGTGTTACTGTAGTATGTATAAGATTGCGTCTAGCCTTTGTGTAAATTATACTGACGCAATTTATAAATATTTAGTTCATAAGCGTCGCCAGCGCTTGCGGGTACTGTGTAACAAGACCGCACTTAATTAAGTAACAAGACCGCACATAATAAACAGACGATGCTCTTCATGTCGCCATTTCTAACTTCTTCTTTATTCTCTCCAGTCCCCCTGGCCTGAATTCTGTTGTCTTCTTCCTCAACCGCTTGAGCTTACTTCACTCCCTCCACCCTTGTTTTCATCCCTCCTGGGATGATATTTGAAAACATTAGCTATAGACGCCGATTCGACGGTTCCATTGGGACCTATATACCAGATCGTCTTTAAATGTCCTTGCTGGCTTGCTGTCTTGACAACAGAAAATGGCCCTGTGTGATTCGCACCCGAGTTCGGCAATCCTTTTCTCACCAGCACGAAGTCTCTACATCTATTCTTGGGTCCATTGCATTTTGTTTTTTGTCGAAGTTCCTTTTCATCCTCTCCCGGTACTTCACTTCGCTCTCTTCAGTTCTTCTTTCTTCTGTCAGGCTGATCATCGCTCCAACTCCTAAGCTCGTGTCAGCTGGCAAATACGTTGGTTTTCCCGTAGCAGCAAACAGCGGTGTGCATCCCAGAGCTGTTGTATAGGACCGGTTATGATGCGCTACTGCAGCTTCAAGGCAGCATTTCCATCTACCTGGGAAGTCCGGATACATACTTAGATACTGTTTGATATCTCGAATAGCTCGCTCAGCTAGCCCATTAGCTGCTGGATGATACGGCGCAGTAAACCTGAGCGTAACTCCTCGCCGCTTTGCCCATTCATTGAGTTCGTGACTCCGGAAGGCTGGTCCATTGTCTGTTACCAATACCTTCACGTTCTCAAACATCCTGCGGTTTAGAAAGGAGATCACACTCTTGGTGTCCTGCTTTCCAGCTTTTGCTGCCACCATCCTTGTTCACTCATCGACGCACAACAGGAAGGCTCGAGTTTTTTTCACACTCTCAGATTTTTTTCGAAGTTCCGCGAAGTCCATGTGAATCACCTCAAATAGTGTAGTAGAGTGCCTTGGTAATACCATCTGTTGAGTCGGCTGTTTAAACTTTACTTTGTTGATCTGGCATTCGTGACATGATTGCACATATCTTTTTGTGTCTTCTTTCATGCCGGGCCATGTGAACCGTTTGGTCAGCTTCATGCAGGTCCGTCAGAAACCATCGTGACCACCTGAATGACAACTTGTGTGATAAAGATCCAGAATTTTCGGAATTAGTGTAGGAGGCACTGCGATTCTTCCGGTTTGTGTGAGTTGTAAAGCTTCAGTCCCTTCCCAAAGATTGGCTGCACTTATTGTTTGCCATTGTACATCAACAAGCCAGATGACCCCCAGCCTGGACATTGCATCGGCGTCTTTCATTGAAGCTCCCGGGCGATGGTTCACCTCAAAGTCGAACTGTTGTAGCTCGCTTACCCACCGTGCGACTTTTCCTTTCAGCTCTGCCATTTTAAAAAAGGTGGGTAAGTGCCTCGTGGTCAGTGTATAACTTCAATTTTCGACTTTCCAGGTAAGAGCGGAAGTACCGAACAGCCTTTAGAACGGCCAGTGCTTCTTTCTCCGTTGTTGTATAGTTCACTTCCGCTTTGTTAAAAGTGTAGCTGTGGTAACCAATCACGCGGAGTTGGCGATTACTTGGCTGGCGTTCATCTCGCTGGTAAAGGGGTATTCAGACGGGGGAGGAATGCTCGGGGGAGACGGGGGGGGGGGTTGCGGATCACGTGACCACGACGTCACGGATTAGCGAGTGGGCGTGACCCCCCCGCGCCTCGTCGGAGGAGACGGGGACGTTTTCCCCGAAAGGACAAACAATCCCCCGGCGGTGGGGGATGTGGCGGAATTTCTGGCTCTTGTTTGGCCACATTGTTGCACTTGCTCCTGCAGAGAGCGGCAGTGGGTGTCCAGTCTGCAGTTGGGGTCATCTGTAGATGGGGTCATCGTCGTCAGCAGCTGGTGAAACGGGCGGTACAAGCCACAGGAGTAGTCTGGTAACACTGGTCTCCCCCTCCGTTCGCCCCGTCCGTGTGAGTGGGGGGCATTTGTGGCGACTTCTCCTCGCGAGTTGACGTCACTAGGCTCCGCCTTTACCCCCCGAGCATTTCTCCTCCGTCTGAATACCCCTTAAAGTGTTGCTCCCGTTACGTAATGTGATGCATCCGTGTTGAGCTCGAACGGAAGATCAAAGTCTGGTAGTGTGAGGACTGGATCAGACGATATAACTCGTACCAGCTCTTTGTAGGCCGTTTCGCAGTCATCTGTCCAACAGAATGGTACATCTTTTTGCATCAGTCTTGTCAAACACCTCGTTTTAAGAGAATAATCTTGCATAAATGCCCTAAAATGACCGGCCAGCCGCAAAAACACACGCAATGAGTGGACATCAAAGGGCTTCGCCAGTTTTGCGATGCGTGCCACTGATTCCTCCTTGGTGTTTTTCGTAGAGCCGTCCAGCACTCTACCCAAAAAAGTCACCTTGGTTTTAAAAAATTCGCTCTTCTTAGAGTTAACTTTGAGGTCGGCTTCTGACAAAGCTGTGAGGACCTGTGCCACATGCTGTTGATGGAGAACTTCGCTTTTAGAATAAACGATGATATTATCCACGTAGACATTGCAAAAGTTTCCAATGAAAGGGTGTAGAACCGTATTCATCATTTTCTGGAACCAGCTAGGCGAGTTCTTCCATCCGAAAGGCAGCCGGTTGTACTCATAAATGTCGAATGGCGTTATAAAAGCGGTGTACTGCTTGGTATCCTCTTGAAGAGGTACTTGCCAGAAGCCTTTACAGAGGTCTATCCTGGAAAACCAGGAACATCCGCCTGTCTCGTCTATAATTCCATCTATTCTGGGCATAGGAAAGGGAATAAGATGCATCTGGCTGTTAATGGCTCTGTAATCCGTGCAAAGTCGAAGGCTCCCATCCTCCTTGGGCGCTATGGTTATCGGCGATGCATATGGTGATACGGACTGACGGATAATGCCTGCATCCAGCATCTTCCCAAGCTCTTCCTTCAGCCATGCTTTCTTTTCCCTGGTGAGGTTGTATGGTTTCCTCCGTACAACCGTTGTGTCGTGCAGTTTGAATGGAACTTCAAACTTTGTTGTACCTGGAGGATAGCCTCCCCTGCAGAATAATTCTGGATATATTGTAGGGATGTCATCGGATTTTGTCACAATGCGAATTTTGTCTCTCTTTCTCACTGGTTGCACATCTTGGCTCACTGACACAGTGTCATCCAAGTGAATGTTAAGCTTCAGCAATTTCATGTCTGGACGAGAGAGTAGAAAGTCATACTCGATGCCGTCTATCGCCAGTGCCAGTATTTCTACAGATTGTGACTGGTATTTCAGACGTATCCTTACCCATTCGCAGTGTTCTTTTTCACGGCCGTCATAGCCCCGTACAATGACAGCTCTGCCTCTGAATATGTCCTCGGGTTTTGCTTTGCTTCTTTTCATAACTGAAACTGAAGCTCCGCTGTCTACAAGTGCTCGCATAGCTCGACCGTTCACTTCAAGTTGTATGTGCAGTAAACTCGATGACACAAGTTGGACGGTCTCATGCGTTGTATGTATGAGTTTAGAATTATTTTGCTCTCCAACGTTGCATTCATCTTTCGAGGCCCATTCTTCTGTATGAGAGAGGCGCTTTCACTAAAGTCAGAGGTGACGCCTCTAAAATCCGACGGGTACTTTTCACCCAAGTGGCTAACACTTGTCGTCTCTGAAATATTTTGTTTACTTTGGAAGCCTCTTTCAGCCCAGGGACGCGATAATAGCTTGAGTAGTTGGAGAAGCGCTTCGGGCGTTTTCGGACAGTGTATTAAAACCTGTCGTTGCAAATCTATAGGTAAGCCGTGAATGATAAGAGCAATAAGTGACGAGGTCGACAATCCAGGTTCAGCTATGCGAAGAAGTCGCTGTTTTTCAAGAAAATACTCGAGTGGCGTTCCGGACTCAAAGCGGCAGAATATTGCCTCATGCCACCGCTCAAAGGGATTCCTGTTGAAAGTTGCAAGGAAACTTTCTTTCCATTTACACCAAGGTTCAGGCTCCTGTTTGCAAAATCTCCACTCGTGCCACTTTCTTGGTATCCCGTGAAGGAACTGTCGCATATTCATCACCAAGTCTTCATCAGACAGCCATCCATTGCTCCTGGCAGCTTGTTCATAGAAAGCTATCCACGCTTCTGGATTATCGGACGCGTCGTCGAATATGTCTGGCTGGATTAGTCGCGATGATAGCGTTGCCCGCTTCGTCAAGTCTGCGACGAGAGTCTCAATGACAACGTTTTGCTGCACAATTTTCTGCTGTTGACATGCAATGGCTCTCCGTACTGTCGTTAACTCATCAGACGGCGCTGGACAGGTCGTGAAATTCCTCTCTAGTGGTGTTAGCACCACTACTGGTTCAATAAAATTTCCTTTGTAGATCAATAGCTTGCTACGCATCAGTGACCTGCAATATGGGGACAGCTGCATGCAGTTCTCTCCTAGAGAGGACATAGTATTATAAATATTTGAATATTTGATCACGGCACTCTCCGAAAACACTATTCAGTAGCCTCACGAATACGAAGACAGCTTGTAGTTTGCGCTCAGTCTTTGTAAATTTTTGCCGCGTGTGACGGCTGCCGATGTTCTTAATAATAATAATTGTTTAGCTGTAACGTCTCAAAACCACGATATGATCATGAGAGACGCCGGAGTGGAGGACATATGCAGCTTTTCTGGACACCAGCGGCCTAGTTCGCGTGAACGACACCACGTGGCGTATCGACCTTAAAGAATTCAAAAGTCCCGCCAAGACGTATGCAGTGACGCGGCACTAAATAAAAGCCACGCTCATTATGTGAAGTGGTATTTTGTAAATGCGGTGCAGTCGAAGCAAGGCGAGCGACGCGTGTCTTGTTTCGCGCTACACCGCCTTAACACAAATGAAGAACCAAGTAGGCGAAAGCACTATTCCTGCCGTTAAATGCAGCATTTAGGACAAAACTTACCGTCAGCCATGGAAACATGATCTGCCTCGCGTTATTCTGGCAAGTGCTGACCAACGTGTATCACATAAGCCGGGGGTCTAAAACAAGTGGCCCGAGGCCCGCACGTGACTGCCTTCATCACATATCATTTTCTTAATAAGTGTGTTCATGAGCTATACAGGCATGACTTGTCTAAAGCATTTTTTTTCTCTTGGGGAACCGCTGCGGTCAACATATATTCATACCCAGCAATTCCGGACATCGCTCTCAGTTCGCAGTTTTTGGCACCACGTGGCGTACGGACCTTAAAGATTCATAATTCCCGCTATGACTTCGACAGCGTAGCCGACACAAAGACAGACGACAATATTGGCTTTCACCACCGCGCGCGAACCGGCAATCGCCGACTGATAATAAAGTCCCTTGATATATAGAAAGTAGCGACACTCTCCTCCATATCCTCTCCAAAGTGTCCAACCCTCCTCTCCCAAGTGTCCAAACCTTATCTATATTCACTCCCAAACGGTCACCATGCGGGCACCGGACGTATAACCCAGCTCGCGCCACTTTCCTATCAAGAATGCTATGTCACACTGATAACGCGCGCGTTTTCCAGGCGACGGCCCGTGAAGCGGGGAGGTGGAAGGCGGGAGAGGAGGGTGCTTGGCGTGGCGGCTCGGTTAAAAGAAAGACGGTACTTTCCCAAAAATATCCAGGGACTTTCACTGATAACAGCAACGCATGCCACGAGCGGGCGGCTGCTCAACTGTGAATCAGCACTATACTCGGGGACAATTTTCTGTGGCAATGCAGTCAAGGCTACAGAGCCGAACCACGCCGTTTCGTCAGTGTCGCTGCGCAGCTGTAAGTAGTTCCGCAAAAAAAGTTTTTTGTGCGTAACCTAATTATTTAAAAATGTGCAGTTATAACTTTTAGCTGTTAAATGATAATGCCAGAAAATTATTAGTGATATTATGTGAAATAGTTTTTCGGGGGTTTTTTAGTTGCCGCGTTCCCCACTGGCGTCGCATTGGCTCTCTTCCTTCACCATCACCCTTCAGAAAAAAAAATGGCCTCCGCGTCGCCAGTGCCTTCTTCCTCCGGTTGCTTGCCAATTGGCTCGCCGCACAGGATATTCAAGAAGCTTGAGTACCAAAAGCTGTCGAAACAAACCAAGCAAGTGGTTGGCAACGTGTACGCCCAAGTGAGACTGACGAAGCCGGGACTCTCCGTCGCTTCCGTGTTTCGTTCGGTTAGCCAGCTTACCGGCGTGAGCGAGCGTACTGTCGCACGGCTCAAGGCGGATGTTTTAAAGGGTACCCTGAAGTCCCCGAAGCGTAAAAGGCTTCGTTTCGCGGCTGAATCACCAGCAAAAGTTACTGGAAAGACAAGAGTGCAGCGGTACGATAGTTTTACCTTGTCTGCTCTTCGCCGGAAAGTACATCAGTACGCCGAAACTAAAACCGAAACAAGTTCATCGAGGACTCCATTGGCGCAGTAACACAGAGCAGTTAGCTCCGCCCCCGTAGCTTTCACTTCATTGCCACAGAAAGTTGTCCCCGAGTATAGTTTTGTTGCAAAGTGGCTCGGTCCTTCTTCAAGACGACGGCATCTGGAAAGGGTGTCCTGCCCTTTCTCTCACTTTTCTTTCAATATTTTCCGAGTTTCTTCCATATTTTTCCTCCAATAGTACTACCGCTGGCCTCCCCTCGTTCCTTTTAAAGTTGGCGTCCACGCCTTTTGTCGCTGCCATGTTTTGAATCATAGAAGCTAATTTTGAGAAATAATACCATATTAAATTATGATGATGGTCGCGCGTTTCAGACTATGCATACTCTGGCTTGACTTCCCTCATTTTCGTTGGCGTCAGTTTACACAACCATTATATTGCACAACTGGGTGAAAGCGCCAAGCTGTGTGTTACAGTCGCTAACAGACTTCGCTTTTTCGTGTTCAATAAGCGACTGAACTAAGGCACAATTTTATTTGAATACTGATTATTATTCAGTAACCTTGGTTGAAGTATTTTAGTTAGGCGCCATAGTTTCAAACGTGTTGCTTTCCTTTCTCAAACTCATAATAAAGTACGCCCTAAATAACTTATGTTCCTATGCACACACAGTACACAATTTACAGCTCGCCCTCGCCTTTCTTCTCAGTGTTTCAGAAAATGAAATGAAATCGAATAAACTGACAAATCCCACCTCACTGCCTCAATGTATATCTGCTAGTCAGCAGATTTGTGCGAAGTCATGGATTGAAACCAAGCTATTGCGGCGTGCTTAAAGCAGGAAAAAACAAACGAAAACAAAAACGTGTTTCTTTACGTGACAACGTACGTTAACAGGCCCTTCACGAAATCCATTGAAAACTTTTGTTACATTTTGAAAATTTTCTGTTGCTTATGTAAACAAGGCAACTGCAAGAGTCTCGAAACGCATGTCTTCTTGTTCTCTGTGATGAATGCTTGTTTACAGTGAAAAAAGTGCGTGTTCTTTGCAAGACATTGTTTCGATTACACCTAAAGTTGTAGGTGCCATCTAGCTAAGATTTTAAGAATGATTTTTTTTTGTAAATCAAGTAATTATAGGAAGAGTTGCAAGATGTTGAACTGTCCTGTTACCGCATTTTCAGAAGATCAGCACCACTGACAACTCAGGCACTCAGTGTCTTTACCTCGGCAAGAGTCCATAAGCGAAGTGAGTTTTTTTTTTTCCGCTTTCTTGTGGACACTGTAGCCTCAGTACGTTGTAATATTCACGTGATGGGTCCCGCATGTTTTTATCGCTATTTTTCATTGCGGCACCATTCTAGTGGCGTCACTGAGCGTCTCAGATTAGAGGGTTAACTTAAGTTGCGTGTCATAGTCAGTGACTCGATCACTGCGCTGCAGTCCGTGGCTCACATTCGCAGAAAGCCCGGCTCCCTCAGAAAGGCATTACCTTCTGTATCAAATTTTGGCCGCCCTTCTGCGGAGCAGCCACTCATGTTTTGTAGACACGATCACCACAGAATGATGTGTACTGCCCATTTATTTGTAGTGCGCAATCATAGTGAGAAAATCCGAAGTGCAGGGGAGGATTAAGGGCATAAGGCAGGCTAGCCGACGTTTTCGTAGGTGAGCCTATCTTGTTCAAAGGCGTCAACGACCAACCCTTTGATACATATGGCGCCTTTGACGAATATACCACCCATCGAAACATCATCTAACCGGTATGAGGCCCCTATTATGGCGAAAGCCGTAGATGCCTCATCAAACGCGAAAAGTGACCTTCGGCGTCTTCGAGATTTGGCAATATCTCTCGATACTTCGCGAGACCGGCGTTGGCGTTGAAAGATGCAAAAAAAAAGTAATAAAAGTTGGTTCAGAGTCACGTGGTACTCAAGTGAATATGTGTGTGTGTGCAGTCGGCGTACCAAAAGTCACATGACCTCAGTGTAACATGACGTCATCATGACGTCACAGATCGCCAGAATTTGACACATCGTGGTGGCGACATTCAAGGGCATCGTCACTTGATTAGAGGCGGGCCGATCACGGAGGCTCCGCAAAACCATGTCAGGAGCAGAAAGCTTGTAACGCCTCCGATCCAGGAGGCAGTGCAAAAACACGTTGAACTCGGAAAGCTTTTGAATATGGCGGGGGAGGGGAGGATCAGCACGTCCACCGAGAAGAAAAAGAAGAAGAGATTGGCTTTCGTCTTCGAGACGTCTTAGGCGATGGCATAAGGGACCCTCTGAGAATTTCCTGTTCAGACAACCTCTATAGCACACCTATTCGGTGCCTTTGACTACGCTGTCTCTCATCGTCACAAATTCAGTCATGCGATACTACCAATAAGCACTTCACAAAATTTAGAGGGCAGTACTAACATTTATTAGTCCAAAGTCGCCGACATGGGTCACTGGGGGGCAAAAAGATACGACCCGTTGAACAAAACCACACATTTATGCTTCGTCGTTAACGCGGGAGTGTCACGCACTAAGCTTCGCCGAAATTAAGCTTGAGAATGTTCTATTGCAAGCATAAGTTAGTCCGTACGTAATCTGGAAAAGTTCACATGCGCATGCTATGCGCATGTGAACTTTTCCAGATTACGGACGCTATTACTTCGCGATGAGGTATTCCAGTTACCACGGCGGATGTTTATTCCGCCCCTCCGATCTTGCTTCTGCTCCCTAGGCTGTCTTCTGGCGCTGCTGTTGCACGTGAAATGTTTCAGTGCAGCGCATTTTACTTCGTGGGATACGAGTCAAGCAATTTATTCTCATGGTATCCGCGTTTCTTTTTCTTCCTCGCGCCATACACTCTAAAAAAATCCTGCGCTTAATATCACGCTAAACTGTTAATTTAAGCGTGATGCGCATGTAAATGATCTGTGGATATTGTTTCAAGCACCACGTGACCGAAAATAAGCGTGACGTCCCTTCAGGTCAGCGTGGAAACAAGGCTGCATGCCGTGGTTCATGCGCATGCGCATACGCGTTCTCCCCGCGGTCCCCGCGCTTTTGCGAGGAATACGGAACTGTATTTCGGGAGGCTGCCGCGCCAGCCACACTGCCGAAGAGCGTCTGTATCGCAATGTTCACTTCAGAAGATATTCTCGGCGTGCAACGCGGGCGGTGCAAGCACACCAACTGTGAGTGTTCCGAGTTTATGAGAGAAAATCCACCGAGGTGCGACGGCTCAGGAACGGCCTTTCCGCTCGGATTTATTTTAGGGGCGAAGCTCTTTAAGGCGGCACCCGTTCGTCCCTCGTAGTCGTAGTAGTGCGTAACCAGTCGTAACGCTAGTACCAGATCTTGACCTCCAAGGTGGTGCCGGTGGGAGATTTTTCCTGTGCGTTGTTGAACAATAAAAAATTCGCAGAGTGCGCGTTAACTAAAAGCCAAATTCTTCTCTCTCTAAAAGCCAATTCCCCATTAGCAGCCATTGGCATGTTTCAGTAGGAAACGTTAGTAGAAGTGTAAGTGTTAGCTAAAAGCCGACTTCTTCTGTCTCTCATTCCCATTAGCAGCCATTGTTTACCTCCAAGGTAGTGCCTGGTGAGATTTCTCCTGTGCGTGATTAAACAATAAAAATTTTGTTCAAAACGCCGTTGATTGATGAAATAAACCAACGAAAGACGCCAGATGTTTTCTAACCCTTTCAGTCACGAATTATGATGCACTGTCTGCAAATGCATCAAATTTGCATGGCATGATTTCAAGGCACTCAGTATTACATTCCAAGAAATAAAATGAAGGAATGTGTTGTTTTGTGTGAGTTTCAGCAATTAATGTTAATTAGCATGTAATTAAAGATCTAATTATTCTGCAATCAGTCAGCTTCAATTCTTGCATGAAAGGAATCAACTATTAGGCCCGAAATGCATGCACAGTTTGTTTTTTGGTTGTATGCTTTTCGAGCGAAGAAAAAAAATATTCTTGACGTCGGTCCTGGGACGTCGCACGTCGAACGATCGTCGAACATGGTAGTGTCTCTAGCAAAGTGATCATCTGCGGCAATAAGCAGCATAATGAAGTTAAATAACCGCTAGTAGTCTTCTCAGGAAGCCTGCACGAATGTGCACACTAAGTTTCAGGTCATTTGAAGAAACACGCGGTGCGTGATGTGACTCCGAAGTTGATGTGTACAAATGTACACACCGTGACTGAAAGGGCTAAAAGCAAAACAAAAGAACGCCAGATGTTTCTAAAGCAAAACGAAAAGACGCCAGCTGCTTAACGAAAGACGCCAGATGTTTTCTAAAGCAATGGTTTTCTAAACAATGAAAATTCACAGCGTACATGTAAAATTAAAGTGAGCTGCAAGTCGTCATAACTCATCGAACCTTTAGTATAAACGCGCCCGATCTCACGTCGGTGATGATGCACTGGGAAGAATTCACGGAAGATTCACGGTTTACCGATGAACCTCCGCAGCTTCGCCCACTCATCATCATTCACTCCGTGGATATGCTGTGATTTTTTATTTATTTATTTACAAATACTGCTATCTCGATAGAGCGAGACATAGCAGGAGTGGGTACATGAGTTAGTAAATAAAACTACAAGCATACAAAACATTGAATCACACAAAGCAGAAGAGGGGACACGAGTTACAATGCATGATGCTCGACATACAATGAGGCATCATTAAAGCATGACGAAATGTGGTTCGGCAGTTCTTCCACAAACTGTTCATTTGGCCTTTCCCGCAAGGAGCCATCTCAGCTGTTCCAAATTTCTACAACGCTTGGAAAAAAAGAGTACTTAAAGCAATTTACAAATGGCTGAAAAGGAATAATATTAAGTGGGTGGGATCGGCGCGTGGCACGCCTAGTGGAATGACTGAAAGATATCGGCGCTTGGATGCGACTGTGGCCGTGTACAATCTGATGAAGCAGTGCGATACGCTCAAGCGTGCGACGATGAGCCAAAGGTTCTAACAACAAAGCGCATGCGTGAGCAGCAGGAGAAAAATCGCGGTCATATCTGCGAAAAATGAACCGTATTGCTTTCTTTTGTATGGCCTCAAGCTTATTTATGTCAACTGTAGTGTAGCGCGACCATACCACCGAGGCGTACTCTAGTAACGGCCTGACGAGGGATTTGTAAGCAGTTAATTTGCAGTCCCTGGTAGAGTGCTTGAGGGTTCGTTTCAGGTATCACAGTTTCCTAAGTGCCCTAGCACAAAAGTTTCCTAAGTACCCTAGCACGACCCTAGCATGGTGTATTTACTGTGGCCACGCACCTACGCACCTGCCATTCATGGGCCACTGGAATATATAGGTAAGAACTGCTGTAAAAGCAAGCGATAATTGGCTACCTTAACAGTGTAGTTGAAGTGTCTTTTTCACCTGTAGCATTGAGGTTTGGTTAAGGAAATAATTTTTTTTTTACAGACGCCCCTAAGTGATTACATTGGACCGTGCATTGTTTGGGGCAAAAGAAAGCTCCTCATCTGCG
The DNA here is from genome assembly GCF_013339695.2 of Rhipicephalus sanguineus. Classification (NCBI taxonomy): domain Eukaryota; kingdom Metazoa; phylum Arthropoda; class Arachnida; order Ixodida; family Ixodidae; genus Rhipicephalus; species Rhipicephalus sanguineus. Next base: position 48,916,152 of record NC_051184.2, read on the forward strand.
GCAGCGAACAGGAGACCATTCAAATGAGGGCAGAGACCTCTCCAGAGAAAGCACTAGTGATGTGCTTATGCATGTACTACATGAAAGACCTAACGTATCCGGCAGCGTATCGCCAATTGCTTGGCTTCGTCCAATCAGTCGTCAAGCCGGGCTCGAGCAAAGAAGTGTCAGGGGCCCAAACAAGATTGAAGAACTTGCTTACCGCATTGCGGATTTAAAGAAACGGCGTCTTAAGCATTATGAAAATATATCAGGTGTCAGCTCTGCAACTTCTTTGAGCTACTGCTTCGTTCCATCGCATTTTGAGGGAGTTTATATTTCACAAATAAAAGGAAAAAATATATGGGTCGTATTCCTTTTGCTGCTTACAATCTTCGTGTTGGCTTGATAGAACGCCACGGAAAAATAATATGAAAATGTATTTTGGACTAAGAAGTTGAAATACCTCCAGCCACAAATTCTTGGAGGAAACCCGACGTTTCGAGACCGGCTTGGTCTCTTCTTCAGGGGTGACTGTGCTGATGAGGGGGGCTTCGTCGCAGCTTGTTTTTGGCTCCGCCTTTCTCTTTCCCTCACGTTCCGGAGGCCGTGCACGTAGATCGGAGGCATTGTTCCGAGGGACCGGCTCACATTCGCAGGTGTGTTCTGGATGTGCCACGACTCGAGTAAGAGCCTCCTTCCCAGATTCCTTTCCGTTTCTATGATGGAAGCGCCCTCGAAGTCAATTTTGTGGTCGTGCTTCTCGCAATGCTCTGCAAGGGCACTGCGTTGTATTTCCATCTTTCTGACGTCGTTTTTTATTTGTGGTCGTGCTTCTCGCAATGCTCTGCAAGGGCACTGCGTTGTATTTCCATCTTTCTGACGTCGTGGATGTGCCACTCGAGTCGTGGCACATCCAGAACACACCTGCGAATGTGAACCGGTCCCTCCGAACAATGCCTCCGATCTACGTGCACGGCCTCCGGAACGTGAGGGAAGGAGAAAGACGGAGCCAAAAACAAGCTGCGACGAAGCCCCCCTGATCAGCACAGTCACCCCTGAAGAAGAGACCAAGCCGGTCTCGAAACGTCGGGTTTCCTCCAAGAATTTGTGGCTGGAGGTATTTCAACTTCTTAATTCTTCCACCCAGCCAGACAGACTTCTGTCGAAATGTTTACATTTATGTATTTTGGACAACGCGGCCACCTAAATTCTGGAAATGCTGTCCTATCGTTTCATAAATGGTGGTCATGATTCACTATCTTCCAACGCAAGGCGCGGCACAGCGTTTTTTAGGGCATTACCCCTTTGTGCAGAGAAATAGGGAAAGGCTTTTGTACAGATGAAATTGTCGATCAGGGCTTACCCAAACCGCTTGTTAAGGGATTAGTTTCAGTGTCAACGGCGGGAGTGTCTTGCGCAATCTCTATGCAGAACATTCAGCACCTACTTCGCCTGCCTGCTGCCAAGGTCAAGAGGAAAGGACAGGTTTGTTAGCAAAGCTCGCTTCGGGGAAGCGACCGAAGACGACAGCGACCGCTGCTTCAAGCTCGCTAGTGTCTGCGCTCAAGGAGAGACAGGAGAGGGAGTGGGGCTCACCCCACTCCGTCTCTTTCCGCCTCTGGCGCAGATCCTCCGCGCCGTCTTTAAGCGTGAAAAACGGTCACGCCAATATAAACGTGGGAAAAGCGGCCCATGTCACGCCTGGCGTGCGTGAAGAGGATGTTGCCGGTCAACACCTATAGGCGTTGTCCGTAAGCGGGGAGAAATGTCACGCGTAGCTTAAGCGTGTAAAAATTTCGAAAATTCACGCTTAGGAAAGCATGGGATTTTTTAGATTGTAGGTTGGGAAATCCGCAGTATGATTAGAGGCTAAATACTTGTGTAGCTCATTGTTCGTACACCGGTGCGCCGAGCAGACAATGTTGAACCAGCTTCAATGGAAAGCTTCTGAGCTTTCATTTTTGCCAATACAATTAAGTGTAAACGGTCACATTAGCAGTTTTATGAGTTGACAATAAAAAACGACCGTTTTAACTGATTTGACGTATTTCATCAGGGCTTATAGCTTAGAGCGCGAGGTTACGTTAAATCCAGTTAACTTGTATATTCAACAGCTAGGGCACACTGTTCATTCAGCTGTGGTTAAGCCCTCTTTCGGTCAGTCCAAGAAACACCTCTGTGAGCATCATAAACATAATTATCATCATCTTCAGCCTATTCAGTGACCACTTCGAAACTGAGGTTTTCTCTAACGATCTCCCATTCCCTCTATCCTGCGACAGCTGATTGCACTTTATTCCTGCGACACTCTTAATTTCATCACCTCGACCTAACACTCTGCTGTCATTGACTTCGTTTCTGTTCTCTTGGTATCCATTACGCCGCACTACCGGCACATCAAGTATCGGTCCTTCGTATTAGTGACCTGCCCAAGTCCACTTTTTAACACGAAAGTGTTTTATGCCGGGGTCCACCAAGACTTCACTGACGTATTTCCGTCACGGATGTGACGTTCTTAAAATGTACCCGAACATAATACAAAGAAAACACCATAATAAAAAGTTCCACGAATATGGAAAATTTGAGAATCGAACCCACGACCTCTCGGTCCACGACGATAGATCGCCGAGCGTTTAACCCATTGCGCCACAAACGCATTTGCGGAGACCTACACAGACGCGCCTTATATATCTAACACTCCTCCGTGTACCTGCGCTCTTGCTCGGGGCGGTGCCGCCGGCTACGAGCAGAAAAGAGAAGTACTGCATTATGACACTAACGCGCACCGACAGTGAGCGCTTCGGTGGTCTCAGCACTACGACGCCTCGATGCCAGCATTCGAAGGGACGTTGGCATCAAGAAGCACTACCAGCGCCACCTAGGTGGCGTTCGCCCTACTCAGCACAGCGGAGCGTGGCCTCCGCAATTAGCTCTGAAAATGTTTCTGAAGTTGATCGCGGAGCTACAATTGCGACGCGCTATACGCGCTGATTTGACTCGGTGACGATTCAGTTACGTGCTTCGTCTTTCGCGTTGTGCTAGCGTGTGCAGCGTAGTGCAGCTTCCATATGCACCAATGGTGTTTCTCCGCTGTCTACTGATACGAGTGTGATGGCACCGACTACGAGAACTGCGGCATTAAGCGCCGTCGAAAGACAGCGACGTCAGCGAGCTAACGTCGCGCAAGTGAGTTTGGTGCAGCGATGGACACGCCAGGGGGGAGCGGGAGGCCTTCGCGCGTTCACGGCTCAAGCTGAGAACTCTGCCTCTTGCTTTCCAGAAGTTGACCGCATCGCAACCCAACTGGCTGCCATATACACACCGAACCAAGACCAAAATGATCGTACCTTCGCCGAAGCGACCCGCCAGCGGGACGCCGCTCGACAATACGACGCAGGATGCCCAGCACACCAACAGGATGGTCCACAACCCCCAAATCATGCACCCTTCGCTGCAGCGGACCGCGAGTTCACCAAAGTATTCAGTGACAACCCGTTCGGTTTCGCCTGCACGGTTTGCGAACGCCTGTGGTTCACGTGTGATTTGCGCGATGCTCCGGCGCGTGCAATGCAGTGTCTCCGGACAATGTATCCCGGTCGCGAGTTTTTCCAAGACTTCCGCTTATGATGATGAAATGAACTTTATTTGGTCCTGGAGAACCCCGATCAGACAACCCCCGAAGGGGGGTCCGCCGCAGTTGCTGGCCGCGCCCACGCCGGTACTGGAAGACCGCGGCCCTCCGCCCGTTCGCAGGCCTCCTGGACTGCCGACAGCTGGACTGAGAGCTCGTTGCTTTTAAGAGCCCTCTCCCAGTCCTCTTCTGTGCTGAACTTTGCGCTAAGTAACGCCGGGCACTGCCAGAGCATATGAGCGAGTGTGCAATTATCCGCCCCACAGCTAGGACATCCTGGATTTATGCCTTCAGCAAAGTGGCTAAACGTGCTGCGAGACGGGAAGGACCCTGCCTGCAGCATCCGGAGAACCGACGACTGCGGCCTAGTAAGCTTGGAATGCGGGAGGGGGTATCGCCGCCTTGACAGTTGATAGTGCGAAGTAACTTCGTTGAAGGTGCCAAGTGGATCCCTGAAGCTCTCCGTGAAGCCGCCTCCGGACCCGCCCGCACCGCCGCGGCACGTGATTTCTCGCGCACGGTTATGGGCAAGTTCGTTGACGTTGGGAACTGTCGGATGAACCCCTGAGCCCATGTGGGCCGGGAACCAGGTAATTGTGTGAAAGCCTCCTACAGCCCTCGAACTGAGAATAGCGGCAGCCTCTCTTGAGACCACACCCGAAGCGAAGGCCCGGAGGGCAGCCCTAGAGTCGGTGAATATCTCAGGACGCGAAGGGTCCTTCATAGCTAGAGCTATCGCTACCTGCTCTGCTACGGAGGCAGACACCTTCCTAACGGAAGCTGAGTATAGTACGCGACCGCGATGATCAACAACCACGGCCGCAAAGCTGTCCGAGCGGCCATACTGCGCCGCATCGACGAAAGCCACCTTTCCCGGGGATTTACCTACGAAGTCAAGCAGAGACTTGGCCCGTGCCGTTCGCCGGCCAACATTGTACTGCGGATGTACATTACGCGGGAAGGGTTCCACCTCATAAGTACCCTTCATTGTTTGTGATAAAAATATCTTCTGTTCCGCACTGCCCGTATGATGACATCCAAGCGACTGTAGGAGACGCTGCCCAGCCTTGGTGGAGGAGAGCCGCGCGACCTGAGCTAGTTGCTGTGCCTCAATCACCTCCGAGAGGGTGTTGTGCATGCCCAGGTTCATGAGCCTGTCCGTGCCGGTACTCATGGGGAGTCCTAGCACCCTTTTAATACTTTTCCGCATTAAAGTGTCGAGTTTATCCTCCTCGCGTTTAGACCAATTTAGAGATGATGCGACGTAAATAATATGGCTCATGAGAAACGCGTGGTAGAGCCGAAGGAGATTACTTTCCCTCAGCCCTCCCCTGCGGTTTGAAACCCGTAAAATAAGCCGAATCATGTTCTCCGTCTTGGAGGTGATGCGGGCCAAAACCTGTGTGTTTCTGCCGTTGCATTCAAGAAGGAAACCTAATATCCGAATGCAGTTCACTCTGGGAATCGCTTGCCCGTCCCTTGTGGTTAGCGCAATCTGTACCTGATCAAGCGGTGAGTGGGGCCTCCTCCCATGGCTAACAGGTCTGTAGAGAAGCAACTCCGATTTGGAGGGTGAAAGCCGAAGCCCCGTGCCCTCCAAAAAACTTTCTGTGATAGACAGCGCCATCTGGAGCGCTTCCTCCACCTCAGCATCCGAACCTCCCATGCACCAGACAGTAATGTCGTCGGCATATAGGGCGTGGTTTGTATTGGCTACAGTGGAAAGACGCTCCGAGAGGCCTTTCATGGCTATGTTGAACAAGAGAGGCGAAATTACCGCACCCTGCGGCGTGCCCCTCGCACCCAGGGTGAAGGTTCCTGATTTTGACTGCCCAGTCTTTATGGTTGCTTTGCGCTCCCTGAGGAAGGCGCGAACTGTTTCACTTTCGTGTTCTATACCGATTCCTATATCAGAGGGATCAACCACATTTTTTTTCTGATGATGTTAACTAGGACGTCGGCAACGCCTGTTTGTTCCCTTATTTCCTCTACGTATCAATCAGTTTCAGTTTCAGTTTCAGTTTATTTTGGACATAGTTACATGACATGAAATATGTCCACGAGGCAAGGCAAAAGGAGACTCGTATGTCTCCTGACGAGGCCTTCACCCCGGACTTACACGGGGAATCGGTGTCTTAATGCGGGCCATTTTTTTCTTCCGTCAAACATTGCGTGGCACTTCACTTTTTTCTCGAGTTTCCTTGTTATCCTCCAAGTTTTCAGCCCCGTATGTTAGTACCGGTAATACGAAATTGCACATGTCAGCAAACGCGCTCATGAGTCGACTCACTCAAACTCATTCAGACTCAGATCGGGCCATGAGTCTGACTCTGAGCGAGTCCGGGTAAGTAATGTTTTCGTGTGTTTGAGTCGGAGTGAGTCCGACTGAGGAAAATTTTAGTGAGCCTGAGTCCAGGTGCTTCCGGTTTAGAAACATATGGGTGAGTCTGAGTACGAGTCAGCCCTAAGCACAAAATATATTTCTTTTTAGTGAGTCCGAGAGGGCTACCCCGCCTATTGCCTACCTACGGTCATATCTACTCATCATTCAGCATTACTATCAGTCTTATATCCGCTTACCATTATACCTAAGTCTATTCACACATATGGCAACGCACGAGCGTTCACGCGCCACCTCAATATTTATTGATCAGAGGTGTGAGGTGTGTGTCTGTGTGGAGAGGGGGGGGGTGATCTCCCCGTGCAAACTCTTTCACGGGAAGTTCTTGATAATATATCTCATGTGAGTCGCGTATTCCATAAATGTGTCCTTGCATAATTTAAGCCACTTATATTACGTGTTTGATGGTGCAAGTTCAAAAGGCACTTCGTAGAGCACCGATTACGTGAGATATTGGCGTTAAAGAGCATCGGCACCATGACCGAAAAGGCTAATTTAACGCTAACAGACTCATGAATCGACTCACTCAGATTCACTCAGATACAGGTCAAGCCGTGAGTCTGAGTCTGAGTGAGTCCGGCTGAGTAATATGTTGGTGAGTTTGAGTCCGAGTTAGTCCGGTTGAGAAAACATTTAGTGAGTCTGAGTGAGCCCGATTGACGAAAATTGGTGAGTCTGAGTTTGAGTGAGCCTTCGGAGCAAAATGTATTTCTTCAGTGAGTCTGAGTGAGCTTCAATTTTTTTGCCGACCTACGCGCAATTCTTGTATACATCCCGCTTTATGAACAGCGGTGAATTGCCTGTCATGGCTTAGGAATGTCTATCTCAAGCACTCCAGCCCATCATCGGCGAGTTTTCGTTTAATGAGTAGGTTACCCTTTAATTATTGGTGTCGATCTACATGCTCTCGCGCAGGTTCTGAACACTGGTTGCTAATTTTGAGTTCTTCTAAGGACTCAAAACAGCCGAGCACGCAGCACGGTTAAATTTGCAGATACAGGAAAAAATATTTTTATTATCACTGCTCCTCCGCTTGTGTTTCTTTGGCGTAAGGTGATTCGACACATCTTTTTTTTTTCTTTGCGGGCTCACTACAGGCAGTAGTATATAACTCCTCCAAAAAATACTTACAGAGTCCCAGTTTCACGCAGGAGCGTTTTACAGCACTTTGAAGGAAATCTGTACATTTATGGCGTCATATATATATATATATATATATATATATATATATATATATATATATATATATATATTCTGAGCTTTCGGCCGGGGACCGGCCTTTATCAAAGAATGCATTCGTACATGTACGAATGCATTCTTTGATAAAGGCCAGTCCCCGGCCGAAAGCTCAGAATAAATGTTATGTTTTTCACTGTGACTAGTTTTCTTTCATATAATTAAACCAATAGCCAGGAATATTCTTTCGAAACCCTATATATATATATATATATATATATATATATATATATATGAAGGAAAGAAGTGTTGATTTTAAGGGCTTGTTTTCTTTGTTACACACAATATTAATGAACACTAACAGACAATAATGCCAAGGAAAGTATAGAGGATGTTTTTAATAGTAAATGTAAGGTAAATGTGAAAAAAGAAAACTGGACGAAAAGATAGCTTGCCACGGGCAGGGACCGAACCTGCGACCTTCGAATAACGCGTCCGATGCTTTACCAACTGAGCTACCACGGCGGCCATCCCCCCCCCCGTCCACTTTATAGGGTATATATGTACATTTAAACGTGGGAGCGTGAGTCAGCGCCGCCAGTAGCCATGACGGCGAGTGTGGGACACTCTTTTCCTGCCTGTTGGCGTCACGTAGCGCGTGAACTTATTACGGGCTGGCAGCTGACCAATAATCCCTCGCATACTACCTGAAAGCATCAAGTCTGCCTGAACGAGGCCCTCGCTATGAACTTTTCTTTCTTCACGTTTACCTTACATTTACTATTCAAAACATTCCCTATACTTTCCTTGGCATTATTGTCTGTTAGTGTTCATTAATATATATATATATATATATATATATATATATATATATATATATATATATATATATATATATATATATATATATATATATATATATATTCGCTGTAATGTCTGTGCGAGTCAAAAGCCCTGAGACGAAAACTTGGAGTACGCGGGGGGTCTGCATGGTTCAAGTATGAACCAACTAGTCTGCAAAGAAGGTTTTCTTGCCGAAACTTCGTGCTTTGCCCGGTCGGGCGCGGTCACGCACGCTTTGTTTTTACAGAGATCAGGAGACGGCTCATGCCCTTCTAAGCGCTGTTCTCGGCGCTCAGTTTGCGACGAAGGTCGCTGCGCACGTTGCAGCGGCTGCATTTCCTTACGCGGCGTATTCTTCAGTTACGCCGGGCTGGTTGCTAAAGTATATAACTGTTAGCCTTACTTCACATAACATTCAAAATTGTTGCTATTGCATCATTGCTTCACCCTTGATGTGTAACTGCGGATTTTTTCTCTTCTGTTTGCCAACAAAAAAGTAAGTGGCCTCGTTTAAAAGTTCAACAGAGACCTGATGTCTTATTTGCACATGGCTGCATAGGTAGATGTAGTGACATATTCACCACCCCATGAGAGTATACTTTAATGACTATACCACTGCATTCCTCTCTGCATGGACGACGACCAAGTGAAGTACGCGACTAGATATCTCTGCCTTAAAAGGTCATTTTTTTTTCTTTGGAAAACCTGCACAAGCGATGAAAATGTTGCACCCGTGCTTCGCACAGAAATAACCGTCTTCGAAGCAGTACACGGAGCAACGTCGTGGAGCCCGTACAGACGATGTGTAACCGTTAGTGACAACATACATTAAAGAAGCCGCGAGTTCATAGCACACATTCCTGGTAGGATCTGCAGAGGGTCATCAAGCGGCAATGAACAGCTTCATTACTGTCGCAAGGCTGACACATACGGAACGCTACCCATTTGAAGGAGTGCGCAAAAGAGCTACCGAAGAATTTGACAACGAAGAATGCTTGTGCGGTAGTGTGGACGCTGCATGCTACTTCCCGTCTGCGTCGAAGAATCAAACGCTCGATCACGGAATTTTGAACCGCCACCTACGCAGGAATCATGACATGATGCTTAACCAATTCGCGCAATTGACGAATTTGAATGTCACTCCGGCTGAGTATTGCTCACAACTGATAGGTCACTTTTTTTCTGATTACTGCTTAGTAATTCCCTTATTTGCTGCATTTCTTAGCGAACCTTTCGCACTTTGAGCGTTTCTATCTATCTATCTATCTATCTATCTATCTATCTATCTATCTATCTATCTATCTATCTATCTATCTATCTATCTATCTATCTATCTATCTATCTAGCCGCCTACGTCTGGGTGCTCTCGTGATCGCCTCCTTTACTTGGTGTAGACCAAAATTGGCATGGGAAGACAAGAGGATTTGACGAATATGACTGTCGGGTCATGACATGAATAATGTGAAAATCCTGTCGCGTACGTCGGCAAACCCTTTCCTCGAGACACGCGTGGCACACACCCGTTTACCACGGGCCGCGGTGTACGGGTATGCGCCACAGGTCATTGCCACTTTATATCTACCCAGGAACGGCGAGAACACACATTGGTAATTTAAATGCCAGAGCATTAAGAAAAACCGACATCGGCAGCGTTGACCTCCGAATGGAAAGAATCAAATCTAGGATCTCAGCAGGAATCGAACCCAAGGATTCTGCGTGGCAGTCAGATATTCCAACACAGAGCCACGCCAGGTCTAGAAACTGCTTTGGAAAAACACCCAATGCAGGCGTAATTTCGGTGCAACATCAATTGTGGTTGTGGTGCTGGGTATATAATTGTGTAACAATGCAATAAACATGTACTCCTACGATAAAGGCGTCATGTCAGGTTAACGTCTCTGGTTGCAGTGTTGGCTCCGCTTTTATAGCAGTCTAATAAAGATTGCATTTGTATTCCCATGGTTCAGCAAGCTATAATGAAGCATTGCTCGACCCCGGAAGAATACATTAACGAAAGTTACGTATGATATTCCCATTATTGCACCGTAAAGTGCATTTAGTTTCGATAATAGTGACGTATGTACTCTAACGTGAGGGCTGACGTTACGTCGCACCATAAGTTACACTTTAAACGTCAATGTTGTCGACGTGCCTGGTAAGCCCAACATGTGCACACAGCTACTACACTTACAAAATCAACTTGATCAACCTCGTAACGCTTGGCTAAAAGCCATAAAATACAGCGTAGAAGTACTCGCTGACTGCTTCGCATGAAACAGATTCCCAAGAAGCATGGGATCTGCCGAATTTTTGTTTGGAGCAACAATCTGAAAATGTTTAAAATTAATGTCAGTACTTCTTTAACGAATAGGCCGACTACGTCACGGGACCCTGGAGTGCTATTCGAAATCGAAACTGCCTCAGGTCCTAACATACGAGCATATAAATAAACATTCGTCTCGCGCTGGGGCAAATGAGTTTCGTTGCCGTTATTAAGGAGACTGTCGCCACAGATTGGGAGAAAAAAAAAAGAGGTTCACAAATTTTCTGTCAACCTTCCTTTAAGACATGCAAACTGCACGTAGTTATACTACGGTCACGTAAAAGCGCGTGCGTTGTTCTTCAGTCCCGCGTACAGGCAGCATCGGCAAGCCCAAATAAATCGTGACACTTGCTGGACAAATAAAAATGAAAATTTAAATAAAAAAAAAATAAATTACGACTGGATTCTGATAGCGTTCATGTCAGACCAGACTTTGCGTACAGCAGCCCAAAAAAAAGCATGACGAATGTTCTATTCTTGAAGCAGTTTGCGCATGCGTGTGGGAACGACATTGGTATAAAAGGCAAAGCCGCATGGTCGACAAGTAACAGCGGTTTAACTCTGTGTTGGCAACGATTCGTGCGACTTCTTCCCGCGGTGGGCACTTCGCGTCTTCCTGCAGCTGTTCTTGGGCGACCGATTCACTGATCGAGCATTTGCGTATCGGCATGGCTTGGTGTCTGCGTACCAGGAGCCAGGCCTCATGGTTCTACCAACAGCGCTCTAAGTGAAGGTGAGTTATGCGTTGTAATATTTTCGTTTGAGCATTCGTGTTTCGCTGCAGGTGGCAACGAAGATTCATTTGTTCAGAGTAAAGTGGTAATACTGAAAGTTGACATTAGCGCAAAAAGCCTTCAAGAGTAATAACAATTCGTCGGGTTTCACGTGCCAGAACGACAATATGAATATGAGGAACGCGCTTCAGTATAGTAACGGAGAACGGGCCAACAAAAAAGCGGCAGATAGTTACTCTCGCAGAGAAAGAAATCTGATGATGAGAGCAGTGCTTTAATAATACGCAGTAGTCCTGTTATTCTTTCATTTATTCGCTCCTGCGAAGAATTTGGGACGCTTCTTTCAGCTAGACCGGCTTCCGTCGACACCTAGCATGTTGCCGTCCTATACATCACAAAGCCTACCGAGTAAGCTAACTTGAGTGCGATACCGTGACATTTGCGCCAACGGCTACAAGAGATGCGTTCAAAGCCTACCGAGTAAGGTAACTTGAGCGCGATACCGTGTTGCGTTCACTTCAGTTTTGGTCGAAGGTAGTGGCGTGTTTGCACTCTTCCTGTTTTCGCGGATTCTGCGAGTTCTACAGCTTAGAAATAAGCGCCGTGACTTTTGTCCTGGCGTGGTTTCCTTTATATGGTGCTACATATCTGTTACTACTGCCGATAAATGTAGCCGCACCGTTGGCAAACATTGAAACAATCTAACCGCAGGTTCAGTGCCGTCGACGTTGCCGGCGCTGCGCTTCGAAATGATGTACAGTCGCCCATTTTTTTAACCTGAACGCGCGAGCGTCGACCGCCGAGTTGATAAGCGCCTTACAACGGAGCGCAGTGGCGAAATGAACGAGAATACGCGCATGCGCGCTATGAGCAGTCGTGGGCAACTGCCGTCTGCTAGGCTTTTCCGCTGACGGCAGCTGTCCAAGACTGCTCATTGCGCGCATGCGCGTATTCTCGTTCATTTCGCCGCTGCACTCCGTTGTACGGCGCTTATCAACTTGGCGGTCGATGCTCGCGCGTTCAGGTTAAAAAAATTGGCGACTATACATGTTTCCCATACTTTCTGAAAAAGGAGACAACCGTGCAAGACCGCATGTAGAAAGCTGATCAGTGGTACACACGATGTGTGTGATCGATAACTTCCACTTCTTTTGTTTCTGAATGGCGCGCTTGCACAACAACCTCTGTTGAAAACTCAGATTTTTGCTTTTTGCGGTATGCTATACTTGTCAGACGTACCAGTTCGCTCTCTAAATGCGCCCGTTCAGCAATGCAGGAGCGAATAAGTGACGTTACATCGTATAGATTAACATGCGCACGTTAGCTGAATTATAGACGAAGTCAAGGTCATTTTCGGGTGGTCAGTGGTGCAGCAAATACATGACTGCGTAATATTGTCTCCTTACCAGTATATTTTGTCCGTGCGGGTACAAGATGTTCTAGATATGTGTTTCCATAAGACCATGCAGCGTTTTCCTGCATGGGCGGCCACAGGTATGCACTGAAATTTAGAAGACAACACTTCGGTGTGACTGCGGTAAAAACCTGGTGTTCAAACAAACCCGGGTGTCGCTTTTTTGTTGTTGTTTTTAAACCACCATACACACCGTACAAGTTCACGTACAAATTGCATTTTCTAAGTAAGAATTTGTGAAATATTGGGCAGGCCTAGTACGTGACGTGCTGCAACACAATCTTAGGCATCTTAATTCACTGATGATCTCGAGGCATCTTTCGCTTGCATGATACAACTCCTGAGAAAGCATGTGCAAACCACGATACGATTGAAGAACGCCGTAGTGGGGACACCGGGTTAATGCCGACCCACCGGGATTTACTTAAATTGCAGGTCCGCCGCGGTGGAGCAGTGGTTATGGTGCTCGGCTGCTGACCGGAAGGTCGCGGGTTCGATCCCGGCCGCGTCGGTCGCATTTCGATGGAGGCAAAGTGGTAGAAGCCCGTGTTCTGTGCGATGACGATGCACGTTAAGGAACACCAGATGGTCCAAACTTCCGGAGCCCTCCACTACGGCGTCTCTCATAATCGTATCGTGTTTTTGGGACGTAAAACCCCAAATATTATTACTATTAAATTGCATCCAGTTCTGAGAACACGGGTGTTCTTCGCATTTCGCCTATCGAAATCTGGCCGCCATCGCCCGGAAACAAAGCCCGCGACCTCGGGCTTAGCAGCGCGACAGCTTACGCGCTAAGCTACCGCGACGGGTCGTTATTGAGCTTGCATCTCTGCAGTTTTATAGCTCGCTCACCTCTGCAACCAACTGAACCTGTCCCGCTAAAGCTGTACATTCATTAACGCGATGCAGCCGCTTTGTTGTGTTCTTTTTTAATTGCATAAGTGCGATTAGCGATAACCATTTTGTAGCTCACGGCTGCAGCGAAGTTGAGAGCTCTGTGGCCAACGTAGCGGGGTGCCGGATGCGCGCCGCGCGTTGAGCGAAAACTTTGTACGAACTATTGCGCAGACATGGTGGCAGAAGGCAGTTTGCTCAAGCTAATCGTCAACAAAAGAAGGGGGGGGGGGGCATTTCATGCAAGCAGTCGCGGCCACGACGATGTCGTGGCCGCGACTGCCTGCATGAAACCGTAACCGCAACCGTAAGACCGCACATGCACATATACCCTCTGATAGCGAGCACCAGGAGTAATCCACCCTTATTGTGCTGCCGACTGCGATTCCGTTTTGCGGGTAACGTTTTTGCGGATGATATCGCCCACACTTTTCAACAAAACATGAGAAAGTGTTGCTTCAAAAGCGGCGCAGATTGACCGATAGTATTGAGCATCCTTCATGTAGCAAACACACGTGCGGCGCGGCTGACGACTCACTGCTGTCGTCATACGCGATGGGACGGCAGTGAGAGATGTGGTGGGGGCTAATACTGCTCCCTGGTAACTAACTTAGGAAAAATTAAATTTCCTTGCAGTTGGCCTTCTGATGCACTTAGGATGCATCCCTTTTTTTTTCCTTTCTAACGATTATTAAAAAAATAGTCTGCATTAGAGAAATGGGCTCAAAATGTGGTATAGGTAGGTTATCGTGAAGAACGCCGCGCGATGCTAGTCGAACCTATTCAGAAAGCTTGGTAAAATCACATCCACGGCCTGCCTGACCTTTTCCCGCACCTGTCACTTGCACAGGACATTTGTACGTTCTTCACAAAAAAATAAAAATCAAGGGAAGTGATTAACGAAAAGACCGGTTGACTAATTCATTGAACATACGATTGGTTTCAACGAACTCTATCAGCTATATGTACTGGACTATGCCCTTAGTATCTGCTGATGCTTTATACGCCACATATTGAATATGTACAAAGTGCCTCTGATTATTTATTTTCTTATTCATTTATGTTTCCTAATTTCTTCAATACTACTATCATGATGATGTGATAGCCGGCTCTAACGTAGCCTACCTTCCCATATTTTTTTTTTTTCATATGTAAATTTATAAAAAAATAAAAGCTGACCAAAGCCGCGTCAAAGTGCTATCGCGTGTAGTACTGCATAATCGCTCCCATAGTTTCAGAAACTTCCTGAGGGAGCAACAAACCCAATCACTATACCCAATCACTAAACCCAATCAGATACAATACGTGTTGCGCGAGACCAAGCAAATAGCTGCACGACCAGCCTCAAAGGCCATGCTATACAGGGTGTTTAAGCTAAGACGCAGCAAGTATTACAAAAATTAAGCATAGGTGCTGCGCGTCTATGCACGTCAGAACAGAGCACGTCAGAACATCTTTTCCAATCCGCCAAGCTTGGCAATTAACAAAGATTGCTTAATGAACTTTTTAGATAGTAACTCTAGAGAAAAGTTTTCAATACAGAAGTTGTAGCGCTTGCTCAGGAACATCGAATTTTTCAATCTATGTTAAGATAACTCCCCCGCTTAATTGTTTTCCGGCCTTTCTTTAAAGCGCGCAAATTTAAAAAAATACCACGTGACTGCCGCCAAACGCGCGGCGCTTTGTGCCCTAAAATGTAAGTTAAACGAATTATCAAAGGCTGCTTCGCGCACGCAGATCGATAGAACAGGTTATCGGTGACTGCGATGGACGTTAAGCGACAAAATGAGCATACCGTTTCAACAACAAAAAAAAAGATTCTTCAAGGAAAAATTTGGCAGATCCCACGTACCGTGGGAATCAATGTTATGCGAAGCATGCGCGGGATGGTTACTGTGGCGTAATTTTGATATTGAGCGAAACGTTGCGGAATGACGCCAGAGAAATATGGAAGTGGTGTACGCGCACTCATATGTTGAAGAGTCGCATATCTATTATAAAGCCAGTTGTTTACAGTTGCGTAGCGATGGCAACAGACACATGGGTGTTACCAACACTAGAGGCGGTAAGCTGATTTGTAGTGCTTATATTATTGAATACTGGATAGCACGAATCCGTACAGGGCAAAGAAGGAACACAGGCGCACAGGGCAGGCATAACTCGCAACTAAGCTTCATTCAGGAAAGTTTCCCTAGATATATACACAGCCGCATGGCACGCGCAGGCGCAGTGCACGTACGGTACAGTCAGTTACAGTTGTAATGCCTATATTTGCCGTTATGGAGGAGAACGCACGCACATACGGAGAACGAACGACGTACGCACGATCCCGCGTGCATGTGTGGAAGGGGTTCTTGACAGTTCTTGATCAAGGTCATCATTAAAATGATCAGTGAGCCCGAGCAGCTGCACCGGACTTGTTCGGATCCGTTCGTGATCGCGGTTACGAGGGGTCTAAGTGTACTGGAGTGCGAGTTATAGTGCAGATAGTGCAAATCCTGGATGCCTCTTACGCTGAAATCATCTATGATGCATCCTGTCGTGGACGTGGCAGCGAGGCTTTTGATGCCCTCTCCACATCCAATCAGTCTTTCACGCAGTATAGAGACCAAGCATTTTTGCGTCCTGATAAATCAGCGTTGAAGACACCGGTAATGATGAGAGGCCTGGTTCTCTCAGCACGAATATTGTAGGAAGCATTGGCGCCGGTTTTTGCGTAATGCACATGGTCCACGTTGCGGACCACGAGTACGAGTGGATGGTGGTTGAGTCTTCCAGGGGTGCTCTTTCTTGAGTTTCCTCACTTTCCTTGCGTCCGCCGCGTTGGTGTAGCGGTTAAGGTGCTCGGCTGCTGACCCGAAGGTCGCGGGTTCGATCCCGGCCGCGGCAGTCGCATTTCGATACAGGCAAAATGCTAGATGCCCGTGTTCTGTGCGATCTCGGTACACGTTAAAGGATACCCAATGGTCAAAATTTCCGGAGCCATTCGCTACGGCGTCTCTCACATCATATCGTGGTTTTCGGACATAAAACCCCAACAATTATTATTATTATCGCTTTCCTTGCGTCTGTATCACCTCACTCTGTATCATCTGTGGCACATACCCGCACAACATTAACTCTGGTTTACGGGTATGTGCCACACGTGACTGAGAGAAAGGGTTTCATGACGTACGCGACAGGTATTTTGCGTTATTCATGTCATGACCAGTGAATCGTGTTCGTCATACACTGATCCCCTGCTAGGCCAATTTTGGTATATTACAAGTTATACAGACGACCAGGAGAGCGCCCAGACGTAGGCGGCTAGATAGATAGATAGATACGTAGATAGAAACGGCCAAAGTGCCTGAGGTTCGCTAAGAAATGCTTCGCATTTAAAAGCGGCAGCCACGGAGCAAATGCCACATGAGACCGTAGGCAGCATTTGATGCAGCGTAGGAATTTTTTTCTTTTCTTTTCGCACCAATGAACAGACGCATTGGAAGACGAAGAACGAAAATAGCGCTAAACACGGGACGAGAAGAGGACACAAACACCGCGCCGTGTCCCCTTCTCGTCCCGTGTTTAGTGCTGTTTTCGTTCTTCGTCTACCATGCAACACCAACCAGCCCAAGCAAGCACTTTGTTAAACAGGCATTGGAAGGGGCGAGGGTGACAGCGCGATGAAGGACCGAGCTAAGATTCACTCACACGTTGCGGCCGCTCTTTCGTAGACTTTTAGATGCGAAGCATCTTATGGCGGAGTTCAAACTTGTGGTGGTGGTGTGCGGTGTGACCACCCTTACTGCGCATGCGCAAACACTCTCCACACACCTCCTCGTCACTCCCCCTCTGAAACGCGGGCTCGACATGCCGAAACGCTGCTTCGAATCGCCTCATGGTCCCCTTTAGCGGGAGATGGTGTGATTTTTTTTCTTTAGACGGTACGCCCCTATCATCATTTAGCGTCCATCGCAATCACCGGTAGCCTGCTCCATCGAGCTTCGTGCGCGGAGCAGCCATGATAATTTGTTCAACTTACATTTGAGGGTCCTAAAAGTCACGTGGTACTTTTTAACGTTCGAGCGCTTTAAAGAAAGGCCAGAAAAAAATTAAGCAGGGGAGTTAGCATAGATTAAACAAGCGCTACAACTTTTGTATTGAAAATTTTTCTGTAGAGCTACTATTTCCTTCAACGTTCAACGTTGACCTTCAACGTTCAAAATGCGGTTACGGCAAGCGATGACGCTTGCCGTAACCGCACGAATTGAGAACACGACAATACATAACAAAAAAAGCACGATGACGACATCCG
The DNA here is from genome assembly GCF_013339695.2 of Rhipicephalus sanguineus. Taxonomy (NCBI): domain Eukaryota; kingdom Metazoa; phylum Arthropoda; class Arachnida; order Ixodida; family Ixodidae; genus Rhipicephalus; species Rhipicephalus sanguineus. The sequence continues at coordinate 48,933,850 of NC_051184.2, forward strand.
CTACAACCAGCAAGCACGAACCTCAGTCGCCGACAGATAACCGCAACGCATGCAACGAGCGGCCGGTTGGGCTGCTCGACTGTGAATCAGCAGTTCTGTTGCAATGAAAGGGTGCACACGTATACAACTCGCTTGGCTGTGCTTGGTGACGACGAACTCTCAAGAGAGCGCTGCCCTTCCTCTCATCCCCTGCCTCTCCAAAATATTTCGGCCAATGATGTTGTTGGCTCCAACGGGTTTCTTAAAAGAAAGCAAGAACGTCCTTTAGCACAGAGTCTTCACGTCCCTAATTTTTGTTGGCGTGAATTTATCGAATCGACATTTCGCACTATTACGTGAAGACGCCTGGCCGTGTTATATTCGCTGCCACAGACATTTTTCTTTAAAGCTCAATAAGAAGCAGAAGGAAAGGAAGAATACCTTTGCAAGCAGAATAGTGTTGGATGATCTTCTTAAAAAGAATGGTTTTAATAAAATAGCTTTAGTTTCAACAGCGTGCTTTTTGTTTCTAAATAACATAACTAAAGACGTCGGAAAGCACCGACTTCATTATACGCATGACACACTACACAGGCCGCGTTTTTCTCTCTGTTAAGTGTTGGTGAAGAGTAATGAGACAGATTAGATTCCTATAACGTATCGAGAAACCCGCGTTGTTTGACTGCCTATGTTGGTCTGTAGAAATGTTGGAGGTGGCGGCTTGGAACCTCGCTCTTGCGGCCAGCTTTATTCGGGACAGAATAGCGCGTTCTATATTTACGTGGTAAAGTTCGCTAAAATACCCCTCGTCAGGACCCGCTTAATGTATTGATTACGAGCTGCAATATTTCATTTATGTGAGCAAGGACACCTGGAAGTTTCTCGAAAAGCCGTTTAATTTTTATTCGCTGTGTCATGTGTTTGTTTACCGTGAGACAACTTATAGCACCTCATCAGGCGATGTTTGGGGTAAGCTGAGCAACCTTTCACAAGAGTTGCCCTGTTGCCTGCCCTGTTGCCGTGCTGCCAGAAGATAAACATTGCTGTCAACGCAGGCCTTGTCCGCCACGGTGGAGCAGTCATTATGGTGCTCGGCCGCCCGAAGGCCGCGGTTCGATCCCGGCCGCGGCCGTCGCATTTCGATGAATGCGAAATGCTAGAGGCCAGTGTACTGTGTGATATCAGTGCACGTTAAAGAACACCAGATGATCGAAATTTGCGGAGCCCTTCACTACGGCGTTTCTCATAATCATATTGGGGTTTTCGGACGTAAAACTCTAGATAGTATTATTAACTCTGTCCTTACCTTTGCCAAGGTGATGGCCCGCAAGCGGAGTTCTTTCCCTGCCTTCCCTTGCTATCGTAGGCAACGATAGCAATGTACCTTACGTGACAAGCCCCACCTTTTTTCTGTTTTTCTTCGCGGCGCCTTTAGAGTGACCACATTGAGCGTCTCGCAATGCGAGGTTAACTGAAGCCACGTGCTGTAATCAATGACGCTGAAAGCAGTGTGCTGCAGTGCGCGACTCGCGTCTCGCAGGAAGTGTGGCCCCGTCCGAGATGCGCGGACTACTTTTTATTATTTTCATGCTTGACAGACACGATGTTCACCTACTAATCTACAGACCTAATTTGTCAGAAATCTTAGATCATGAAATTCTTCGGTTTCCTCGACTACCATATCACTCATTACCATCGTTTCAATTGTACGGTAATGTCGATAAACACATCGCACCGTCAGAGGGTGCTAAGTAACTATCACTCGTTAAGGAGAGAGCGTTGTATGGCTCGTGATTTTAAAAATCCGGCGTTCGGCGGCGCGAATACCATTGGTACCAAAACTCGAGTGGGTCGATACCGCAGGCTGTGCAACAACGGGTGAGGTGGAAAATGCTTGAGGGTGGGACGAACAATGCAATTGACTAATAACGTTAAAGTAGTTTAATTAATGAATCTCTCTTCAGAGCATAGGCTACTGTGGTCTGCTTAGCGTGAGCTAAAGGGGTTGCATTTTATTCCAGCGCCGCCGAGATAATGTACATACTCGCCGTGCGAGCTATTGGCAGATAAAGTGTGGCGCTGCTAAGCGCGAGGTCGCGGGTTCGATTCCCTGTCATGGCGGCCGTATTCCAGCGGGGACGAAATGCAAGAACATCCGCTCATTTAGATCTAGGTGCACGTTCAAGAACCCCGGGTGTTTAAACCTATTACAGAATTCCCCACTGCGACTTGCCCCGTAATTACAATGTGGTTATGGCAAGTAAAATCCCTTAAATTATTAGATGCGAAGTATCTTAAGGCCGAGCTCAATCTGGTTGTGTGCGGCGTGACCACCCTTACTGCTCATGCGCATACCCTCTCCGCTTTCCCTCTCCACTTTCCTCTCCCCTTCCCCTCTCCACTTTCCCTCTCCCCTCCCCCTTTCCACTCTTCCTGTGAAATGCGGGCTAGACGAGACCGAAATTCTCTCCTGCGCAACGCCGCGATGAGCTCGAGCGCATGCGCCTCCCCTCCCCTTCTCTCTCCTCTCCTACGCTGCCCCCCTCTCGCCCGCCTGTCGACCGCGTTCCCCGCTCGCCCTGTGAGAATTAACGGCCAGGCTAGATGGAAGATACGAGGCGCGTAGCGTCCCTCTTCGCGTTCCACGACGCGAGGTCGGTAGCATGCCCAACGAACGCCAACGGAACGCGATAGTGCAAGTGCTTCGGCTTCGCATCGCCTCATGGTCCCCTTTAGCGGGAGATGGTGTAATTTTTATTTAAGTAGGACGCTAGGGGACAACAGAAATAATACGTGAAAAACAACCCCCTACACACGCTTCATCATTAACGCTGGAGTGTCACGCACCGAGTTTTGCCTAAATTAATGTTGGGCATGTTCTGTCATCTGCTTATTAATAATTCGCAAGTATCCACGTGTATGTGCATGTGGACACTTCAGAATTACGGGTGCTCTTGCCGCAGGATTGCTTGCTTTGCTCGCTAGGCCATCTTCTGGCGCTGCTGTCACATGCGAAAAGCTACACCCCAGTGTGTATTTTCGCGGGGTACAAGTCAAGAAATGGCTTCTCCTGCTCTTTGTATTTTTTCAGTCATATAGCAAGTTGAGAAATCCAAAACACGAGTAGACGCTTAAGACGAGTGCGGTTTAAACCAATGCACTGCGGAGAAAACATTCAACCAGGTTGAATATAAAGGCTTCGAGCTTTCATTTTTTGGTAATTCAATTTACATAAACCAACACTCTACCAGTATCAAGTGTTAATAATAATAATAATAATAATAATAATAATAATAATTGTTGAGGTTTAACGTCCCGAAACCACGATATCATTATGAGGGGCGCCGTAGTGGGGGGCTCCGCAATTATTGACCACCTGGTGTTGTTTAACGTGCACCTAAATGTAAGATAAGATTTATTCCAGTATTTTTATATATGGTTCGTCGACGCTCTGACTCCGTAGTTCCTGCGTAACTGCTGATACTCGACCGAATCAAATGCCTTCTCGTAATCTATGAAGGTTATATATAGGGGTTAGTTATATTCCACGCATTTCTCTATCACATGATTGATAGTGGCAATGTGTTCTACTGTCGAGTATCCTGTACGAAATCCTGCTTGGTCCTTTGGTTAATTGAATTCTAATGTTGTTCTAATTCTGTTAGCTATTATGTTTGTAAATAGCTTGTGGACAACGGACAGTAAGCTGATCGCGCCTGCAATTTTTCATGTCCTTGACGTCCCCTTTTTTGTGGAATAAGATTACGTTAGCATTCTTTTCAAGGCTCCGGTACCTCACCGTCAAGAGGCACTTCGTATACAGGGTGGCCACTTTTTCTAACACATTCTGTCCACTGTCTTTTAACGGATCTGATGTTACCTGATCCTCACCAGCGGCTTTGCCTCTTTTCCCTCCAAGGCTTTCTTTATTTCCCCTGTCGTTACTGGTGGGATGTTCGATTCCTCTGGTCTACTATTACTTCTTACATTATCGTCCTGGTTGCCCTGGCTACTGTACAGGTCTTTGTAAAACTCCTCAGCTACTTAGGCTATCCTATCCATACTGTTAGTGACTTTGCCTTCCTTGTCCCTTAGTACCAGTGTTGCGGAGTTCCCACACCGGAATTGGAATGACTCCGGAATCATTCCACATTTTCGCGATCCCGCAATGGAATGGAATTAAGCGCTTGTTGCGCGGAATGGCATGTGAATGCAATTACGTCTTTTTCCGAAAATAGAGCAAGTTTTCGTCGACGCGCTGTTTATCAAACTTTTCAATTATCAGTAAGTCACAACCTTGAATTTAACAATAAAGCAGTATTTTTAAAATGGCTTGGCTTATTACAAGCACGGTACACTTATATAATAATACTATCTGGGGTTTAACGTCCCAAAACCACGATATGATTATGAGAGACGCCGTAGTGGAGGGCTCCGGAAATTTTGACCACCTGGGGTTCTTTAACGTGCACCTAAATCTAAGTACACGGGCCTCAAACATTTTCGCCTCCATCGAAACTGCAGCCGCCGCGGCCGGGATTCGATCCCGCAACCTTCGGGTCAGCAGTTGAGCGCCATAACCACTAGAGCACCGCGGCGGGGCTCTCCGCACGTTCGAGCCTAGCGCGAGAGAAGAGGAGGCCCGCAAGAAGAGAGCATCTGTGGTTGCCCATCGGAGAGCAAGCATCAATAAAATATGTGTGAAAGCGAACGCCTCACGTCTTCCTGCAGGTCTTCAGAAATGTCCAGTTTCGCTGTTTCAAGCTTTGCGCGGCTTAGTGCAAGCTTCGCGATTTTTTTTTCGAATAGTTTTCGAATAATCAGCACCGACGGGAACACCCGAACACAATGAAACTCTGGAACAGCCGAAGGTCATTTTTTGTCTTTAATCACTCAATTACCAATACGGACGCAGCCCAACATTTTGCGAGATTACCTATGCTAAATTGATTACCGGATGAAGGCGTTTTTTTGCTTCTTAAAACTCCACTCCTACTCAATTTTTACTATGCTGCATCGCATTAATCAGTTCCTGTCTTCGTCTTGTTATAACTGACGTTGGGGACTACGGCTGCGCTCAGCTTCACTATAGACAACAGACGCGTAAATTGTTCTTGCAGATGCAGCTTTCAACACTGATGCTTTCGGTGCAGAGGCCCATGTTGTAATGTCAGATTTCTCAGTTTTATGACAGATTTAGCTGTAGGCGTGGTGTCTCAATTTTATTTAGAAGCAAGCGACTAAGTATCACCATGATTACGGTAGTCACTGCTGTATTTAAACCTACAGTTGCGAAATATTTCGAAGGCTCTGGTCGCTGCTGTATACGAGCTTACCTCGGTATTCATAACCGAGGTATTAGGGTCGGTTAAAAGTAACTGCAATGTTGTTTGGTGAAAGTTTGTGAATGTTTGTTTAAATTAAAATGTTGTAGAGTGTAGGACTTTTGAAAATGGTTGTCTTACTATTGGAAAACTATCCCTAGAGTATTCTATTAGGATTAGATTCCGTGTCATCACTATTCGATTTGGTTTCAAAATTCACTATTCGCACACCTCCAAAAGAAGGGGAAGTTTTAAGGGCTCGTTTTTCTTTGTTAGACACAACGTGGCATCAATTCGGCCATAACGAGAATCCCGCTACGAATGAACGAAAGAAAGGGAATTTTTAAGCGCTCGTATTTCTTGTTAAACACAACATTGTGTCTAACAAAGAAAAACGAGGCCTGCGAAATTCCCCCTCCTTTCGTCTGTAGCGAAAATGGTAGCACTTGTTTTACATAACTAAAGTTACACCCTTTAATTGAGTCTTCGGCTACGCGTGTAGTATTTGTCTTGTTAGCGTTTAGTCCGGCTAGTGCTTGTCGCTATTCAGTGTTATAATATAGGCCATGCTTGTAGTTCCGTCATGGCCTACAAGTTCACATTAGACTAACTTGCGTAGTATTGTGTTCTACATGAGATCAATGCAGTAAAAAAGGTGTGGCATTTTACATATTGTACAAAAGACGTGCTTTCGTAATAGTGCGAGCCTGTAAGCTGGCAAAAAGTGTATCTTCAAAGAAACATGCTGATAGGTTTAGGACGATTGCAATAAATATGACGCATTTTCAGAGTTCCGAATAATCGTATGGTTTGCGTGGTCATTTCGACAGTCATCAAGAACTTTATTGACAAGTCCTGAGGAGTTTAAGCCGCCGGGGAATCCACGAGGGACACCCTAGCAGCCGCTACCGTAGGCGACGCCCGAGTCGGGGCGGGAACGTGGTGACGTTCCGCCAGTTCTTGGGCCCTCCAGACTGCCTTGAGTTGGGGGTGGAGCTCGGAGCTACGGAGTGCCTCTTCCCAGTCGAACTAACTGGTGACTTGTCCACGAGGTAACGCCAGACATTGCCAGAGCATGTGCGAGAGTGAACAATAAAATTTCTGTGCAATCTGGGCATTGTGGAGTGATGTCCGAGTTGTAATGACCGAGTAGGCAACGTGATGGGTACGATCTCGTTTGTAGCATGCGAAAAGCTACCGCTTGCGCGCGTTCAAGCTTTGTGTGTGCTAGGGGTATTGGCTTCTGTTACGATATTGAGATGTGATTTCGTGGAAGGTGAGTAAGGGGTCGCTAAAGTAAACTGTATGTCTGTAGTCACGCGCGATATTGCCGGTTTCGTAAGCCGGAATGGCGGCGCGTGTGTCTGTGAAGACGCTGGTGTGCGAGGGATCGATCATCGCTAAAGCTATGGCGACCTGCTCGGCTATGGCGCTCGTTGCTAGTCTAACCGAGGCGGCTGAGCGTAGGGCTCCGTCGCCATCTACTACCGCGAGTGTAACGGTGGAGGAGTTACCGTATTGCGCCGCATCGACGAGTACGGAAGAGTCGCGATTCGCGGCGGTGCGGTCGAGGATCGCGCGAGCCCGGAGCAGGCGTCTGCCCTTGTTGGGTTGTTGGTGGACGTTTCGTGGGAATGGGGTTACCATGTAGGTATCTCTAACATCTTTCGGGAGAGTTACTGAGCGTTCAAGGTAGGGGTGTGGGTGACATGCCGGCCTCGTTTAAAAGTCGACGGCCTGCCTTGGAGGAGGAGAGGCGGACCATTTGGGCCGTAGTCTCGGCCTCGATGAATTCGTCGATGTCGTTGTGCATGCATAGGGAGATACTCGTGTTTTGGGGTAGGCTGAAGACTTGTTTAATGCTTTTGCGCATGAGTTTCGTCTTTTCCACCTTTATCCAGTTGCGGTCACTAACCAAGTCAAGGCAAAAACGCACGAGGGACGTTTACGGGCTTGTAAGGGTTCCTTGATCACGCTAAAGCAGGCAGAAGACGTCTGTTATACTAAAATATGACTTAGTGAATTGGTGTAGTCAGCGGACAGATTTCCATTGTTCCTGTTGGCGGTGTTGTCGACTGAATAAAAATTTTAGAAGTATTCTAGTTGCGAGATTCTTCTTCTTAGCTATTGTATTGGAGTCATCCAAATCGATGCGGTGACCGTGAATGTCTGCAGGCTCAGCCAGGACGTTCGATGCTTTCTTGTTGCCGATTTCTCTCTGACGCTCCTTCAATATCCTCCTGAACTTGCCAGTTTCGCCGATGTAGCTGCAGTCTGCACATGGTACTTTGTCGAAAAGGGGGAATTCTCGCTGTGTATCGGATCCCCGACGTTAGCAAGCTGTTTTTTCAGTTTGTTGAACGGACGGAACACCGGTGCGCCCTGCAGAAGGCCTGCTTTGAGACGGCTTTCGATAAAACGAGAGATAAAACAGCGGAAGGCTTCTGGCAAGCCTGATGGCATGAATAGCCGGTATGAGTCCTTCCGGGCGCCGAACGAGAGTCTGTTCCTGTTCACTCACGCAGACGTGGAGGATGGAAAGGATGTTATCCAACTTGTATTCTGCAGTGAACTGTTTATATGGTGTTGAGAAGATTCAGGAGACTTGTTGCGTCTTACACTTGTATAATGCTGAAGCAGTCGCCTACGTAACGGACGAAAATATTTGGTGTGGGCGCAAAGTAAGCGAGGGCCTTCTGTTTAATGACGTCTGTTCCCAAATTGCCGGTAGTCACGGAATGGAAAATCCCATGGCAATTACGACCGTTTGCTGACATAACCGTTTCCTGTAGGAGGGGTATGTGTTGCTCAAGCACATCTCAAGCTCCCTTACCTGTTCACTTAGCCATTCCCGATTAAGTAATTTCCTGCAGTAAAAGAGCTCAATGTGGTAATTTTCAACATGACTGTTATCGCAAGATTAGTCCTGTAATGCAAGGTTTTTGGCTTGCAATTCCAAGGAGTTTTTTTAAGCCACCGTATAGCATGATTTCTCCTTATAGAAGCAATGGTGTGGTTTTGTCTTTCCACTGTAGAAATATGCGTGCTCGTCTCCTTCGCAGGATCCGGAGAGTAGCAGAATTCGCGACGTGTCCTGCGATGCCCAGGGGTTCAGCTGTTTCGACAATGCTTCGCAGTGGCTCGGTTACCCATACCAGCGTACTTGGTGTCTTCTCCATCTGGTACTCTGGGGTTCTGTCGATCAAGTGTTCTGCACGACCGAGCGTGCTTTTCAGCGAGTTGCGTTCTCACCGCAATCGAGATGTTCAACCATTGCAGTAACGGTGGACCAAGAGCAGCAGAGTTCAAGGACTATCAAATGCTGGTGCGTAAATACATTCACCGGGGTGTATATTATCTATTGAGGACCAATAATTGCTTGCCTGTGGTTTCGCTTTTGAATTGTTCAATTGCGAAACGTATGCTCATTAGTTTGCACATAACTCTTAATGAACGATGCATACGGAATAAAATTTCTGCCATCTATATTCTATTACCACCGTAGGAGAATACTGGGCACAAAAATTATACCTTCAGTTCCGTAATAACTTTCAGCGAATGTTCGCACTAATGTCGTTGCGTGGGCAGTTGCCAACCATATGCAGCTTGAATTTGACGTGTGCGGAAGTAGCGTACAGGTTAGGGTGACTTGGCGTAGCTCCATGTCGTGATGAATTGGCAACACAAAACCAACGAAAAGAACTGTTCTTTCTCCAGTGAGACTGCATCAGTATTTCGCGCCTAATTCATCACAACGTGACGGTTACTATTCGTTCAGAACTATAGGGGTTTAAGTCGAAGAACGCGTTGGTTCGTAGCGTCAAGTAGACTATTTAGGACCATACGACGTCAGAACTTGAGCCGGACGTAACGATAGCCATTCGTTGTGTGAGCCCTGAACGCATACCAGTGCAAGCTTGTGTTACGTAGTAGTGCTACGTCAATATTCCGAGCAGGAAAGACTGAGATAGTGGACAAGAAATGCTGATGTTGATTGTTTAATCACATTTTGAAGGACTTTCGTTCAACTAAGCTTAGATTTGTCACACCTACCTGAACATGTGTGTTTACTAATAAGTCTTGTGGTTTTTTTTTGCACTTAATTAGGGTGAAGAGGAGAAGGCTGGAGGTCGGCGAAAGTGAAGTTGGTTCCATGAGCGGCTCCTGGCGGTGTGCGTCTCCTTTGAAGGAGAACTCTCTCAAATCGGGGAAGAAGCGTCGATTAAAGGCAGCCGCGATGTGAGCGAGTGCTTACGCGAACGAATGCGTGACCACCCGTACGCATTGGATATGCCCCTAGACTCTGTGCAATATTTATGCGCTGGACGTCGTATATGTACATATTTGTCGTGATTATTTTGGATTATTTTCTACTGCGTTATTCTATTTAGCTCGTCTTGTTATTGTTTGTTTAATAGCACGACCGTGTTCACGGATGGGTTAGCCGGCTAGAACATTGGGTGACCTGCCATCTTTTCCGTGTATAAGATTACAGAAGAGTTATTAAAAGGTGCGTGCGGTTGCTGGTGCGTCACTGTCGTTCTTCCAGGCTCAGCCAGGACAGGTTGGCGTAAGGGGAACCTCTGAACAACAACAACAACAACAACAACAACAACAACAACAACAACAACAACAACAACAACAACAACAACAACGCTTGGCCGTCTCTGACTGAGGGCAGTATATGACAGAAATCGTCCTGCGCGCACAGCAAACTTCGTTTGCTGGCGCTTGGCCGTCTCTGACTGAGGGCAGTATATGACAGAAATCGTCCTGCGCGCACAGCAAACTTCGTTTGCTGGCGCTTGGCCGTCTCTGACTGAGGGCAGTATATGACAGAAATCGTCCTGCGCGCACAGCAAACTTCGTTTGCTGGCGCTTGGCCGTCTCTGACTGAGGGCAGTATATGACAGAAATCGTCCTGCGCGCACAGCAAACTTCGTTTGCTGGCGCTTGGCCGTCTCTGACTGAGGGCAGTATATGACAGAAATCGTCCTGCGCGCACAGCAAACTTCGTTTGCTGGCGCTTGGCCGTCTCTGACTGAGGGCAGTATATGACAGAAATCGTCCTGCGCGCACAGCAAACTTCGTTTGCTGGCGCTTGGCCGTCTCTGACTGAGGGCAGTATATGACAGAAATCGTCCTGCGCGCACAGCAAACTTCGTTTGCTGGCGCTTGGCCGTCTCTGACTGAGGGCAGTATATGACAGAAATCGTCCTGCGCGCACAGCAAACTTCGTTTGCTGGCGCTTGGCCGTCTCTGACTGAGGGCAGTATATGACAGAAATCGTCCTGCGCGCACAGCAAACTTCGTTTGCTGGCGCTTGGCCGTCTCTGACTGAGGGCAGTATATGACAGAAATCGTCCTGCGCGCACAGCAAACTTCGTTGCTGGCGCTTGGCCGTCTCTGACTGAGGGCAGTATATGACAGAAATCGTCCTGCGCGCACAGCAAACTTCGTTTGCTGGCGCTTGGCCGTCTCTGACTGAGGGCAGTATATGACAGAAATCGTCCTGCGCGCACAGCAAACTTCGTTTGCTGGCGCTTGGCCGTCTCTGACTGAGGGCAGTATATGACAGAAATCGTCCTGCGCGCACAGCAAACTTCGTTTGCTGGCGCTTGGCCGTCTCTGACTGAGGGCAGTATATGACAGAAATCGTCCCGCGCGCACAGCAAACTTCGTTTGCTGGCGCTTGGCCGTCTCTGACTGAGGGCAGTATATGACAGAAATCGTCCTGCGCGCACAGCAAACTTCGTTTGCTGGCGCTTGGCCGTCTCTGACTGAGGGCAGTATATGACAGAAATCGTCCTGCGCGCACAGCAAACTTCGTTTGCTGGCGCTTGGCCGTCTCTGACTGAGGGCAGTATATGACAGAAATCGTCCTGCGCGCACAGCAAACTTCGTTTGCTGGCGCTTGGCCGTCTCTGACTGAGGGCAGTATATGACAGAAATCGTCCTGCGCGCACAGCAAACCGCGTGTAGAATGTGCGTCGTTACGGCCTCAAGAATCGACTGCTGCAAAAATTTTTGAAATCGGTCCGGTAGAAGCGGAGTTATAGTGATTTGTCGCGCTCGCATGATATCAATGCATGTGTACATCTGGACGTTTTCCGGAATTTCTTGTGATTTTTTCTACTTTCTTATTTAAAAGGGCGCTTTACAGTATGACGTTCAGGTTGGTCGCGAATAGGGGCCAAAACTTCTTTAACTGGTGTATTTTCATTTTATAACTGACAGACTGAGTCCCTGGCTTTCGTGTGGCTCTGATCCAGATGAGCTTTCTAGCGACCGTCCGTCTCTCTTTTGTCCCTCTCCCACAGTAGTGAGGTTGTCATCGCCATCACAACGACAGGCCTGCGTTTTTTATCAATTCAGCGGGAAGTCACCCGCCAGTTTTCTTGAGCTGGTTTAACCGCTTTTAGGGTCCTTCAATGTTTCAACTCCCATCGCTCTCCCTTTGCAGTGAGGCAACGGCCCCAGAACTCAAGGACATTTCTCGGCACACTCTGCGAGAACTGTTTTCTGATTGTTTACTTGTAAATTTACCTGAGTCTACTCTTTTCTACCAAGCTGTCAAGATGAGAAAGGGAACAACAGAAATTCAGCAAAGTAGGGTACTTGTAAAGAGGTATGGGAAGACATTCAACGATTTTGAAAGACACAGGTGTTAGTGTTCAGATTAAAGTTAACCATAAAAATTTCCCATTTCATTACTTCATTTCTGTGCTGCAAATGCAGTGGCTTCTAGTTGTAAGCTTACTTTGTACACGATATGTTTCTTGCTCGTAGGGTGCTGCGAAAATCATGCCCTTCAAACTCATTACACCCACAGAAACACGAAATATGTTTCTGCATAGATAAAATGACGCCCCAATGCTTCTAGTTACGTTGTACAAAACAATAGACGTACTGAAGCGACCCTTACTTCGCCTTCAAGAGTAGAACACGACAGCATAATCGGGCCCCGTGCACATCGTTTTCAACCGTGCCGCGCGGAAAGGAACGTTCGTGCGCGTAACATTGACTATTTCGAACTATCCTAGAATGTCTACTGCAAGTGCAGTTGCGAAGCGCCCACTACGCCACTATTCCTCCATTTGCTAATTTCCGAAGTACTTACTACGCGTCAGTTAGGTGCCACGCGCACCTGTGCATTTTGTAATGGTTGGGCAGCTTTAAAGGGACACTAAAGGCAAATGTTAAGTCAACGTTTATTGTTGAAATAGCGTGTCAGAAACCTCGCAGTGCTTGTTTCCTGCCAACGAAATGCTTATTTTCAATGAAAATCAGGTTTCGGTGGTCCGCACAGCGTTAGCGCATTTCAAATCATGCGCCTGAGAAGGCCTAACGTAGCATTTGCCTTGCGCAACATTGCTCGCCTTTACTGCCCGGCAGCCGACGCCGTGGTTTCTGCTCTCTAGGGCACATTACACAACATCGCATGGCCACGGCCTTTTGTCGGAGTTTCCGCTGAGCGACTTTCATGAGCGTGCAAGGCACACACAGCAGTACGCGATAACGAAACTACCACTGAGACGCGACCGCGCGAGCGGAGCGCAGCCCGGCGAAAACGAAACTTTTGCACAACCCGTGTTGCACAACGTCTTGCAAATCACGGAATGTTCTTTTTTATAATGAGTAGTTTGACTACTAGTGATAACTTGTACTCGGGACTCTTGAAGCCATCGGGCTCGTTCCAAAACGTCCCACTGGTGGCGCATACAGTGTCCTACATTTACCTTAAAGGGACTGTCTACCGTCCTTCATCGCTTTTCTGTCTTGTACCGTAATAGAAAGCGTACTGTCGGAAGTGTCCAACCTTGCAGCGGTTTCTCTGGACAGTGAGTAGAAATTTTTAAAACAGAATTTTTCCATCTGCGTTCGGTCTTCTTCCATTGGCGTGAAACATGCCCACAACACTGGTTGGTGTACGCGATGACGATTGTAGGGCCGGTAAAAGTTAAAACTGAAAGCACATATGATTTCTGTAGGATTACTTTATTTTCGCTGAACACTATGAATGTAACAGTCGTTTTCAGCGCGCTAGCGGTTAAATGATGCCTTATTATACGATTACAGAACACTTGTTTTTCTGTAATCGCAGTCTATGCGTTTATTTTAGCACTGCTGCCGCAATCCGTGCCAAGTCGATTCATCAAAAAGAGACAATATATGCGCGCCTTCACAGCGCAGGACATGTGAGACATCCTATCAACAATACAGCGGCGCAGTGCGACCAGCGCGGAGAGCCGCATGGCATAGCGCATGAGTTGAAGCAGAAAAAATCGAAGACGGCGCCGCAAGCAGCGCCACCGGGCGCCTTTTTGGATGCGAGAGGAAAAAAAAGGCATAAAATTACTCTCTGACGCAACCGAAAGGTGCCGCAAGTGCGCAAAATACAATTTCACGTACATGTTTGTTTTTAAGCAAAATGAGTCTACTTTCGAGGATTTCTTGTCATACCAGTGGATTGAACCACATCGCCGTTGGGTGACGCTAGCGGTCATTCTTTCACGATTTCAAACATCGAATTAAAAATATAATTCCTTTTTTGTGGGGCAAAAGCATGCTCGTTGCCGCCGATCTGACGAACGATCTTCTCATTTTCACCACAATCAGAAAAATTTTTCCGAGCGGTAGGCGCTCCCTGTAATTTCTTGATTACTAGAGCACTGCTATTGATAATATTGACGTTTTAGACGTTCTCTAACATTGACCTCTCACTCTGGCGTAAATTTTTATTTGCCTTTAGTGCCCATTTAAACCACCCTCTCTTTGCTCAATTCAGATATTTTGACGCCTGGCGCGATTCTAAAATTCTGCCACGCAATATTAGGGTAAGGCGGGGCAAAATGAGACGCGGGGCAAAACGCAACATTTTGACTTTGCCGCCCTCTATAGCTAATACAAAAAGTACCTTTTCTTCGTTTCTCTATTTCAGCGATAGGTGCCGGTAGTTTTCGACCTTTTTGTGTAAAAGTTGATGATCGCTCACAGCGTCCACGCGGGAAAAATTGCGCGGCTGATGTCAGCAATGTCAGTGTGCTCGTGACCCGCCGAAAAGGGGCGTGATTCTGCTCGTCCAAATTTTCTGATGCGTGCATGAAGCTACTCCGGCGTCAGTCCAACAATGCAAGTATTTACGTTGTTAGCTACATGCCCCCAAAAGTTTAGTTCATTCGGTGCCATGGGCCAAAGGGGAAATATTTTTTGAATGAGTGGCAAAACGCGACAAAAAGACATTGAATTGCCTTAGGAGTGTCTTATTAAGTGAACCATTTATTTACGCTCATTATGTATAATATTCTATTGTTTAGGATGGTGCGGACGTGCACCAGGATATCATCTAGAGTTTCCTGGGTAGAATAAGACTTGAAAAATGAACTGAATGTTGTTCGAGAGTTTTGGAGTAACACAGCGCCGGGTTCTGCATTGATTCAATGCGCGGAGTGCAGACTGTGCTCATGAAGACTGCGTGAGGGCCCACGGAGTGAATTTCATGTGCTGTACTGTAAGAACTGAAGGGATGAAATTTTTTCACACCGTCTCATTTCGCCTCACGCAGCGTCTCGCTTTGCCCCGCAGATTGGGGTAAAGTGAGACATCTGGTGCATTGTTGTTTCTTTTTAAAATAAACTTTTTTTCTTTTTAAATAAACTTTTGTTCTTTTTCTTTTGTTTTCTTCTTTGTGTTCTTGTTTTTTTTTTCGTGTTTCTAATTTGCTTTCAATATGCTATCAATACACTATCGCTAGGAGGTTCCCCTGACAGTGTTTACTTCGGGACCTCCTTCTGTAACACTTATGAACCATGTCACGCGTATTTTCGTGATGTAAGAATAAACTTCAAACTTCAACAGTCCCAACATCGCCATATTTATGTAGCACATACCTCGTACCCAAAAGAAAGTTCCGGCGTTGATGTTTTATGGTAACAAGGGAAATAAAAAAATAATATTCACTATTTTCACATTTTGGTCGCATTTTGCACCGCCTTACCCTACATGTGTTAAGGCGACCCCTCCCAATACGTGACATTCTTATGGCGTTTTTTTTTTTTTTACGAAGCAGTTTCAAGCACTGGTGTGGCTTCGTGGTTGAACAGCAGCTTGTCATGCACAAGGCCTGGGTTCGATTCTCAGACGGGCCGAAGATTTTTTATTATTTACTTATTTGCATCTATCTCGAATTTTCGCTCATGGACAACGACACCGCCGCCAAAGCCGACACCGACACCGGAATTTCTGTGAAACGAGCTCTTTAACGCTGTCGCGTTAACATTGCGGCAGCTCCGTACTATGGTGCGAAGACTGAAGAAACAGCGGCGCT
The DNA here is from genome assembly GCF_013339695.2 of Rhipicephalus sanguineus. Lineage (NCBI taxonomy): Eukaryota > Metazoa > Arthropoda > Arachnida > Ixodida > Ixodidae > Rhipicephalus > Rhipicephalus sanguineus. Next base: position 48,949,480 of record NC_051184.2, read on the forward strand.
GGTTGCATTACCCTCCTCCTTTCCCTCCTCTTCAACTTCTCTTGCCTTTCCCGCTCCTTGCTTTACTATAATATACAAGTACATTCTATGCTTTACACTCTGCCATCCTCCTTACCCTCAAATCACTCCTCCTCATCCTCACTTTTCTTTCTCACCCCTTGCTATACTCTTCCATACATTGCTATGCTATGCTTACCCTCTCCCCTCATCCTTTCTCCCCTCCTCACCCTTACATATCACTCCTCCTCACAATCACATCCCTTTCCGGCCCACTTGCTATATCATACTATAGATGGCTACGCAATGCCTTACCCTCTCAGAAGATCTTCTGTAGGGATTAGTTAGAACATAATGGATGAAAAAGTCAGCGATTCAAAGTTCACAAAGAAGGCAGACACGAACGATGAGACAAAGCGCATCCAGCAACTGATTTAAAAGTAGACAAGAAGGGGTGGGTAAAAACATAAAAAGGATATGGCACTGTTGGCAAACCGCGCATGGGCAAACGTGAATGCTAACAATTGTAAAAACCCTTGCATTTTTGTTAGAAACTTACGTTACCAAAATGCCATATCAGAATCCAAGATGAAAGATGTACGGCGACCAATATCTTTGTTTCACTAGAAATGCCACTTGCTTGTCTTTATAAGTGCAACGAACGGAGAGCTCACGCATGCGCCAAACTGTCCCGACGGCATAGCGTACGCTTCTACAATTGTCTTTTTTTTAATTCGGCTCCTGCTGTGTCAACATAGTTTTGGCACTGAAATTCGGGTTACGCTTACAGGCAGATCAGTGCTGAGCGTGATTCCCCTCGATTGCAACTCTATTACTCATATTCTTTTGTTGCTTTAGCCTTTCGTTGAGGCACCTGCCCATCTGTCTAATGTATAATGAGCCGCAGGACAGAGGAATCCTATAAGCTGTATACTTTTTCCTTCCACTTAACAAATCACTTGACACGTTTGACGTTACATGTTGCATCTCGGGCGTCTTCACCGGTGCTCTACATGTTCATTTTAGGCACAAACCTATCGATTTTTTTGGGTGCCGAGAATATCATTGGCGCATCGCACCGGGAAGCCATTATTGTTAATCTGTGCGTTATTGTGTGCAAGAACGGCAACACAACCACCGGATTCCTGTTTCTTGTCTAACACGAAAGTGTTTTATGCCGGGGTCCACTGAGACTTTCATGACGTATTTCCGTCACTGAAATACGTCGGCAAAATGAAGGCCATGAAATGGCAAAAAAAAGAACTGTCAAGAAGTTTTGATGGCAGGAGTCGAACTCACGACCTCTCGGTCCGCGACAATGGCTGGCGGGAGTTTAGCCCGCTGAGCTACCGCCAAACAAATGGCGGAGGCTACATGAACGCGCCTTTTATTTTTCACACTTTTATCTCTTAGTGCTCTTGGATGGATGCTATGGGCGTCCTCTATATAACGGGTCGGTGAGATGTGTGCCACCAGGTTTCAAAAAAAAAAACGCGCCGTTTTTTCCAGTGTAAACTGGAATGGTGCGTTTACACTAGAAATGTAATTTCTTCAACGCTTTAAACACCGCGGGGTGGCTTTAGCCCGAGCCTCGCTCATAGCATCCATCCATATCGAAAAATAGCTCTCGGATGCTCGCCTGGCTGTCGCAACGCGTTCCCCGCTCGCCCTGTGCGAATCAACGGCCAAGCTAGAAGACACGATGCGCGTAGCGTTTCTCTTCTCGTTTCACGACGTTTTGACGGAGTGCATATCAAGTTTCAGTGTTTATTATGTGCCCGTTGATGCCATATATGCACGGGATTCACCATATGCGGTGTCCACATATATGTTAAGAACTTCAGCTGCAGCAAGGGTTAAATCATGATCATGGGCGTTAGTCGTAGGTGCGGTGATGTGCTACTAGGTGTCAACGTGAGTGCGTCCACATCAAGCGGTGCTATGTCTCCCAAACAACAGTAGACATTGTGCAAGCTCTCACATACCAATGCACTATAAACAATCAACTGCTACTGTGACGACACGTTTCACTTTCGTGTTATACCGATTCCTATGACAGAGGGATCAGCCATCTTTTTCTTTAGCTTTACCGGGATTGTTTCTTTAGCTTTACCGGGAACACGCGAACTTACGCAGCTGTTCAGTGTGTTGATGCTTTTGCTGATCATGATGCTTAAATATGTCTCAGCGCTTTGTAACGGGTGGGCCTTTAAAACACCCACTCATCGTGTATTTCACATGTTTTCATGCCTGGCGCGATTCTACGCGTCTGCCACGCAATATTGCATGCGTTAAGGAAACTCCTTCCACTACATGACATTGATATAGTGTTCTTTTTTTTCGAAGCAGTAGAACACGTGCTTCCCACGCTGACGGCTTGGGTTCGGTTCTCACTTGAACCCGAAGATTTTAATTATTTATTTTATTTGCATCTTTCTCGATTATTCATGTAGTGTTCTTTTTTTGTCGAAGACGTTTCAAGAAATAGCGTGGCTCTGCGGTAGATTACCTGTTTGTATCAGACGGCCTCGGTTCGATTCTCACTCGAACCCGAAGTTTTTTATTATTTATTTTATTTGCGTCTTTCTCGATTTTTTGGTCACGGACAAGATGCATCATTTTTCGCTCACAACCAGCGACGCCGTCACCGACGTCGACACCGACACCGACGCCGACACCGGAATTTCTGCGAAACGAACTCTTTAACGCTGTTGCTTTGAATTCCTGATACCATGAGAATAAATTGCTTGACTCGTATCCCACGAAGTAAAATGCACTGCACTGAAGCATTTCACGTGCAACAGCAGCGCCAGAAGACAGCCTAGGGAGCAGAAGCAAGATCGGAGGGGCGGAATAAACATCCGCCGTGGTATCTGGAATACCTCATCGCGAAGCAATAGCGTCCGTAATCTGGAAAAGTTCACATGACCACATGGAAAAGTTCAAAGACCGCAGCTATTCGGGGAAGTAGCACTCCGTTTGTGCAGGCTACATGCTTACGGTGTCGGCGGTTAACATGTCCGGCGTCTCGAAGACCGGCGATGAACATTGATTATCGATTACTAGTGTTAATTCAGTTCGCTGCAGCGGCGGCGTCGAGAAATACAGAAATTGGCCCGAGCGTCAGCTTCTCCGCAATGCATGGCTGCTAGCGGCGTTTGGAAGACAGATGCGCAACTCTGCTACCTAAAGATAGCATATACGGTAACTCTAGCAAACGCCAGTCAGAGGCGCCATCAAGCGGCACCAGCGAATTGTCAGACGGCGACTGCACAGCGAAGGCGAATAGCTGCGCGCCGCCATGGCTACGACGTCACCCCTCTCGAATGCGCAGAGCAGCAGCGGCGAGTCGCGCGCGCCGGCGCCAGTCTGTCTGCCCGGCTACGACGCCACTCCTCCCGCTCTCCGTCACCAGCAGCGGCGAGCCGTGCGCGGCGGTGGTGGAGAGCGCTTGAGATGCCGGCTCCGCACTGATCGTCGCGCATGCGCAGCACGGCTCATGAGGAACCACGCGAAATCGGCTCCAGCTAGGCAAGTGTAGCTAACGCTACAAAAAAGAGACGGCCGACAGCTCCCTTATGCTTATATTTAAGGGGCCGGAAATAGTAATAATTGTCTCAAAGTCTCGATATGATGATGAGAGACGCCGTAGTGCAGTGCTCCGGAAATTTCGCCCATCTGGGGTTCTTTAATGCGCTCCTAAATGTAAGCACACGGCCCCAAGCATTTCGGCCTCCATCGAAAATGCAGCCGCCACGGCCGGGATTCTATGCAGCGACCTTCAGGTCAGCAGTCGAGCACCTTAACTACAAGACCACCGTGGCAGATTGTGGGCCAGAAAGCACCCTCCCGTTTCAAAATTTTTGATGCAAAGACAACTGCGCATCTCTATGATGTAAACATCTGCCGCAAAAATTTTGCGAATAAGTGCTGTAATAAGGAAGTTACATGGTGTACAACAACCCGCCTCGGCTGGTCTCAGTTTCTCGCTCGGCCTTTTTTTTATTGTAAAGATGAATAAGAAAGGGTGATGCTTTATGGCGGCACCGAGTAGCCCTTACCCCTAAACAGAAGAAATATTCAATAATAAGAAGAGGGGCAAGAAATTTTACACAGTGGAACAAGAGGTGCAAATACAGTACAATCGAAGAGCGCATGATTCACAAGTAGTCAAGCTCAAGTACAGGTAGGTAAAACAAGTTCGCATGCATGTACACATCCAAACTCAGATATTCTGTACGGCTTGACATGCTCAGGAAGACACACAAAATAAAAACAATTACACATAGCGTGAAGCAAACGATCACAACAATATACAACTCTTAACGTATACCAATATTAAGGTTACGCATTTGCTTTGAGCATGAAGTGTACGTTCATATTTCCATAAAATACTTGTTTCTTCGGCAATCTTGTTGAAGGCGACAGGTGCTCTTATCTGAAGACCCGCTGTTGGCCATGAACAAGACTTTTCGAAGAGGGGTAGGCGTAGCCCTTTGTCGTGACAACGCCCACTTCGGCAATGTAATACCGCGGTTACACTGGCAAATTTAGTGTCATTTTGAGCGAGTGCGCTTATGCCGTAGAATGTCACTTTGGCGGCGCGCTGCTACACGAGAAAGGGAAGTGCACTTTCGAAATGATGGTAATGGCGATGGGTACTTAAGTAGCAGAACAGATATTTGTTACTTCAGTCAATGTTTCCTAAGTAATAATGCGTTACGCCTTTAAGCAGCCCTTAAAATAAACTTTGCGCACAAACGCGGCGGCTGCGGCCATTGCACGGCGATGCTGGGCATGCCCCTGGCGGTCGTATTTGTAAACTGCCTGAGAGCAAGAATAGCAGAGTAGTTTATTGCGGTAAAGTACGTTTTAATGCATAAGAATGTTGGCTCATAACGAAAACGATAGTTTAAAAAATGCTATGAACTCGGCTTCGGATAGTACATTATTTATTCTCAAGCCACTGCTACCGAGGCTGGACACTCCGTCGCAGCGAAGTGAGTTCGGCGAACGCACTCGCCGGCAAGTGCACTTCGCAGCGAGTGTCACTAAGCGTTCCGGTGTGACAGCGTGCGAATGGCACTAGCGGCGAAGTGCACTCCTTCAAAGTGTACTTAAGTTGCCCCGTGTGACATGGGTGTAACACGGCGTCAGCGACTAAGTAACCGGCGCGAAGCCAACAATCGAGCAAGGCTGCCTGCATGTGTCTTTCAAGTCAGAGCGGCGGGGCGAAGAAGTGCGGCTAGGGGGGTGCGGGAACTGGCGTATTGAACATATGCCACGGCCTATGCGCCCTTCCACTAGCGGTAAAGTCGTGGGACGCCTCTTGATCTCGGAGGCATTCGTTCTGGCGACACCGCTTGTCCCTGTAGTCTCGGGGCTCTGCCGAAACGGCAGAGGGTATCTCAATAAAATAAAGCGTGGACTGCTAAGCCAAAACTGCATCACCGCAGGCCCATGGCACCGTCTGTAGAGCAAAGGACCAATTGAGAAAGTCGCTGCTACGTAATGTTGCCCATGGGCAAGATCACGTCAATGCGCGTATCGGGTCAATGCGCAGGAGAGAGTGCCTGGAATTGTTTTTTGAAACCAAGCATCTGCGCGGTGGTTGTGATATCCTCAAAATGCGATCGCCGCGGCCTTCTGCACGAATTAGCGAGCTTGTTTGCGAGGCGTAAAGAATAAGGTCGGAGCATGTTTGCTGGCTCTTTAAGAAGTAACTATTCTTAATTTCCCCAGAATAGTGAGATTAAGATAACATCTGGAGCTTCTTGTGAAAAACCGTCTCCGTTTATGTTAAACATATAAAAATAACAATATTCTATGAGAATAATACTTTTAAACAAGCAATAAATACCTGTGTTGTTCGTGGTTATGAAACAAACGAGGCCCCTGCTGGAAATCTAGTGATCTGGCTCCATTGACAGTCGTTGCGGCAGAGTGGCGCGCATTCAGTGATGGCTACATAGCAACGTAAATCAATCACCTTTTCTTCAAAGCACAAAAGAGTTCCTGCAATGGAATAGAACAGTAGACTACTTGGGTGTCTAAATCGAGCCATTTTAACAGCGGAGCGGTCTTCGCTTGGCGAAACCCCGTCCGGCATTAGCTGAAAACAACGCCTAGTTATCTGTTCGAGCCATGACATGTCGCGTCAACAAGCAACACGCTGGAGGATAGAACATACGAGGAGAAGAGAAGTGGAGAGGAGGAAAGGAAATAATTAAAGCGAAACGAAATATTTTGGCGAGGCAGGATTCAAACCTGTGTAACCGCGGTCTTAAGGCGAGCGTCGTAACCACTCGGCCATCCACGTACGCCAGCGGAACAAGCACTTATGGCAACCATGTGTTTACGCTGCAGGGGCGTAGCCAGGGAGGGGGTGGTTGGGAGGGTTCAAGCCCCCGCTTCCGAAATTTTTCAATTTTGCTTGCGTATATATTCACGCACACATTCAAACGCACGCACGAACATACATAAAGTATGGTTGAACCACCACCCCTTCCCGAAAAGTATTTCTGGCTACGCCCTGTTGCGCTATGAGCGAGAGAACTGAAAAGAGAGAGAGAGAAAGAGAAGGAAAGAGGAACAGAGAGAAATATTGTAGAAACGCTTATAAGAGCCTGTCGTCTCGGAGTCCTGCCAGCGGTAAAGGGTGTGTATATAACGCTCGCCGTCAGCTACCTGAAGGGTCCGCGTTTTTTGGCGTAGTGGGTAGCGCCACGCACTGCGGAGCGAGAGGTCGCTGGTTCGATTCCGCGCTTCGGAAGCATTCTTGTGAATTATTTTTCTTTTAGATTTTTATATATATACACATACTTATACATATACGGTGCATGTCGGCGGTGACGGCGATGGGAAAAACCAGCCGACATTGTCCATATATTTGCTGTCGCAATAAAAGAAAGACCGAAAGAGAACTAATGGTGGAGGGGCGAAGCATATAGGGAAGGGTGTTTCAGCTCCTCTAACGTGAAATCTGTGGATGGGCGAAGCATGCAGTGTGCGCCGGTGTTTCCCACAGCAAAATCACTGCTAATGTGCAATCAGAGACAGGAGAAAGATTAGACACAAAGACCCGCAGTCCGCTTCCAGTTACCGTGCACGCTGCGAATCTTTATTGTTCAACTACGCACAAGAAAAATCTCCCACCGGCAGTGGCGTAGGCAGAATTTTATTTCGGTGGGGGCAAGTCCTTAGTCCGAGGTGGGAACCGCGCAGGTTGTCGAATGTCATTTTGTGTTATGCATCCCACAGCAAAGTGAAATTTCAGGAGGAGTACGTGCCTGGTGTGCCACCCCCTCGCTACGCCACTGCCCACAGACACTACATTGCAGGTCAAGATCCAGTGCCGATATATACGGCGTGGCCGGTGAACGGCTGTACATAGGGAGCAGTCAATTTTAAAGGGCGAAGCACCTTAGGACCAAGCTTCGTCGTCGACTCTCACTGCCCGCTGGCACGGTACATAGAAAACTGTTGCTGTAGTCGAAACATGTGTGTATGTTGCGATTACGATTAAACAGTCTCAAATAAAAGTCATATGCAGCACTCAAAACGCTCCTGAAATATCCTAGTAAAAATGAAATCGAATACTAAATAAAGACACTATGTTCCGGAAATCAACAAATCTATCACAATTTTGAAGGATGTGCGCAGTGGGATGTGGAAAGTGTCGTGCCTCACATTTTGTCTTCAACGAGAAACCCTCAAGACTCCCGGTGGCACGCTTCGGCAATTTTTTGTTCTTATTTCTTTTTTCTTTGTGGATTTCATTTATATATACATACATATACATATCCGGGACATGACGGCGACGGCAACGGCAAAGGCCAACAGTGAGTGTCGATATAATCGCTATTGCAATAAAAGAAGTACTCGTGCTCTCTATCATCTCGACCCCTCTCTTTCTGTTCTAATATAGGCTAGGTTTAAGCGAAATAAGGTTTTTACTCTTATAAACAATTCAAATTTTTAATGATTACATTCATCAATAATAATTCTTTTGTTGTATGCAATCAATAACAGCTTTGATGAAGTAGTTTCGTCCACGTGTTGTTGCATTAAATTACCACCTCCCTGTGACAGTGTATCCCAACCACAAGCGCGCTTCTGCAGATTAGCGTCTCGTGCGAGTGCCAAACGTGTTCACATATTCATTGATCTATTTTAGTAATCGCCTGTGGCCTTGTGCTGTGAGAAGGTGAATGACCACCTACTTAAGATTCTCCAAAATGCTCCATCTTATTTATGCTTTGCTTTTCCCCTCGGGTCACATGGATCAATGGTTATCGGAGGATTGCAGAGAAATATTGCCCTAGGTGAGAAATAGCTGGTCTCTAAGAGAAGACAGCGGACGGCAATTAATAAAACGTTGCCTAAATCTCAGCAAGGGTGAAGTGGCAGCTTGCTGAAAGAAGAACGCAGATGGATTAGAGTGTGTTGCTTTTTAAACCAAAAAGGGTAATGCAAATGTGGTGTGCTTCTATTACTGAAGTATAATTCAAGTGCTCGTGGCGAATGACGCTATACCTCACTCATGAGGTGCCAGTAGAATAAACAAAAAAAAAGCTTTACGCTAAGATTCGTCAACAGGAAACCTGTATAATGAAACATGGCATACGCTTTGCACGTACGCAGAACGATACAGAAGCAAGGTGGCGCTTCTATATTAGAAGTAGGCAGTGAAATGCTTTGCTGCATAAATAGAGGCTAGACGTAAAATACGCCTACTTCATGTCCATTCATTCTGCAGTTTCATTGAGGAAAAATCCGTTCAATGCTCCTATTTTGGTGATATATCACGAGGCCTTACATAAAATGCCTCTTGTATTCCCTGTCCACGAAAACGTTCTTCTTCCTGCGTAAGCGACGAACAAGTCTCATTAAGAAATCCTTGTCGAAACAGCTATATGCAGACTTACTCCTGCTTGCACTTTCAAGACTGCGACTTCTTAAAGCTAAACGTCGAGAAACTCACACATAAATAAGCAAACTCAGAGAAATGCAAGAAATGATTCACCCTAAACTATAACAGCATTAATCATTGAGGTAATGAATTTGTATCGCACGACGGTTGGTTCGAAAGTGATGCCCTAGAAACTGGGATACGTACAAAGATTCAAATTAAGTGCTTTCTTACCGATACTTCACGTACACAGAGCAGCAAGCGGGTGGTTCCCAACCTGTCATGGTAGTTTCGCCGAGGGCTAGCTGTCATGGCTGACTTTACGGTAATCATGATTGCCTTCTTCTTCTTCATAATGATACTTATTTGCAGCCTATTTAGGTCCACTGCAGCACGTACGCCTCTCGAAATGACCTCCAGTTTACCTTATCTTGTACGAGCTGTTTCATTCCATTTAATTTCTGCAAACTTCTTAATGTTGTCATTCCATTTAACTCGCTGCCTTCCTCGACTGCGTTTCTGATGCCTAGGTGGCCATTCTATTGCTCTAAGTGACGACCAGTTGTCTGTCCTACGCATTCCATGGCCAGTCTAGGTCCTATTGATTCGCTACCTCTCAATTAAATGTCCACTAAATCTGTTGGTTCCCTCACCCATCCTGTCGTCCGCCGATCTCATAATGTTATGCCGACCATTTTCCTTTCCATTGCAGGTTGCGTGGTCTTTAGCTTTTATATAGTTTCTTTGTTATCATCTGTGTTTCATCCCCATATGTTCTCATAAAACTGGCAGTGGCAGTGATAGTATGCTTTTCGTTCTAAGGCCAGCGGCAGATTGCTTGTCGTTATTTGGAGTTCCCGCTGTATGCGTTTCAGCCCATGCTTATTCGTCAGTCAACTTCCTTTTCGTGAGTAGACTCCCCTGTTAGTAATTAACCTACGTATACCTACTCTTGTGCAAACTCCAGTGGTTGGTTTCTAATCGTGAAGTATTTTGCCTTTCGCGAGGTTGTTGAGGATTACCTTCGTCTTCAGCATGTCCATTTCTAGTTCTACTTTTAAGATTTTTCTCAGTTTGACCGCAATAACTTCCTTTAATTCGTCGCCCTCCTTGCTGTATTTCAAAGAATGAAAGATTATTTGTAATATTCGCCACGGCTTCGAGTGCGCGCTCCCGGTGGTGAAAATTAATTCCTGACGGCTTCTTGTAAGTTGACGGGAAACAAATCATTAATAAATGCAGTAATTTGGTATGCCCTGACAGAAAATGCTTTCTTCTTTCTGTTAGCGCCCTCGATTGTCTCTATGTCGACGGCGTGACTATCGGAATAAAAAGAGTTGTCGTTAAAAGCTGAACTCGCCTAGTCAACGTCTGAGAAAACCTTCAGTAAGACAACACTGGAAGCACTCAGAAAAAGGTGATTATGCATTTAAAGAATAGAAGCAAAAACGACTGAAGTCATGGTGTCTTAATTTCTGCACACTATTCGCACAATAAGAGTTTTGGTTTGTGTTTTGAACACGTCCTTTCCGGAGACACAGGCTGAAAACCTTGCTTGACTTCAAAGCCCAATGATAGTAGTGCACTTTATTATTGTTAAAGTAGTGTTGCGATTGTCGGCCAATAAAAATGTAGTTTAAAGAAGTTGTCCTTCTTCTCGCTATATTCTAGCCTGCAAATAGTTTTATGCCACCCAAAAGCACTATCGTGGTTACGCTCTAACACTAAACAATTCATCCATTCTACCGCGGGAAAGAACAAAGCGTTTATGGAGATTTATTTTCCTTCTTTTCATCGCCGGATGTGAAGATTGCCTTCCGCACGCGTTGATAGCCTTGTGGTAGGTGGCCATTCTAGGATAAAAAAATCTGGAAAACCGCTCTTCCCATTTACGCAGCGGTTGTGTTACGACTGCTTTAGGCTGCATTGCTGCCTAAAGCAGTCGTGTCTTTTTAAAATTGTGAACTTCAAACTGTCACCCAGTGTTTTTGTTGGGTATTCTATCTCGTATGCAAGAGAATGGTGGTAGAGGCTGCTTGCACGGTTTAATCATGTAATGCGTGCATCCCATGACATAACATAAAACCTAAGCAGAATTAAATCCGTTTTTCAACCTTTGTCAAAAATAATTATCGGTTTTCATCATGGACGTGGTGTTAAGCACAATTTCTACAATAACAGATTAACACTGTTATAATGGCGACAGAATACAATCTGCATGGTTCTCTCAGCATTGGCAATTATGCTGTAACCCACGTTAATTGCTTTATTTTTATGCGTTCCCGTTTCACACGCAAGGACTGTTAGCAACGCACGGCACAGACGGCGCTCTGATGTTTGAGAAGCTTCGCGATTGTGTGAAATCATTCTGTTAAGATTACGAGAGCTTGCGGGAGCACCAGCGATAAGGCTCGAATGTTTGATGCCGCATGTATAAATGCGGACGCACCTCATTGCAGATCCGATTACTAGACAGTCGACGACTGTTCACGCCGCTATCAGTTTACAGTGTGAATCGCTTGCACCTTGTCTTCTCATTTTCTGGGCACAGATTCCCATAAATAAAAAGTTGCCTTGAACACGCCGAATGTTGCGTTCGTCAATGTCGCGACCACGTGATAATACTTATCAAGACTCTACTATAATATTCCCTTAACATAAAGTGTGAAAATGAACTGCCTAATGTTTCCAGCCAAAAACATGTCACTCTGAACTATTTGCGAGTACAGACCAACAAACAACTTTATTTAGGTCCTGGGGAGCTATAGGAAGGAGGCCTACTAGGTAGCTCCCTACCAAGATATTGGCTAGTCCCATGTGGGAACAGGGAGGCCGTGCCTCTCCGGTCGTTCACGGGCACTCTGGACAGCCAGGAGCTGGACGTCTTGTCTGGGGTCTATAATGGCCTTCGCTCAGTCTTCTTGTTTAATATCCCGTAACGCAACTAAATTTGTTATTATAGATGCGATCGTGATATCTGTGCAGTGTGCAATGAGAAGTCTTGAATAAGTGTGCGTGTGTGTGGGGGGGGGGGGGGGTAGGTGCATGTTAATGTGTTATATCGCCGCGTTATTCTCATCACCTTGAAAAACACGCTTCCCAATTCTTCGGCGACAGCGAAAACTAAAGAAAGAACGCATATCATTGTAAATAACAATATTTTTAAAGGGATGACGGATCATATATGAAACTACTATGAGAGAGAAGTCGTGAGCGGGCACTGCGGTTGCGTTTACCAGAACTTTTTTCGCCGGTGTCAGGAATTTTTTACGCAATAATATTACGTTAGCTCCATCCAAGAGAGAGTTAGTAGATCCCTAACCAGTTCCGGTGGCAGCGTACACTCTGAGTGGAAATTTTAACTAAGGCTACTCCAAGCTTTTAGGTCAAAATTCAGTTTTCTGCAAACTGAAATGCTAGCTCTGTCAGTGGTTTTTCAGTCCCAAAAAATAATAATTCCTGAGTTGATTAAACGTGGTAGCGGTCATAATTCGTGCTGTAGTCTCCTTAAAAAAGCGGTATTACATAAAACAATCTGTTTTTGACTTCTATAAAAGTTGAAGACGTATTACCGTATTACCGTATTACCGCGAGGAAGTGCACGCTACGATGCGATGATGTACATACCAGAAGTAGCTGCCGTAGGCGTATGCGCGAAACGCTTCACTAGAGTTCGTGGAGACACAGGTGTTCGTATGTAATGTTCATTTTTACAGTGATATAAATAGCGGAAAGCAAACACTGCAACCAGAATTGGCGCCGTCCTGACATAACACTTGTATAGTGTCTTTTTCCGCAGCAGGTTGAAGCCCTTGCGTTGCTCTGTGATAGAATACTCGGCTGTCATGCAGAAGGCAACCGCGGTAACCGTGGTAACCTGAGCAACAGGCGTGGTTCTGTTGCGGCAAATCAAACCAGCATTGCTCGAACAGTTCGAACTCAAAACTGTCAACTGGTGCTGTCTGGAGCTGCTGTGCACAGTGGTCACTACAGTCCTTAATAGAACCACAACTCTAATGCTGATGCTGTCGCCACATTTCTGCGCTAATATAAAATATACTTCAGGGTTAGCTGCTAACTCACCAAGGTAGCAAAATGCGCCGGCGAACAAAAAAAGCATCTTAAAATGCAATGGCAGAAATTTCGTTCAGTCTGAATATTTGAGGCTTAGCTTAAGGTCTTTAGGTCTATCTCGTCCGTTCTTCAGGGGTGGCTGAAGAGTGCCAACCTGGCGAAGAGGCTGAATTAACCTTGAAACGGTCGGTTACGTTTTCTTTAAAACAAATCTTGGCTGGAGAGTCGTATTTTACTACATAATGTTTTACTCATAAACAGATTTTTGTCGAAGGTGCTCACCCTCAAAGAAACTGAAGAGAGGCCTCACTCTAAACTGATTGTGGCGTTGTTTCTCCCCCTTTACGCAGGTTTGGCATACGCTACATGTGGCTAGTTCTCTGGCCTCGTGGAACAAAATGCCAGTTTCGAGTTTTCAAAAAACTTGGAGGGCGCTTGAGCTTCGCCTTCGAGAGTAGAACGCGATAGCATAATCCCGCCCCGTTCACATCACTTTCTAGATCACTCGGTTGGCTTAGTAGCTCGGTCGACACCTCAACCGTCACGCAAGGAAAGGAACGTCAGTGCACGTAGCGTGGGCCATTTCACACTATCCTACAATGCTTACTGCAAGTACAGTTGCGAAGCGTCCACAACGCCATAATTACTCCTTTTGCGTATTGTCGATGTACTCACTACGCATCCGTAAAGGAACACGCGCACTTGCACACTTTGATGATGCTGTTGATGATGACGATCATTAATTATGCCTTAACGCTTTGTAAGGGGTGGGCGTTTAAACCACACGCTCATTGCACAATTCGCCTATCTTGACGCCTGGTTTGATTCGACACTTCTGCCACGCAATACTACATGCGTTAAGAAGATACCTAGCGCAACATGCACTTCTTATTAGTTTTTTTTTTCGGTGTAGTTTCAAGCATTGGCGTGGCTCTGTGGTAGAACATATGCTTGCTGCGCAGGAGGCATGGGTTTGATTCCCACTCTAGCGGATAGTTTTATTGATTTATTTGGATCTATCCTAATTTTTTGTTCAATGACCACGCTGATATTACGCTCACAACCAAACACGCCGACACCGGAATTTCTTCGTAACGAGCTCTATAACGCTATCGCGTTAACGTCGCCGCTCGTCGGTAAAGGTACGAAAATGCCACCCTCAACGAGCAAGGAGTCAAGAATTAGTCGAAGAAAAAGTTCGAGGACGCTTGAGCTTCTCGTTCAATAGTTGAACACAATAGCGTAATCAGACCGTGTGCGTATCGCCTTCCCAATCGCTAGGCTGGCTTATCGTCTCGTTTAACACCTAAACCGTTTTCGCATGGGAAGCTAAAGTGCGAACATCCTCTGGCTCCTGCCTATATATATGCATGCGGTGCGACGAAACACGGGAACCACGCCCGTAGCCCCTCTGCGCCATCTCGCGGTTGATAATCGAGCCAAGCAGAAGCACTTCCGAGATGCGACTACCACCAACGGTAAATGTTGTATATAAAAAACTCACCGTTAGTTCGGTAGGCGATGTATGCGTGGTGGCCGAGCGGCTGAACGCATCTCGCTACGAAGCAAGGGATTGCAGGTTCGACTCCCCAGTCCCACTCGAGCCGAATATTTTTATTATTTCTTCATTTGCATCTACCTCGAATTCTCGCTCATGAAGAACGCTGATTTCTCGCTCGGACACCAACACCAAAATTTCTGCGAAATGAGCTCCTTAACACTATCGCCTTAATAGCTAAACGTTGTGTAGGGCCCGCTCAGAGTCACCAGAGTGGAAGGATAACCACATTGTTCCGTAGATATCATTTTCTACGGCGTATTTCTACCCACTCTCCAAATGAAAAACACTGGTCATCACAGATTGTGGTTGCAGATATCTCCAAATGATCGAGACAAACTTGAGTGCTCAACATTCCCATAATATACAATGTAACGAAGTTTTTTATGGTTTCAATTTCAGTGCAACTCATTATACGTGCAGCATACGCGTCGACGTTGAATTTTTAGCTGGGAATTAAAATTTGCAGTGGAGTAGTCAAACGTTCTGTTTGATAAATGCACGCGTACAGCGTTTTCATGCGGTTCAAGCAGCATGCCACTACAGGTCGTGTCCCCTATTCATCAGACCATGCGCTATGTTGTAACTCTTTTGTTTTCCATTCAAGAGGAGCGGCATAATGTGCGGATTTCAATGATCAAGCTAGCGCCTTCCTGCATATCGAAGCTGCTTCTCGCACGCGTGGTTACCACTCCTGGGATGCCGCCGGTGTGAAATGCGAGCTGCTCGTTGGTGGTATCTGCACTTTTAATAAGAGCCGTGCCAGCGTGGTCGCACGGGATATGCAAATAACTACACCTCTGCATAAAGCTTCCGCTTTCCTGAACTGCATGCCGGTGTGAAGGCATGCGAACTAGGAACGCAAAGGATTCGTTCATTTCCGCAAACAAATAGTGCGGCCCACGCAGCGCTTGCAGCGTGAATTTTTCTCGCTTCTTTTCTTGACACTGGCTATTTGCATACGCGAAAATATTTATACCTGAATTTTCCATTGAAGAGACGCGCATTGAAAATCACCGAGGTATGTTCACTTGCCTTCCACATAATACTAAGAGGCACGTATAACCACAAATCTTGGTTTGGGTTTTGGTTTGTGCATGAAGTGGGAGTTTTCGTACTTAATATGCAAACAGAGCGTATGCGCGTATGCTGAATACATTTTCTAGCGTTGTGCACCACTTATACTCTGGCAGACAAATTCGTACGCGCGCATCGACTTCGATCGCGGTTTATCCTATTAATTCCAATTCGGCACCAGGAAACAGTCAGACGTCGTTGCACGTACCGCTAGATGATAACCATGTGCCCGCCACGACGCACAAAACGGGAATAAGCATTGCATTAAGTTAACAAATAAATTTATAGAGAGTGGTAGTGACGCGGTACGCTATATAAATAAATTGTAGCGAAGCTTATTGGAACTCTGAAGTGGGTCGTCCTCTCCGGCCCCTTCTTGTGGGTTGCCCTCTTCGGACAGAGTGCAGCTCGCGCAGAGTCGGCCCCCGCCTTGACTGTCGCTGTCGAGTATCGTCGCCGCTAATAAACCTCTTTATAATTTGGTGGAGAGTGCTGAGCCATCACAACAACTTCGGCCCTCATTCGATGCCCCTGGCTCTTCGATCCCGTACCCTACCGCCTACCATGCCTCAAGACGCCTCTCAGCAAACGACCCCGCCCGCACCGACATGTCCCGGTGTCCCTCGTATTCGCGACCCTCCCGTCTTCACTGGCGCCGATGGTACCGACGTGGAGGACTGGCTCGCCATTTACGAGCGCGTGAGTGTCCCCAATAAATGGGACGAGGCCGGAAAATTGACTAACCTGGTTTTCTACGTCGCGGGTGTGGCGGGCCTGTGGTACAACAACCACGCATCCGATTTTACGACGTGGTCCGACTTCAAGACCGCCATTATCAACGTGTTTGGCCGCCCTGCCGTTCATAAGCTGCAGGCCGAACAACGCTTACGTGAACGCGCTCAGCAGGCCGGTGAATCATTCACCAGTTACATTGAAGACGTCCTCGATATCTGTAAGAAAGCCGACGCCACCATGTCCGATTCTGACAAGATCCGGCACATCATGAAAGGCATCGATGACGACGCCTTCACCATGCTGCTCGCCAAGAACCCCAGCACAGTGGCAGAGGTCATAACGCTCTGCCAAAGCTATGAGGAGCTGCGCCGGCAGCGATCGATGACCCGTCGCTCTCCATCACGCGACGCCGAGCTCGCTGGCTTGTCGACCATACCCGACCACTCCGCGTTGCTCGCAGAGATCAAGACCTTCGTGCGCGAGGAAATCGCGCGCCAGTTCTCTCTGCTGGACTTTGCTCGCCCTAGGTACGCTCAACAGCCGTCGACCACCCTTCTGCCTCCCCTCCGTCGAGCAATTGAGCAGGAAATCGCGGGGGTCATGCCCGAGTACCACCAGCACCATCCGGCTCCTGCACCTTTGAGTTACGCCCAAGTTGTCGCAAGACCGCCCCCATCAATCGCTACGGCTGCCCCACACATTTACGCTGAAGCCTCCGCTCGACCTCACTCTTTCGAAGCGGATGTACCGGTAGCCTACGCCGACGTCACGCACAGGCCAGGACTGCAGCCCACCATGCAGTCCTATCAGTTGCCGCCCCGTCAATCCCGTCCTGCACCATGGACGGGCCGTGCCCCAGGGAACCGATGGCGCACACCTGACAACCGCCCCATATGCTTCGCACGCGGTTACGCCGGCCACGTGGCGCGCTATTGCAATCGCGTGCAGCCGCCTAGAGACGTGTCGCCTGCCACCGTTCAGTCGAACCGCCCGTATTACGACCCACCTACGCCTCCGTCGCCGACGTCTCGCCCAGCTGCACCTACCCGCCGTTCACCGTCACCACGACGCCGCTCGCTGTCACCGATGCGGCCACGTTCGGTCCCACGCGACCAGGAAAACTAGTCGTCGCAGTCCACGAGGCAAGGGCTGCGATGCTATCGAACTGCGAAAGCCCTCAGCGAAGCCCATCGAACGTGATAGACGTTTTTGTGGACGGTGTTCGCGCATCTGCGCTTATCGATACTGGAGCCGCCGTATCCGTTATGGACGCTAAACTAAGCCGCCTGCTACGAAAAGTGACGACGCCACTTTCCGGGCTCTCCCTCCGTACAGCCAGCGACCAAAGTATTCACCCGACGGCAGTATGCACAGCCCGTGTCATCATTCAGGACGCTCTGTACGCCGTCGAATTCATCATAATTTCTTCATGCTCTCACGACGTCATCCTGGGATGGGATTTTCTTGCCCGCCACGACGCCGTCATTCATTGCGCACCAGCCGAATTAGAGCTCTCACCATTCTCACATTTGACGCCGGCAGACAGTTCATCCGCTGCGACCAAGGTATTCGTCAAAGACGACATCACACTTCCCGCAAATTCGTCAACGGCTGTGCCCGTCTATTGCACCGGTCTCCGCGCCGCCGTTGCACTTCTTTCTCCATGTGACCGCGTTTTCACTAGGAAAGGCTTGCTGGTGCCATTTGCGACCGTGGAAATCACTCAGGGCGAAACGGATATTTTTGTGACCAACCCATCCCCGTTCATGGTTACGTTGGTGCGAGGGGAATGTCTCGGCAGAGCGGAACCCCTCGAAGACGTACAAGTTATGGACGCACCGGGTGACACGCACTGCGCCAGCTCCCGTACGCTCAGTGCTGTGTCCACATCTGATTCGTCATCCGCTGATGTATTTCGTTCCTCGATTGCTGACAACCTTACGTCGGTCGAGCGCTCCCAGCTTCTATGCCTGTTGGAAGAATTTCGTTCTTCGTTCGATGTCGCGCAAACTTCTCTCGGCCGCACGTCTGCTGTCACCCATTGCATCGACACTGGCGCCCAACCACCACTGCGGCAACGTCCATATCGCGTATCTCCAGCAGAGCGTCGTGTAATTAACGAGCAAGTTGACGGCATGCTTCGCCGCGACGTTATTCGACCCTCAAACAGTCCGTGGGCGTCTCTTGTCGTTCTTGTTGCGAAGAAGGACGGCTCTGTGCGGTTCTGTGTGGACTACCGACGACTCAATAAGATCACCCGTAAGGACGTTTATCCCCTACCTCGAATAGACGACGCCATTGACAGCCTGTAAGGAGCAGAATTCTTTTCATCGCTCGATTTGCGCTCAGGGTACTGGCAAGTCCCCATGGCTGATGACGCTCGACCGAAGACAGCGTTTTTCACACCCGACGGCTTGTACGAATTCAACGTCATGCCGTTTGGGCTGTGTAATGCACCCGCGACCTTTGAGCGCATGATGGATACCGTTCTGCGCAACTTGAAATGGCACACGTGCCTGTGCTACCTCGACGACGTCGTCGTTTTCGCCCCGGACTTCTCCACGCATATTCAACGCCTGCGGCATGTTTTGACGCGTTTGAGCGACGCCGGGCTACAACTCAACCTAAAGAAGTGCCGATTTGCAGCACGGCAGCTGACAATACTAGGCTACGTCGTGTCCAAGGACGGAATTCTCCCCGATCCGGCCAAGCTTCGGGCCGTGACAGAGTACCCCAAACCTACGTCCGTCAAAGAACTGCGTAGTTTTGTAGGACTATGTTCCTACTTTCGTCGCTTCGTACGAAACTTCGCGACTATCATATCGCCGCTGACAAAGCTCCTTGGCAGCAACGGGTCTCTCAATACGTGGTCGTCAGAGTGCGACGCCGCTTTCGCGAAGCTCCGTCGTTTGTTGACGTCTCCTCCGATACTACGTCACTACGACCCTACGGCCCCCACAGAGGTACACACGGACGCCAGCGGTGTTGGCCTCGGCGCTGTCCTGGGTTCCCGGAATATGTCGTGGCATATGCAAGTCGCACGCTTACTAAAGCCGAAACCAATTACACCGTCACGGAGAAAGAATGCCTGGCAATCATCTGGGCCCTTACGAAGTTCCGACCTTATTTGTATGGTCGCCCATTTGATGTCGTCACCGACCATCATGCGCTGTGCTGGTTGTCGTCATTGAAAGATCCCTCAGGCCGTCTCGCCCGTTGGGCACTCCGCCTGCAAGACTACGACATCCGCGTACTGTACCGCAACGGACGCCAGCATGCTGACGCCGACGCCCTGTCGCGCTCTCCCTTGCCTGACGACAATGCCCACAGCTCAGTGTCTCCCCTTACCGTTTCTTCCATCGACATTCAGACAATCGCTACCGAACAGCGCAAGGATCGCTGGATTGCCTCACTGATAGACTTGCTGACTGATCCATCGGCAACACCATCCACTCGCGCGTTGCGTCGTCAAGCGCACCATTTCGCCGTTCGCGACGACCTCCTCCACCGACGCAATTACAGCGGCGACGGCCGCCAGTGGCTACTAGTAGTACCCCGAAGTCTGCGTTCTGACATATGCGAATCGTTCCACGCTGATCCGCAGTGTGCGCATTCTGGGGTATCGAAAACTTACCACTGCATCCGCCAACGGTACTTTTGGCGAGGGATGTACCGCTACGTGCAGAAGTTCGTCCGCTCCAGCATCGATTGTCAGCGCCGCAAAACTTCAACGCACCTGTCGCCGGCAGGTCTGCAACCTCTACCTTGACCTGACCGGCCATTTGGGCGTGTTGGCATCGATTTGTATGGACCACTTCCTCTGACGTCTGCTGGTAACCGCTGGGCCATCGTCGCTGTAGACCACCTCACGCGATACGCCGAAACTGCCGCCCTCCCAGCGGCTACAGCGCGCGATGTGGCCTCCTTCCTGCTCCACCGATTCATGCTCTAATAACCGATTCATGCGCTAATAAACCTCTTTATAAAATAAACAAATGCATAAATAAGTCAGTACATATATCAGAAACGGACATGGCGGTGAAGGGGCCGTAGGTGTAGTAGACAGAAATGAGTTTAAAACCCTCGGTAATAACTGAAACAAAAGAGCGAAGGCTTATTCGATGGTTCGACCGGAGTCCGGCCTTCCTCAGGAATGAGTGTACAGAATGTATTTGCTTGTATGGATATCTATGCCTAAGTGAAAACAAAAAGGGGAGAGGAGAAAGGGAGATAGATGGAAAGAAAGGAATGGAAAGAGTTGATTGTAGACCGTTTTATCGCCCATGAAATTCGATGACGATTATCTCGAACTATGTGCAACTTTCGTGATTTGTAAAAAAAAAGATATGTCATAAATTCGCATGCACTGGAACTTTGTAATATAAACACCTGCCCTCAAGTCAATAATAAAAGGTTAATAACGAGATTTTGTTAATTATTCGCAACCGTGTCATTTTAACTGCGGCAAAGTATTTCCGGCTCGATTTGGAGTTCGTGTGCCAAAACTGCAGGAGCCTTGCTATCATGGGATTTTTATAGAAAAAAAGTTGCATTGTCTTAAAAAACACCCTGTATTTTACGATAGGGCCACGTTAAAAAACAAAAACATACTTGTATTGCGACTTTTCGACCGGAAGCCGGTCTTTGTCAAGCTTCGACATGGATTACAGGTATTACGGCAGACACGCGCAACCACACTGCCTGTGGGCGGGGCATTTAAAAAGAGAGCGGAAGAGAAAGATACAGAAAGGCAAGATTCGAAAAAAGGGAAAGTGGGAAGCGGACACAGGGGCGGTGGTTTCCGTCGCAGCGGGCAAGGAACCTACACTGCGTCGTACACACAACGCCCAAAGAGATACTCAAGACGCAGTGCGTCTATGGGCAAAGAAGAGAGAGAAAAACAAAACGAGAAACAGAAAAACTCAGAGCGAAGGTGGCTCGTAGAAAGTGCAAACGTGCCGTTAGGGAGAGGAGGAAAAGTATCTGGACGCAACCATAATCCATGACTTAGATGTCTGTGCCTGGTAGAGTAGCACTCGCACGTTGGTGTTCGTTGGCCCTGGCGCATTCCTTCGGTTAACACTGCGTTGCGTTGCTCTGCCGAAGCGGATCTTCGAGGCCACGTAGAAAGAAGCGCGTGGTTGAGATCTGCTCCGGCAGGTGCCACAACGATCCCAGGTGCTCACTAGAAGAGTGTCTTTCAGTGAAAACACTCAATTAAGTTTCATTATTATCTTGACAGTTAATTGGCTCTTATATTAGGTAAGCTTACCACCGATGTCATATGTATCCCGTGTAACTTCTAACATCGATTTCGTACAAGCTTCATTTCTTCACCCATTTTCTGAATATTAGGAAAATCGTAAATATGTGCTGGACCGGAAGTGCTCGGAAGAGGAACAATAGTTTCAGTCGTTACTCGTGCCACTAAAAACTCACGATAGAAACGGCACGGAAGCGTGTGGTCAGCGTCGTCAAATAAAGCTGCGCAAATGGCTCCTCGTACACTAAATGGTCTTAACATTTCACAGCTTCAGGTCTACTACACCTTCGGCCCCTTCACCGCCATGTACCCAGCGCTTTGCGCAAGCCGTCCCCTTGAATGGTCGCCACTTGGCCTGCGTCATATGCTAACCACTCCTTACGTCAGCACTGTGGCGACCATTTTTCGAAAATAGCCAAGCGGGTCCGAAAGCGCATTTGTGTTCATCGCGCGAAAATCCGAGAGCATTTCACAACCCCTATTATAAAGCCTCTACATCATCCTCATGCAAACTCAATGAAGCCAATGAAACCAGCATCTACACTTCCTCATCTGTCCAGGCCTAGGAGGCAGCTATTGCTCTTACCACCGCACAAACCTCCGCTCAATCCATTTTCAGTGATTGCAAGCCTGCGGTCTACAACTACGCGGTTGGACGGGTGGCACCCTCGGTCGACGGTACTTTGCGTTGTGACACCGTTCCCTCTGCGCTCATGCAAATCATCTGGGTACGCGGCGGCCATTTCCATCGCTCCGAATTCGACTGAACGAGCAAGCCAGGAATGGATACGGCCGGGAATGGCCGGGAATGGATACGCGCGACGCGCTCCTCGCGTACCACGACATCATCTTGCACTACCGCCTCTCTCACCTCACCTTTCCTCCCGCCGCACAAATTCCTTTCTCAGCACCACCAACACCTGTGGGGTCAACATCAGGCTTACGCCTTTCTTACTCCTGCACGTCTTGCCCTCTTCCACCCCGGGACGTATTCGCCGGCCTGCCTCTTGTGTGGCAGATCCATCGCCAATTATGGCCGTATATTTTTCTCATGCCTGGAACGCTTGCCCCCTGCCTCTTGGCACCTAAGAAATCCGCAGCAGTGGGAGGCTGCTTTGTCTAGCACTAGGCTTATCTCCAACTTCGGCTGGTGACTTGGGCAGATGACGTCGCGACTAGGCACGGCCTGGACGCCACAACCTCAGCATGAAGGCCACCCACGACGCTTCCTTTTGTTTTTTTTTAAATAGTTTTAGCTCTTGATCTTCGCACAAATAAAGTTTCGCACCACCAATGTCGCGATAACCAATTCTAAAACAGTGCTAAGAGAGCACATCGGACTTCATGCACCCCTGCTTCAGAAAAAAAAATGAGAGCTGGCACTTGCCCTATGCCAATACTTGAGAAATAACGCCTTTTATTTATACCCCAATGAGGAGTTCAGTATAAAATCTCGTGCTTTTTGAGAAAAATAGCCTACATGCATGTCGACATTCAAAAAAAGGTCAAATTCTGTAACAGTAATTGCGTTTACCATGCGGCAATACTTGAGTTAATGCTACTGCTGATGCAAATGAAGCCTCTGTTGGAATTTTATCGTTTTGGTTCCATCATCAATGGCACGAGTACGCCGTTGATTAGTTAGCGACAGCTACACACAGCTCTCGCATGACTGAGTGCATATTCGTTTAAATCGATCGCCTTCTATTCTTAAAAAAACCGCAAAAGGCCGCTTCACACTAGAGGTGCCAAGCCTAAAACAATAGGGGAGCTGGATGGCCTTCTTTGTTTCTTCCTTCTGTCTTTCCGTCACTCTGTTTCGTCAATGTCTTTTTGTCTGCGTTTCTCTCTTTCTTTTAGATGTGAAGCATCTTATGGCGGAGTTCAATCCGGTGGTGGTGGTGGTGGTGTGCGGCGTGACCACCCTTACTGCGCATGGGCAAACCTTTTCCACTTCCCCTCTCCACTCCCTCTCTCCCCTTTCCCTCTCCACGTCAACTCTGCCCTTCCACTTCCCTCTTTCATTTCCCTTTCTCACCCCTCTCCACTTCCCCTCTCCCCTCCCATCTCTCCTCCCCCTTTCCACATCACCTTTCCCCTTCCCCCTCTCCACTTCCCATCTCGCCTTTCCCCCTCACCACTACACCTCTGAAACGCGGGCTCTACATGCCGAAACACTGCTTCGCATCGCCTCATGGTCCCCTTTAGCGGGAGATGGTGTGATTTTTCTCTTAATCTCTTTCTTCCTCTCCTTTTCTCGATCTTTCTATCTTATTCTCTATCTGTCTAATTCCCTCTTCCTCTTTCTTTTTATCTCTTACCTCTTTCTGCCTCTCCCTCTCCAGCTACTTCTTTCTCTCTCCCTCTGTCTTGCTCTCTGTTATTCTGTCTCAATTTCGTCTGTTTCTCTGTCTTTTTTTTTTCTCTTTCCTGCTCTCTCTTTCTTTCTCTCTCTTTTTTTACTCTCTCTGTACTCGTTCTCTCGCCCATCCGAGTTACTGAACCCCACGCCGGACAATTGGGCGATGAGGGAGAGCACGCGCCGAGCACCCGTGTCCTGGGAGCGAAGCAGAAGGTGAAGAAAAGGACGGAAAGAGTGCGCGCTGTCCGATATATTGCGTTGCACGCGCTGCCCGCAGCTATACGCAAAATGTCATATAAGGTAGAGGCATTTCATGACGATGGTAGCTTTTCTTAACGCTTCGCAGCGAACTTCGAGCGCGAACGGCTCAGCTGTTAAAACAGCCCTCTAATTGAGTAGCATAGTAGAGTACTTAGTATCCTAGATTGTCGCCATTTTTTAACCCACACATGCAGAAGTAATCGCCCATGGTAGAGCAGTGAAGAGGAATGCCCAGCGCAGCAGCCACATCTCCAGCCTTTCGCGAGGCACGAGCTGGAGCGGCCTAGCTACCTGTACTTGCTGCAACGCCTTCCTGCGCTTGTCCAGCTCTTGCTGCTACTGTTCCGACGCAATCAGCGCTTTTAGCCTAGTGTTCGCGCGATATTTTGATGGCGGTGCTGGGTATCGATCACAATACCTCTCGCTAAGAAATCGTTCACCTTTTGTTCCAAACAGCCAAAGCAATCTCTGTAAATGAATAACTTAGTGGTGTAACTGGTACTCTTGATCGACCCCATTTCGTTTTGATCACACACGCACACAAAAAAACAAAGAAACATATCCCTCATATTAGAGTAGCCAATCTCAAAACGCAGTCTCTCTGCAGTGCCCCCAGCGTGAAACCAGCACGTTTTTTTGACGCTGGATCGCAGTGGGAACACTGGTGCTCGCTCGGTTTCACTGGCACTTCGGTCAGCTCACTGGGGAAGAGCTGGGTCGCCCTGGTGGGAACGCTTGCTTCACCGCTGTGACTCTGCGATACATTGGAAAGAACTGGAGACGCTGTAGTCGTCACTGGAGTGCGCTGGCGCACGCTGACGCCTGTATTGTGTGTACAGTACTCACGGATTGAAACAGGGTAATTTAGGGCTAATTAACGCACATACTTCCGTTTCTGCCGTGTTCAGTGCGGGCTATATCGGCTTAATTTCGGCTCGAATGCGTAGATCAGAGCCCACGTTATCTTTAGAGACCAGATTCATTGCGACATGACGTGGTTAACTCGAGCAATTGCGCGTAGCAGTCGATATCCTAAGGAATTTGATGTCGCATTTGAATCAGTGAGTACTGTACCTGTACCGCACGGCCTTCAGTATTGCGCGCGGAGGGATGGTTCATGTTTCACTTTTTAGCACACAAAAGAACAAGGACCAAAAAAACGCCAGGCCTGCGCGGAAAGCGCAGCACAGTCACAGCGAAAGCTAGAAGAGCGGCATTTCTAGAGCCCGTTATAAACTCTCTGGTGGCTACTAATACAAGTAAGCTAGCAACGTACCCATACGCCACAAATCATAATTTTTGTGAAGTTGGGAAGCACCCACCACGACATTATTCGTCATTCTGCGGAGAAACGACCTACCACATGTAAGGCCTTACGCGCAGTTTGTTGATGCGGCGGTTGATGACGATGAAGAATAATGACTGAGCCATTTGTAATGAGTTGGAAGCTTTAAACGACCCACAATTCACATGGTGCGACGCCCAGTCGGTATTTTATTCTCCCACCACGGTATATACCATAGGTCAACGTAAGAAAGAGAGAGACAAGGAAAGAACTTTATTGAGACTCTGAGGAAATGCATCATGGGAGGCTTATGGGCTTCCTTGGCAACCTATAGAAGTGCACTTGCGAGGAACCCACTGAGCTATAAATGATCATAATTTTTTGAAGTAGGGAAGCAGCCACTATTTCATTTTTCGTCATTCTGCATAAAATCGTGGTGCCCGCTAAACACCTTCAAGGCATTCTGTGCACTTTGTTGATGCTGCGGCTGATGACGATGAAGAATTATGGGACATCCCTTTATAATGGGTTGGAAGCATTCAACAACGCACTCGCTGCGCAATTCGCATTGTGCGACGCCTGGTCACAGAATTCGCGTTGTGTGACGCTTGGTTGTTATTTTACTCTTCTACCACGCTACATTACATGTGTTAATGTGGTTCCTACGCGAGATGATGCCTGCATACGGTCTTTTTGCAAACCAGTTTCAAGCTCTGGCATGGCTCCGAGGTAGAACACCGGGCTCCCACGCAGAGGGCCCAGTTTCGAACCTCGTTCTACCGTGGAACTTTTTTCTTATTTCGAGCGATAGTGGTTACGGCCACCGGCGGCGGCGGCGGCGGACAACTACGGCGCCAAAAACGGCCCTTGTTGTGATCTCATAACAGCTTTCGCTCTAAAACGACATGGACATAGCACTGACTTCCAACATATGCTTTATCTTCTACAGCGGTAAATATATATATACAACAGAAAGCAACGCACGCAGGCGCATTAAAGGACGACTTCATGTAAAACGACAAATAAGTATGCGTGATAAGCAGTCAAACAAAGCGATACCGGATTCTTTTTGTTTACAAGATCGAGAGGTTGCGCAGCAAAATCAGAAAGTGAAGACATCGAGTCGTGGTGGCGAATGCTTTTTACAGCGAAAGCTGTTATGAGATCATTTCAACGGCCGTTTTTGGCGCCGTAGTTGTCCGCCGCCACCGCTGCCGCCGCCGGTGTCCGTAACCGTTATATCGCACGAAATAAGAAAAAAAAGGATATAAGAAAAGATTTCTAGGATGAAACGAGGTTCGAACCTGGGCCCTCTGCGTGGGAGCCCAGTGTTCTACGTCTGAGCCATGCCGGTGCTTGAAACTGCTTTACAAAAACACCCTATACCGGCTTCATGTCGGGAAGGAACCACATTAAAGGGACCGACAACTAATTTTTCTCGACCCAGTTTTTTACGGCGCGACAGGAAGCTTACCCTTCGTAGCGTTTGTAGCTGCAGTGGTTTATCCTAAAAGCATGTAGTTATTTTATAAGCAGTATTTTTCGATCTGAAAGGCTCCAAACACGCATGAACGCTTGCTCCAGCAACGCTGAGAATTGATAGCAATGCCGCTAGCCCTTGTGAAAGCTGTCGTTGTTCTGCTTTCGCAGGAGTTACTGTACTTATGCTTAACCACCATTATTTTGAGCTTTCCAGCCATTTTTGAAAATAGCAAGCTGCTACAATGAGATGATGTGGCTTTATACACCTTCTCGGTATTTGTACAGCGTTGTGCGCGCCTGCGACCAAGGTTGCCTGCGCCTGTGTCATGGACGGCTTTTCGCGGCATGGGATCATTACGCCAAGCGAAGGCAGCGCCACTTTGTTGCATACAACTAACGCAGGCCTATATGTACATTTTTATGGAGTAATATCTTTTAATATAAAGAAATGAACAATATTACAGTACTAACAGAAAAGTCATCGAACGCATACACCAATCAATGGTCACGTGACCGGCTTCATCGGACCGTGTATGATTTTGTCGCCAGAGGCGCCAAAGGTCATTTTTCGCGACTTTCAATGAAGAAATAAAAATATAAATCCGCCTCTCACGAGATAAACAGGGTTGGTTTGAGACAATGCGACGGACAATATTTCCATCAGTGCAGTCATCTCATTTCATGTTCTGGGCAGTTGTAGGTTCCTTTAACGTATGTAATGTAGCGTGGTAGAAGAGTAAAACAACAACCAAGCGTCACACAACGCGAATTCTGTAACCAGGCGTCACAAAATGCGAACTGCGCAACGAGTAGGTTGTTGAATGCTTCCAACCCATTACAACGGGCTCTGCCATAATTCTTCATCATCATCAGTCACAGCATCAACAAAGTGCACATAATGCCTTACAGGTGTTTAGCTGCAGGTACCACGATTCTCCGCAGAATAACAAAAAATTGCATAGTGGATGCTTCTCTACTTCACAAAAATCATGATGATTTATGTGTTCCTCGAAAGTGCACTTCTATTGGTTGCCAAGGAATCCCATAAGGCTCCCGTGATCCACTTCCTCAGGGTCTCAATAAAGTTAATTCCCTCTCTCTTTCTCTTTCTCACCTTAGCGTATGTAATGAAGCGTGGTGGGAGAGTGACATAACGACCGGGCGTCACACAATGCGAATTAAACGAGCACTGACACAAAATTTCGAAGGCGAGATAATGAGTTAAATAGATGTGTGCGGAGCCGTACACAACGTCTACGAACTATCAAGGGCCAATATAGCCTAGAACATATTTAAAATCAATTTTAAAGTGCATGCCGCGCGACTGAGCGAGATGCGAGCGCTTCGCGACGCCGACATCAACGCGGGGGGTGTGTAAACAAACCTACGTCACGAGTTTGTGTTGGCTGGTGGCTGGTTGTGCCCTTGCGCTTGTCTTGTGCCGTGCTTCCTGCCATTTCTTCCTCCGTCCCTCGGCTTGGCGTGTTCTAGTTGTGTTCTCTTTCGCTGTTCGCTCGTCGTGCCCGTTGGCAGATGTCATGGCCCGCTCACGCTAGCGGCAAGCCTGCCGCAACGGCGCGGTGCCGCAGAACGTCGGCCGTCGCAGCACGCGCGAGAGCTGTCCAACTTGCACGGCAAGCTTCGCCGGCGAGGCATTCGCGCCTCCGAAAAACATGGCAGCACTGCCAAAAGCGGTTGTCGTCCACTTCGAATCTATCAAGTGGCCGCCGTGCGCTCTGTAACGTGTAAGTTCCGAACTGATGCTTCCATTTGCTTTAGATTCATGTCCTTAAGCTTCGACAGCAATGTATTCGTCCCGATTCGGCGCCGTTTTTGAGAGCCATAGTCAAGTAATCGATGCTGTAAGCTTAGCGAGTCGAGATGGGCGCTTCCGAATGCTCGGAGGACATAGATTACGCGTTTGTTAGTTGTTTCTAATCCTCCATAGCTGGCGCCACTTGACCTGGTTCGGCGCCCACCGCATGGAGGAAGGAAAAATAAGGAGAGGCCCTGACGTCACATTCGTGAAGCCTCCACATCGCAAACACCCGCATCGCCTCCTAGCGAAGGATCCTCGAAACATTTCGCGACTTCCGCCGTGTCGTTTGGATGCGCATGCGCGATTGGAGCCATTTTTTTTTTTCCCCGTGCAAGCGGCGCCGCGGCGCAGTCGACTCGATTCACGCGTGCTGCTCCTTGTGTGTGCTCTTTAGGAAAGCTACGCAATGCCCAGCTGTTGCGTATGGTTGCGTATACCCGGTTCAAATCGCGTGCACTGCGGAAAGTACCGGCTGTCACTTTTCATGTGTACGTACACGTTCGCTTCATTGCTGATCACTAATGCATGGTATATGTATGCGAAGCTCTCGGATGTGCGCTCTGTTGCTTCTTACTCATTGTGTCAACTCAGAACACACGTGAACTTTTGTTTTTGGCGTCTGACGCGCCGTACATAACATGCGCCGAAGGCATCGTACGTTTTTAGAGGCTGTGTCGTTCAACGAAAGGGCAATAAACTTATGTTATTGTTATCGGACTACGTGATGTATGTATTGTGCGGTGTGCGCTCGCTGCGTGCTTGTTGTTGTGTGCGCACTGGAATTACAAACTTTACGTGCACGATCGCGAATACAATACAGCGGTGTCCTCTTTTCGACGTGAAGTTACGTCAACTATAGGTTGGCGTTGCGCCAAATAGCTACAAAGCTCACTCCATATCGAACAAAGAACCGCTAATCCGGCAACAGATCGGGAAATCGGGCTACGAGAAAGGGAAAGCCTAACGCCCAGCAGAACACGTAAGTCACTGCTAGGTGAGTTCGAATACGATGATGCAGGGGCTGAACGTTTTTGATCACGGCACGTACAGGTATTCTGTACTGTTGCACAAAAACGCCCCACGAAGAATTTCAGCACGCAGCGTCCGGGCCTGCCACGCACGAACAGCCTGGTAAACGTCTGCTTGCAACATTTTACTGCGTGCGAACCGCACAATACGCGTAAAGTTTACGCCGGGACTACAAATCTGCGCGGAAGCTAATCACCGCGGAGAGCACGCCGCGGGGCGTCTGCTGTTTTGTTTGCCCCATACCGGTTTGTTTGCCCCATAAATCTGACGTCACTTCCGCCACACTTCTCGCAATGCATTGAAATACGATAGGGCCTCTCCTTAGTATTCCTTCCTCCATGGCCCACCGCATCTAGAGTGCCTCGATGTCCTCCTCGCCCACCGCTCCGTAGGGAGTGGAGACAACCGCGTCGTCTGCTAGGGCGTCCGCCATTTTCACGCCGGCTCCGATCTAGGGGCGCATTGACGGCGCGCGCGTGAGCTGTTCGCAGGCTGTACGGAGGCTTTGCGTAGACTATAATACTCCGGAAATGCATCAATGTGTTATGCTGGCTTATTAAATCTTATTTTTGATAGTTTACTTCTAACAGCACTATGAAATTCGCCGCTTCACGCGATGATATGCTGCTGCCTGAAACCATCTTTAAACGCCCTGTGACCGCTTGTTGGCGTGATAGTTTCTTTACATTAAAACGGAAACGGCGTCGTTTGACACCGGCTGATCTTGCTCTGCGGGTGTAAAATAACGCGTTGCTTAGGATTTAGTGTATGAGCAATGGGTAATTGAGATTCGAATCTGCATATATTACTTGGCATTTCCGCTCTTCAGGAAGATTTGCTCGGCGAAGCTGTGCTGGTTCAGAACAGTCATTACGCAGCAATGATGATAAAGTTACTTGAGGAAATGTCTACAGTAAAGGTAACCAATTAATAAACGACCAATGAATACGTGATTGCTGTCAGTATTTTGATCCAATTGCATATCTTTATCTATTATTATTTAATTGTCACACGTATTTGGCAGAACTCCTGAGGCAAAAGATAATAAGCTAGCAAAATGACAATTTAATAAATTTCAACACATAAAATAGCCATGTCCCTCTCCGGCTCTACTTGACAAGCGAAGAAAAAAAAAGCTAAATATACATTACACAGAGAAACGAAAATGTATCAGTTGTGCCTAATACACCAACACACGATTTCAATGTTCACTGCAGGCTCACTCCTGCACATGTCTTGCTTGCATACCTATTAGCTCCCTTCGCCGCGACTTGACGCAGGTGCACGCGCAGCCTCAGCCTCGCGGAGTTTGAAATTAGCAGCTTTTCCACAGCTTCTTCGTGTCGCTGACAGCATCCTGCCAACTTCGGCCGCGGAACCTTGTTTAGGTATGCAGGCACAACCTTCAGGGGTGATTTCATCGAAAATACGCTCTCGGTCCAACCGGCAACACATTACCATAACTACAGCGCGCAGCATGCCGTCCCAGCCTACGAAAAGAAACAGCTTCGGTAGTCTTCCACGTCACGTGCAAGTTTGCGTGCGCTGAGTACGAATTAGGATTCCGAACTCTATTTCTAAAACTGGTACAGACACGCGTAGAGCTTTACAATGGGATTTGTTTTCTTAATGCTTTACACTCACAGCTAACAGTTAGCGTAACTTGTAAATTACTTCGTACGCTGTATCTCATCAAGAAACATCCTCCCGAACGCGATGTATGAGGGAAGATCTTTCAGTCACCACCCTCGTGCTACAAAAATATTGCAGAATAAAGAAATATTTTGAGGGAATTGCGTAATACTCACAATTCACAGGGACGAAGTGTTTGTAGGCTGCCAATTGTCGCGCTTGATCTTAGCCACCGAGACAGTTCTCTTTTTGGGTCCTTCGGTAAGTTGAACAGTCGCCAACCATTGCTCGAGTGGTTTGAGCACAGTGGCACACAGCCAGTGACGTAGGCAGAAATGTTTTTCCGGGCGGGGGGAGGGGGCACCTTTTTGATCCGATATTGGGTCTGTGCAGGTAAGTGGGGTAGAGTGTCATTTGTGTTCTGTATCCCATGAGGAAATAATTCTTGGTGGGGGGAGGGGGGCACGAGCCCGGTGTGCCCCCCCCCCCTGGCTACGCCACTGCATAAAGGAGCCAGGCATTTCGCGTGAAAGCGCTCAAAGAACGCCGTAGTTAAGCCCGCATCAAATTCCTGCCAACTACCGCCACGTTGTAGCCGCGTCTCGACACGCGCGCTCGGCGTGAAAATGGCGGACAGCACTACGAAAACTGGTTTTGGCGACAGGAGCTCAGTCAAAGGATGTCTCCACTCTCTACGGAGGGGCGGGCGAGGAGGACATCGAGGCACTCTAACCGCATCCACGCTCGCGCGCCGCCTACGTCACAATTTTGCGTGTTCACGTGGCCAGCTGTGTCTACCCGTCCTCCGGAAGTAGTGCTGCCTAGGTCGGTGCTCTTTGAAACCGAAACTGCGACTGTGTGCTCTAAAAACGTCTCTAAATAAATAACCGTCGCGCACTCGCGCAAACGAGGTTTGCAGCCGTGATAAGTGGATCATAAGCTATCTATTGCAACAAAAAAAAAAAAAAAAACAAGGTGCAAAATTTTTGTGTCAGTGCTCCTTTAAAGTTAATTTCAGTGCAGTTACTAGCAGTGGAACGGTTCTGCGATAGAACACCTGCTTGCCACGCAGACGGCCTGGGTTAGATTCTCACTCGAACCTAAGACTTTTTTATTATTTATTTTATTTGCATCTTTATTGATTTTTCCGTCACAACCAACGACGCGGACACCGACGCCGACACGGGAATTTCTGCGGAACGAGCTCTTTAACGCTATCGCGTTAAAACATCCGGGTGCGTTTGTCTTGGAGGCCACAACCCATTGTGAACAAATGATCTACAGTCACACAAGAAGGAAGCACACCTCAGGAAAACTTTCTGTGGCATTGATTGCAAATAGAATAAACTGGCCCCTGTATTAGGTTTCGTTTCCAAGTACGCGACCCTAGGGAACTTGCATGAAGGGTCGTTCATGTAGGCTCCCTACGCGCCCCCTAAAACGAGTGCCACATGCGGCATCTTGTTGTACATCAAATATTTACATTTATGGAAAAACGAAGCTACAGTACATCACAACCCGACACTGTATGATAAGTAAAGCAGAAAAGAATGGCCTTTCACATTAAACAAGCCATATACTTTTGTCTTGGAGGCCATAATCAACTAAGAGCTTTCCTGTATAGGATCCCGAAAGATGGCAGCACTCCCCAGGCAAGCTTGCTTGATAGTTCGCGAACGAGGATCATACGCTTCGACTGCAAGCACGCTGTCTCTCTGACCAGTGGCACGTACTACATTTCATCGAACAAACGACGTTGTTCAATCCTATTTACGATCGCGGAAAAACCAAGCGAGCGCGAATGACGCCGCAAGCCTCAATGACGAAGAAAGCCTACAACTCAAAGCACTAAAGCTTGGCCTTCGAGACCAAACGAGCCGGCCGCTTGTCGTCTTCGAGGCCATAACAGACTCGGACGAACTATCTTGCATAAATGGAAGATGGCAGCACTCCTCAGGCAGTCTTGCTTTAACGTCGACGAGCGCGTTATCTCGAAGACCGCGAGCTGCCGCTCTTCCCAGAATGAATCGGCAATTTTTCTAGACATATGCCGTGGCATACAGCTGCCTGCCTTCCGAACGGGATGTCTAGACGCGATAACTACTACGCGCGATGCTTCCGCTAAACGTCTTCTTTTTTTTTAATTTGTTTTCTTTCTTTCCTTCTGCGCCGTCGTTGAGGCGGGAATTCGCACCAAGGGTCGGTCTCTCGAGCTGCCTACACAGCTGGCGTGATGCACTGAGTTCAGGTACGAACAAGATATTTTAGTTGTCTGCGCCCTTACAGTTCCTCCCAAAAGATCACCTATGCTTCTTGCTTCACCTTGGTGTAAAAGTTAAAAAAGAACAACGAAGCGAAGTGCTAATAATGACGGCAGAATAATGACGGCCTTTTCGTTGCTATTCCGGTATTTAGTTCTTTTACAGCGAAAGCTGTTATGAGATCATTTCAACGGCCGTTTTTGGCGCCATAGTTGTTCGCCGCCGCCGCCGGTGTCCGTAACCACTATAGCACGAAATAAGAAAAAAAAGGAAATACGAAAAAAATTCCCGGATGTAACAATATTCGAACCTGGGTCCTCTGCGTGGGAGCACAGCAGGCCCGTAGCCAGGGGGGAGGGGGGGCGGGAGGCCCCCCCTCCCCCCGAAATTTTTATGATACATGGTGTTTTACCGAAAATAAATAATGAAAATAGGCGTTTTTCTCAAATAGCCAAGGCTCTCAGGAAGTGCCCCTCCCCCCCGAAAAAAATTCCTGGCTACGGGCCTGGAGCCTAGTGTTCTACCTCAGAACCATGCCGTTTTAACGCGGTAGCGTTAGAGAGCTCGTGTCGCAGAAATTCCGCTGTCGGCGTCGGCACCGTTGGTTGTGAGCGAAAAATCATCCGTGAGCGAAAAATCGAGAAAGTAGCAAATAAAATAAACGATAAAATCTTCGGTCCCAATGAGGATCGAACCCGGGCGGTTCGCGTGGCAAGCAGGTGTCTTACCACAAAGCCAGAATGTTGCTTGCAGCTGCTTCGGACAAAAACACTACATAAATGTCATGTAGTGAAAGGCGTCTCGACGCATTTTGTTCGGCAGGTGTCACGACGAAAACGAGCCCATACGGTAAGCGCATTCGCGAGGCCATCAAACTACGTCGAAAAACGCCGGGATAGTGCAGCCATCGCCGCTAAATACACACACGAACTTTCAAACAGCTCTAAAAGTGGACAACTATGTCCATCTAGAGGAAAACATATCAAGCCAACGCAGCAAACGCTAGATAATGTGCTGCCATCTGTGAGGCATTGTGAGAAATATGTCTCGACTTTTCATGGCATCCGAGAGGGCCGGCGCGCGGCGTATATCTTGGAGGCCATGCGACTCTTGCTTTAGATCGAAAGCCTGTAAAATTCGCGCGCGTGCGTGCGTGTGTGTGTAACAATACACATTAATAAGTATGCACTTAGTGGTTGAAGTGCGCACTATGGGCCGGATTTCGCTATCGCGTTCAACTCTTAAAAGGCGAAGCTTAAGGGTCCCCCAATTTTTTTTTATTTATTGCCTGCTTTTGACAAAAAACAAACACAAGAAGAAACGCTATTTACAATACAAACACTGGTTGTGTAAAAAGGGAGAGGGATCGACAGGAAAAAAAGGAAAGACCATACTGGGACTAATGAGGACGCTCTAAACCTCCTTCATTTGTAAAAGAAGCTCTATACGATCTAACCAATCAGGAACATCTTCAAGAAGTTTTTGTTCTTCAACAAAACAGGTTACGCGCCCCCAAGAACGCGCCCCCTGAAATGAATGCCACATGCAGCATCTTATGGTGCAGGGGGGATGGAAAGAAACGCCAACAGCGCAGCGCGCTGTTTTCATTGCGCTCTTACCTTGGTGGCAATCAAAAAGTGGTAGATGGTAATTGATTGTATCATGGATAACTCTCGTGGCTTTTTTATCACCGTCCAGGCTACAATCGCTTCAATATAAATGCGAAACAGCAGAGAATGTAGATGCTCCATGTTCACGTTTCTTTCCATTCCCACTGTACATCCGAAAGTTATTTACGTGTGCGCGAAAACAAAGTTACGTAGATCACAACACGAAACTGATAGGCAAAGCAGAAAAGCGTAACCTCTGAGATTAAACGAGCCATGTACGTTCGTCTTGGAGGCCATAACCGACTGAGAACGATTGTCGCGCAGTCACGAAAGACGGCAGCACCCTTCAGGCAAGCTGACTTCATACATGGCGAGCCCGTATCATACGCTTTGTTTTCAAGCATGAGGCCTCAGTAACTAGTGGAACACGTGGCCTTTTATCGTACATATTAACGCTGTTCAACCTCGCTTACAATCGCAGAAAAACGAAGCTAACGTGAATGCCGAACGAAGCTTCCCGCTCAAAGCTGTAAACCGTGGCCTTTGAGATCAAACAAGCCCAGTGCGCCTTGTCTTGGAAGCCATATAGGAATCAGAAAAACTTTCTCAAATAGGCGGAAGATGACAGCACTCCTCAGCCAGAGAGCGTACTCTCGAAGACAGCGAGCTGCCGCTCTGCCGACAATGAATCGACAGTTTTACTAGACGTGCGATGCAGATGGCTGCATTCCGGGCTGCATGGCTCGACACGATGTCCGCTTATTTCTTTTCATTTTTTCTCCCCCCCCCCCCTTTTTTTTTAAAGCGCGTCATGCAATGCATCACGTCTAGAAAGATGGTCAATTCATTGCCGGTCGAACAGGAAGCGCAGCGTAATGAAGGCCCGCCTGAGGAGTGCTGCCATCTTCTGGAACTGTAGAACAGCTCTTCAGACTCCGTTATGGCCTCAAAGACTGAATGCAACCAGATTGTTTATTCTTGAAGGCTATGCTTTACTTCGCCACGTTGTAGGCTTGCAATGTCTGCGTTGCCATTCATGATTCTTTGGCTTTGCCGCGAACGTAAATAAGGTTAAGCAAGATTAATATGTACAATAAAATGCCGCATGTGACACTTGTTTAAAAGGCAGCATACTTTGAAACGATGCTTATGATACGTGCCAGCCTTCTCTTTCCAACGATGATTAGAGTAAGCTTGCCCGACGCCGGATTACTGCTGTCTTTTGTGTCTGTACCTGGTAATCGCCTCCAAGACTGAAAGCACCCGACTTGTTTATCCTCAAAGGCAAGGCTTTACTACCTTGCCTTGTAGTCCTGCGCTTTGATTCACTCTAGTTTAGACTTTGTGCTGCCGTAAATAACACTCGTAGGTACGGTTAGACGACGAGTGAGGCCGTGTACTTGAAAACCATACCTTTGATGTGATTTAAAGAGTGCACACGAGTACATTCGGGATTGGTGGTAGGGCTTGTGCGTGTTTCATCACCCGATTTGCCTCAGGAGCGGCAGTAAAAGGAATAAGGATATACGAAATTACGAAATAATATATTTAATAGAACAGCAAGACAAAATCACGCTTGTTTCAATGGTAATGTCGCGCTCATTCTGTGCCCAAATATTGTCACTGGGTCGTGACGTGGACGAACGAAGCAGTCGGCGTGTCCAATATGAAGCTGTGTATTTGGCCGAACTTGTGGCCGACAAACGGAAAGTCGAACTACAGCAATACACACTGCACACTGATAGCGGCGAACCGAGCGTCGGCCGTCAAAAAAACTGATCATCGCTGGGACGCGCCGTCTTTTTTACATCACACGTGGAACTTTCCAGCCTTATAACTTGCGGTCGCGCAAGCTCTGGAATAGACTTGACTATTCGCGTCCTGCGAGCAATCTTAACAAAATGTTCTGCTACACTTACGAAGCTTCTCAAACACTGCGGCGTGGTCTGCGTCGAGCGTTCACTGTTAAAATTATTGCCGTAATCTTACGGTACAACGACACGTTAACTCTTGATGCCAGGATGTTCCCCATTACGGCACAATACACTACTGATGCCGTAGTGACTCTGAAGTCGCCTGTATTCGGTGCTTTCGTCTCGTGTAAATTTCGGATGTGGGGGAGCGTGTAAACTGAGCTGCAGCCTATAGTGTTGCAGCAGTGCATAATGAGGTTGTGGTGTCAACGCAATAGCGTTAATGAGTTCGTTTCGCAGAAATTCCGGCGTCGTCATTGGTTGTTAGCGAAAAATCGGCGCTTTCAGTTAGCTAAAATTCGACATACAAGCGAACAAATAATAAACAAATGTTGGTTCGAGTAAGAATAGAACCCAGGCTTTCTGCGTAACAAGCAGGTGTTCTACCACGGAGCCACGCCAGTGCTTGAAACCTGATCGTAAAAAAAACGCTATGAGAATGTCATGCAATGGGAGGAGTCTCTTTAACGCATGTAATATTGCGTGGCAGAAGCGTAGAATCGCGCCAGGCGTCAAACATGTGAATTGCTCTATACGAGTGGGTGTTTTAAAGCTACCCACCCTTTACAAAGTGTGAGGCTGAGGAGATGCGTGTGGCACCTGAAGCACGCGTAGTGGATATTTCGCCAATTTACAAAAGGAAGAATTATGGCGTACGGGGCACTTCGCAAGTGTATTTGCCGTAGGCATTCTAGGATAGTTTGAAAACTGCCAAAGTTATGCGCACGCACGTCCGTCTCCTTGCGGCGCGGTTGAAGGCAATGCGCACGGAGCCCGATAACGCTATCGCGTTCTATTCTAAGGGATGGCGAAGCTCAAGCGTCCTCCAAATTTTGATTCTGTTTCATCTCCTGGTGTTGCTGTGTGCGAGGTTCCTGAGATCGTGCGGGGAGTCCTTGATGACGCATACGTGGGCCGCGGTTTGTGCCCCGTCATTGCCTTCGAGGCCCTCATGACCGGGAACCAACACGATGCAGGTGTCGGAAGGGGGGGGGGGGGCAGTGTGACGCTTCGTTTCCGTACTTTTGTCGCTCCGGTAGAGATCCTGCCTTTCAGGAAGTTGCGTAATGCTGTTTGTGTTTCGGTAAAGACCACCATAGGATCCTTACACGTCTGGGCGGCGATCGATGCGTCCGAAAAAAAAAAGGAAACAGCTGGACCCTTCCCTATGCCCATACTTAAGTGAAATAAGCCGTTTTACTTTAACCTACAGTAAGGAGTTCAAAATTAAATGTAGCGCTTCTCGAGAAAAATGGCCAACACGCATGCGAACATACAACAATAATCATATTCTATAAAACTAATCGTGTTTAACATGCATGCGATGCTTGAATGACGCTGCTGCCGATGCAAACGGAACCTCTATTGGGATTTTGCTCGTTGGCTCCATGAGCGCTGAGATTGCTGTGACGGCTGCATCCGGATCTCTCACGGTAGCGTAAAGAGGTATGCGTTACAAGTTAAAAGTCCCTGTTGCCTCGTTGACAAAAGCGTCACGAAGGAGCTAACGCGTCTGTGCGGCTGTCTTGCCAAGCTGCACACATAATTTTATGTTTACACGCTGTTCGAGGTGGACGTCCATCTCTCCACATTCATTCACAGTGGAATGCGCAGACGACTAGTGACAACGTATTTTTCTACATGTATTGCCATCTAGCGGCTGCCACAGCAATTAACATAAATAGCTCAGGTTAGTCTGAAAAGATGGCGCTACACATACGCACCAAGATTTCTTTTGGGGAATCACTAACAGAGAAGAAAATAAATCAGTCTTGAAACTTTGTGGACAAAGGTTGTGTGTGTATATATATATATATATATATATATATATATATATATATATATATATATATATATATATATATATATATATATATATATATATATATATATATATATATATATATATATATATATATATATATATATATATATATATATATATATTGCAGGTAAGGCACTGTTTAAACACGCTAAAGCCGTTTATGAACAGCGACACTGGGCCAAGGAGGCTGAAACGACGCCTATACTTAATAAAAATAAGTTTTTATTTTTGCCGCAATCAGGAGTTCAAAATAAAATCTAGTGCTTCGTGAGAAAAATAGCCCCGCGGACTCAAGTCATCATACAAAAGTTCTTATATTCTATGAAATTAATTTGGTTTAACAGGTTGAAGATCCTTGAGTTATTGGTATGGCTGGTGCAAATGAAACTTCTGTTGCAATTTCATTGATTTGGCTCCCTGAGCGCTGGACTTGCGGCCTTTCTGTCGCCATCTATGATTATCGCGACAGATACATATAGCTCTCATATCGCACTATACGTGTAGTCTATCACGTTTTATCCTAAAGAAATGCAAACAGTCCTGTAACTCAATAGCATAGTAGAATATTTACAGCTCTTGATCCTCTCCATTTTAAGCAGCGAAGCTCTTTAAGGCGGCCGTAAAAACTTTGGTGTGTACAAATGTGTACAAAAAACTATCATCATCATGAACGGGCATGTGCCACAGAAATGGGCAAATCCCACTACTCACCGCTGCTTTAAGGCAACAGACGAGCGGCAAACACCAATTAAGATTTCTCGAAAGACATCACCAGCAATTGAGGAAAGTGTCAGTAAACCGTCGGGATTAACCTAGAGGTAAACACCGCGACCGCACGTTTCAGCTTCGCTGAAGCAGTTCTACGGAGTGCTTCAGCGGTACGTGAAACGAAAGAATGCTAGGGAACGGGAAAGGCCAACGGCGGCTGCGAGAAGACCCCGAAGCGATGGAAGTCCTTGGCGAACGACGACGTGCCCGTTGATCTAGGCGAGGTGCGAACGCACGGTTTCAGCGTGAATTTCTCTGTAGTGTGGACACCAGTGTCGTGTCTGTGACTGTCTGCGGTTTACCTCGAACCTCTCTGCGCTGCGAAGGAACCTAAATACAATCTTGCATCAACTAGGTAAAGCCTATCAACAAACTAGAGGCAACTAGATTAGACTTCGAAATCGTCCAGCCTCGCAGTTTCAAGCCTTGCGCGACTTAATGCAAGCTTCGCCAGTTTTTTCAACACACGTGTACCTAAATATGTTCGATGGGAGAGCATATAGCATTCGAAATCGTTTACCGTTTGTTATAAACAGGAGACTCTCACGTACACTGCAGTCGCGACAATTCGGGATGGACCGACTGCCGCAGCACCAGTTGGCACAGAATCAAGCGCCACCGAGGAAGCTCTGGCTATAGCGCTGGCCATCCGAGACGCTAAGAAAACTATATCAATCACACTGTCGTTCCCACTGGACATTCAGTAAGGAGGTGTCGCGACCACTTTCGAAGTTTTTAAACGTTACAGACCTCGCATGTGACTGGTGATGAGCGACGCTTATATTGGGGTAGGGTATGATGAATGGGGGCTCGGCACAGCCCGGCACGTGAGATAGCTCAAGGGCCACCGGCATGTGCACTGAGGCTTCCCGCTGCGCACGCCTTCTTTGTAGCTTGCCCGCCCTTAGCTTTTAAAAAATGGACACGTTTTCGACATAATCTGAAAGGAGTAAAACCGGACGAGGCAATTGCCTGCATGACATATCGCGAGGCTAGGTCCGCCGACAGCCTACAACATTGTCTTCCTCCTCGAACACGAGCCAGTCCGATTAAAAACAGACAGATTCCGACGAAGCCTGCCGACTACTCCTTCGGGGAGTTATAGCGGTCGGGAACCTCCGCATGCTGGGATCAAGTCTAGAAATGAACCATGACGTATTCTGGCGTCCGGCAAATACCTGTGTGGAAGGCAACGACCAGGAGGACTTCCTCGCTCCAGGCACGAGCGGCCGAGCCATTTTACATACCAGTCGAACGGACTGGCAGACAAATGCAGACAAACACCTACCCCCTACTTCCTTATATTTCACAAGATATTTGTTGAAAAACACGGCGACAAATGCCCGTAGTGCAACTCCACCCCGACACTCGAACACAAAACCTACCAGTCGCATATTGAGTCGCATATTAAGACTACCAGAGTTAGCATCACGTGGGTACACCACGTGTTTGAGTACACATGTGGCAACGATTGTCTGCCGTTGTGTTTGTACGGGCGTTCCATTCGTTTTAAAGTTGTTACGGCGAAGCTGTATATTTCTAGGCTCTGGTACATCACGTCCGCGGGCGAAACAACGCGTAGAACAAGAATATTGCGCGCCCATAGCCCCTCGTCCCCTCGACACTGCCGATGCCTCTTTCAGAAGCGTCTCGATATTTGGCAGCGGCACTTCCCACCAAGCGTCTTGCCCTCTTTGTCTCGTGAGGCAGAGATCGCGCTTGCGCTTTACTCAGCAGTTGCCCTTTGCACTAGCTCTGTGACGGATGCGTGCCGTTGGCTCGGAGAAATAGCCGCAATTGAAGGAAAGCCAAGGCTCACAGAATCATGAGTGGGCACGAAAGGGACGCGAAGCGGCTGCCACAGAGCGTGCAGCCACAGCTGCTGGCTTCGCTGGCTTATGTCTTCACAGTAGTGGAAGGGTTCTGTAATTTTCTTCTGGCATTTTTTCTAGTGATCCATCACGTCTGGTAATCGCTCAGTGCGATATAGCATCGTCTTCCCTTCTGTGGATATGATCTTTTTGACATTACGTTGCTCCATACAGTTTAGACACCTGTACTCTTGTTGCAAATATCCAGTAAGCTTCCATGTGGGGATTATGTCCATTAAGTGTAACAAATAAAATTATGGACAACCAGAAAGGAAGCGTACCACTGTCCTGTAGTAGAGTGGGTAATGCTCTAAAGTGTTGTTGAAAATGCCCAACTTTTTTGTCTAATAATGTCGAACCGTGAGGCTTTACTTTTCGGCATATTGCAAAAAAGTCAGCGCGAACGAGACAGAACACAAGAAAGGAAGGACACAGTACGAGCTCTGTCTAAGCCATGGCTGGGTAAAGATACCTTGAAAATGTATCGCGATACGATACAAGATACCCAGGCAAGAAGTACTGGATATACATATACAAGATACTACAACAGTGATTGTATTCGATACGATACATTCCATTTGTGTTTTAAGATACTTCGATACATTCCAAAATTTGTTATTATAGGTATATCCATATAATCTGGCACTAAAGGCCTATACCGAACAATTTTCGCAAGAAAATTTATCACCTGCGGGCAATTTTGTTTCATTTTAATGTATTGTCCGTTGCTGTCTCAACAGTTTTGTACTTTTAGCTCAAGCTATGTCAGTTTCATTCCGAAGCAACATATGACGCTTTTTTATCTGCCTAATATTGTAGCTCTTTATACACTTCGCTGATGGCGGCTTTTGCTTGTCGCTTTTGTAATTGATGGAAGTCGCTGCTCTGCTCGCCGACCAGCTAGCGGGTTGCCATCTACTTACAAGAACGTCAATAAGAAGCCACTGCACGATGTGGTAGAAATCTACAGCAA
The DNA here is from genome assembly GCF_013339695.2 of Rhipicephalus sanguineus. Classification (NCBI taxonomy): domain Eukaryota; kingdom Metazoa; phylum Arthropoda; class Arachnida; order Ixodida; family Ixodidae; genus Rhipicephalus; species Rhipicephalus sanguineus. The sequence goes on from NC_051184.2 coordinate 48,992,246, forward strand.
ATACTGCTGTGGATTTCTACCTTGCCCGTAAACGCATTACGGTTTTCGCTAGTGGCGTAGGCAGGGGCGGGGGGGGGGGGCATAGAGAGCACAAAATGACACTCGATCACATCTGCCTGCCCGGCTCCCATTTCAGATCAAGGAGGTGCCCCCACCTCCGGACAGAATTTCTGGCTACGCTCCTGGTTTTCGCCATAGCGGATCACCGAACAGGTATACGGCACCAAGAACATGTGCAGCCCAGAAACCTTTCAGATGTATTGTACAGTTGTACAAAGCGCCGCAGGACGCCGCCGCTATTCCCACTGTTGGCACTTATAGCTCCGATTACCTGGTGATTAGTAAGAGTATACAAAAGAATTTAGGGAAGCTTAATAAACAAGGAAAACAAATATATCTAAGTAAAATAGAAAAGTGGTTTCGTATCAAACACATCGAATAAGCATAGAAACACGATACAGGCGGCCACCCCAACAACTAGTTATATATTTCGGAGATAATAATATGATTTTAAAAATTACACCATTTCCCTCTAAAGGGACCATGAGGCGATGCGAAGCTGGAGCACTTGCACGATCGCGTTCAATTGGCTTTCGTTGGGAATGCTACCGACCTCGCGTCGTGGAGCGCGAAGAGGAACGCTACGCGCGTCTTGTCTTCCCTCTAGCCTGGCCGTTAAATCTCACAGGGCAAGCGGGGAACGTGGTCCACAGGCGTGCGAGAGGGGGGCAGCGTAGGAGAGGAGATAAAGGCGGAAGGGACGCGCATGCGCTGGCGCTCATCGCCGCGTTGCGCAGGAGAGAATTTCGGCATGTCTAGCCCGCGTTTAGAGGAAGAGTGGAGAGGGGGAGGGGAACGGAAAGTGGAGAGTGGGAAATGGGTGAGGGGAGTGGACAGAGGAAGTGGAGAGGAGGTGTTTGGAGAGGATGTGCGCATGCGCAGTAAGGGTGGTCATGCCGCACACTACTACCACCACCGCCACCACCGGTTTGTGATGCGATCATGTACGCATTCCAAATAAGCACGGAGGCGTGGCGTTACATCTTGCCGCACGCGAATGGTTAATGTGAACCGCGACAGACGTCACGGCCCTGCATTGACCAATCGCGTGCGGCTGGATGTAACGCCACGCCTCCGCGCTTATTTGGAACGCGTACAAGATCGCACCATTGAACACCGCTATAAGATGCTTCGCATCTGAAGTAATTGTTGCGTTTTGCGTCGCAAAACCACGAAATGATTATGAGAGACGCTGTAATGGAGGGTTCCGGAAATTTTAACCACCTGTGGTTCTAAAACCTCAATATAAGCGCACGGGCGTCCAGCATTTTCCCTCCATCGAAATGCGGCCGCCGCGACCTTCGGGACAGCAGTCAAGCATCATAACCACTAGACCACCGCGGCCAGTAACCCCTAATAGATATGACAAATAGGCATTTAAGGTTAGACCATAGAAAATTCAGCGCCCATGGAAAATAGCGTAAAACGGCTCGTCGGGACGCTGAAGAGAAAAACGGAGCATTTAGTTTCTCGAATCCCTTTGCTAAGAACTTGAAAATGACTATTATAAGGAAAACTCAACTTCACTAATTTACTTCGCAGTAAGCAGAATTTGCTACTTTATACCCTAGGCACACCCTGATAATTATATATTTGTTCTCAACATTGCCTTTAAATGACAGGAAATTCAAGTGGAATATAAGCATGTAAACAGTAGCAAAAATGACGCAGACAGTTCCAAAGTAATATTAAAGCAAAGCGCTTACTTTGGACGTCTGTTAAAGACACATGGCAGTAAGCCGACCGAAAAAAAAACGATATAGAGACATAGGCAATGTATGGGATGGAAAAGAAGAACAGCTAAGAAAGAACTTGTTCTTATGATTTTAAACACATGATTATGATTTTTGTGCTTATGCTTTTTTATGATATTGTGCTTATGGTTTTAATTATGATTTTAGAAACTCTTTGAATAAAAAAAGAGACGTACGCCATGACAGCTTTCGTTAGGTGGATGCCTGTTCTGTTAGATCCATGATTGGTACCGGTGCACGGTACTATAACTGTTAGAATAGATTTGCATATAAGTAATCTCATTGCATGTAAGCAAAACTTACATCCGCTAAAACCTTCAAATCACCGATGTGTGAAAGCCACGATACGCAAAGCAACCCCCCATTCTTGCATCATGCAGACTTCGTAATGAAGCACCACGCAAGAGAAACTTTGACAACGACACTACAGCGGCATCAGGATTTGTGCGAAAGACACCGCGCGCCTTGGAGTACGCGGCACAGGAAGGCTAAGTGCCAAACACTGACAGAACAAAGAAGAAAAGAAAAAAGCGAGGAAAGAAAATGTCGGCTAGGCATAGACGTTCGCGCGCTTGTCTCTCGAGATGATGCGAGCGCCAACAGGTGACTCTGCTCCACCATTAGGGACGCTCAGAGCCCTTCGCCTATCCTCGCTCGAAAATCCTGGCGTAAAGGTAAAATATTTTGTCACTGGCTTTAGTATAATTCTAGTGACAGTGGCAGCAGTACCAGCTTCAGAAGCGGAGTTCAGCCGACGTTTGTTGTTTTGCCCGGTGGTGGTGCGATCGCAGTAATTTGTATATTAGGATACACGATACATTCTTCAATGTATCGGAAATACAGATGCTAATACACATCTTGCGAGACGTATCGCGATACAGATACAAGATACCCAACGACTACCTAAGATAGTATCTAAGATACATCTATCTTGATACTGCCCAGCATTCTGACACACCTCTCTACGTTACTTTTATATGACAAAGCTGCGGAAACAGTTTTTTTAGTAGAAATATACCTGATATACACAAGGCGTTGAGGAAGAGGTAAGCGGAGACGCAAAGGTAACAAATAAAACAATAAGCAGAGGGAGAGAATGAAAAACAGGGTACCTTGTGTATTAATTAGCCTAGGACGACTAGAAGGCGAAAGCCACCATTATTTTCTTTTCCGTCCACTGCATTGATACCCCACCCCCTTGCCTTGTCTGTAACCTTTCTGCACCCAGAGGTTTCGCACTGCCTCCCTGATCGGAACATCCCGGAGGCAGTGCGATATTTCACAAATAAGGGGCCTGGGCCCCCTAATTGTGAAATAGGAGTTTTTACCTAAATATATAATGAATATAGGTGTTTTTCTCGAAAAGCCAAGGTTTTCAGCAAGTGCCCCCCCCCCCCCCCCCCCCCCCCGGAAAAAATTCATGGCTTCGGGCCTGGTTCCGGCCTTGCCTAGAAGGTTGTTCTCAGAAGGAATCGGCACAGCGCATTTCATTTTCTTTCTAGCGTTCGTCAGCGTCTCGAACCGCACATCAGAAGGCGCTTCTCACGACCATCGCAACGCGAGTCTGGCATTAAATTTCCGCAGTCTACATATTATAATTTACTTCTTTATATATATATATATATATATATATATATAATCGTCTTAAATAACAAAAAGCCGTACGTACGTACATTTTTCTTGTTTGATTCCACATTAAAAATACTGAGCCACAGCTGGAACAGAACGGTTGTAACTGATCGGGGTACGGTGCAAGTTGGAGTAAAACCATTAAACAGTCATAAACCTGACATTCCCTAGCAGTGTTTCTCGCTTTCTTAATTGAATTTGAATTACGGCATTCGCAGTTGATTCAGAAGCAAAAGCAATCAGAAGTTTAGACAAGGCTCGAAGTTACCGTCTCTAGCCGTCTCCAGTGCTGAGGCGATTAGCACTGCTAGAATGGGAGCTTGGTATAATAAAACTAACACACGAAGAACGCTTTTCTTTGTCCATATTCCTAGAATAAGATCGCATTTGAACTTTTTAAACACCATGTTCGTGTAGCTTTCTTTGAAATTGAATAAAAGGAGATTTAAAAACCTTACTTCAACAGTCACCTCAGGCAGCGCACGGCGCCCTAGACGAAAAGTTAAAGTAGATTTTCAGTTTCTCTCTCTCTCCCTTTTTTTTGCATCAAGCAGGTAAATAAACCGCGGTAATTCTTTTCAGAGCGCGTGCCCCAGAAGCGGCAAAGTGTTCATACTTGATACACCACACAAAGAGCGCAATACGGAAGTGACGCGGCTTCTTTCAAATTTGTTTCTATTCTAAAATCCAATCAACATAGCATCTCTCCGTTCTGTTTTTTGTAATAGGTTGTATCCTGTCTGTGATCGATAACCAAGAAACATCGGCACTCTGCTAGATAATCTAACCATGGCCTGTAAATTAGCTATAACGAAACCGATTTGTTTACGCAGCGTGCCTGGAAGCCGGAAGATAGCACCAAAGGAAGCACTGCGCTGTTTACCAACTGTTCTCAAGCGTTAAAGCTTTTCTGCAAGCCTACTAAAGAGGTTTTACGTGGCATTCGTTTATCAAGGTTACGTGCCATGAGTTCGGTGCTCCTTGTATGCACACAGCCTACTAGCCTAAACTGTAGTGACTCAGTCATCGAATAAAGGAAAAAAAGCTAGTATCGATGAATCTAGTACTTAAACATAAAGTGGGCTTTTCGAAACCAAAAGAAAGAGAAAAACTATTATTCCTTTATCTCCCAATCTTTTCCTGGAATGTATTCCTCCTATGTAAGAAGGGCCCGTGGACAAATCAGCTTCTATGATGGCTTTTTGATTACCACCTGATGCCTTGCAAATGAAAAAAAGAAATAAAAGTTCACCGACGATTACGATACTCCCAATGGGAATTCTGAGATCAGATTTGTGTTGGGGCAACGCCAATTGTGTTTGAAGTTTTAACTATCCGTAGATGTAGCAATGTCGGAACCCAATCGTTACATATTGCCACAAAAACTGTCAGCCCTCGAGTGATACGCACACTACCCTGAACATTGAAGGCGTCGCGAACCACGCGAAACGCCGACACCCTGGGTCGGTCCCCTCTTTTGGGAAAAATAAGGTTTTAATCATCATCATCATCGCCACAACAAGCGCAGCCAGACGCAGTGCACGTGTCAGCCCTGCATGCGCACGAGCTCCGACCGAGGGGCCAGCGCGCGTGATGGAGGAAAAAAGCGAGGTTAGAAGCCAGTGGCTCGCGATATCGACTGACTCCACATTCGCTGTCTTTCGTCCTCGTTCTCTCTCTTTCGTACTCGATCCCTGTATCCGTTACGCCGACGATAACATCAACGGCGACGCCGCTCAACGGAGGAACGCGCCTAAGAGCTGCGCTCTGAAACGAAATTTTTATATAGCCCTGTTAGATGCTTATAATGCATATACACATTAGCTGATAAAGTAATTGCCTCCATTGAAGGTAGTGGCCAGAGATTGGAAAGCAAACAAGTGGCAGATCCCGCGCATTGTAGGAATCAATGTCATTCGAAGCACTCAGACAGTAGCAGCCTATGCCGGATTTCTGGCTTTGAGCAAAGCGTTACGAGGTCTTTCGACGCGTCCATGCAAATTGTGTAGTGCGCATATGGTGCGCTCACCAGGAACGCCGAGTACACTGGCATGTAACGAATAGCTCATGGTCCAACGTTAGGTCGGTACTCACGTTAGAGCAGAGAGGTCAGTTTCATCGCCACGAGGTGCATTACACGGGGCGATGATGAGCACATCATACGTAGCGGATGTAGGCATGTTCGAACTACACTTGGTTATACCTTGAGGAACCGTAGATATGTAATTCTTGTTACATTGATAAAGAAGCGAATAGCCGACACTGCCACTATAATTGGCGTTGTCCTTACTTGACGCTTGTATATGCTCCTTTACAGAACCCTTTAGAAGCGCTGGTGTGGCTGTGTGGCAGAACGCTGTTTTGCCATGCAGAATGCCTGGGTTCGATTACAGCTGGAGCCAAGATTTTTACTATTTGCCTCCATCAGGATAGCTTACCCATAGATAGCACCACCGACTGTGGCACGGCATCTTCTGTGACACTGGCTGCTTCACACTGCCTGCGTAAGACTTCCGAAGTCTAGGTTGATATAGGCTGAGAATCACTTCCGGTGCATACCCGCACACCGTGAGCCGCGGTATGTGGGTATGCGCCACACGTGGCTGGTGGAAATGATTTCATGACGTACGCGACAGGGAAGCCACATTATTCATGTCGTGGCCTCTGAATCGTGTTTGGCAAGCATTCACGCCCTCTGACGCCAATTTCGGTCTAAACCAAGGTATCTATAGATTTAATAGATATCGCATTTAATAAATATCGGAATAACAGTAAAAAAAGCTACGAAGCAATTTGCTGAGGTCAAAACAAGAATCCAATACCACGCGCCTGAGGACATGGGCCCAAATACAATCTTCCTACCCCGTTTTTTCACTCTCAGTTCTAGGCGTCCAAAGTTCAGGAATTCTTAGCTTGTACCAATGAACACCATTTCCATTGTTACTTAGAAATTTGCAGTTTTTTTCACTTTTTCACGTCCAATAATGAAAATCGTTATGCATTTCTGTCAAGAAGATAAACGTCATCTGAAGTCTTTTGATACTTCCGCCTCATTATTTTCCTTACCGTAGCCGTCCCTCCAAATATACGAGTCCACATTATTTAACTTTCAGCTTCAAAACAACTTCTCCTCAGGCATGTCCCGAAACTAATATTCTCTCTGACCGCGAATCGCGGACTTCCGGCAAATTTAATTTTCCAGCAGGGACTAACAAAGGCTGTCTGCTCTTTATCTGCCAAAGAAAAAGTGTACAAAGACTTTTGCATTGTCGATTTTCTTTTTGACGAATAAGATTCGCGGTGGAATTTGCCTTTGAATGATAGATATGCATTAAACATTGAACTGAAGACTCGTTCTATTAAAAACAGGAATTTGCATTTTATGTAAATGCTAAAAATGTATTTGGGCAGGATGAGAGTTTTAATAAACGAAGCTCAGGCACTTCGAATTCTGTGGCTGGCGGTTTCACAGGTACTAGCCTAGCTTTCTATCAATCAGTCTTATACGTGCGTACTTATTGAGGCGAAAGTCTTATATGTATCATGCAAAGGCGACTTTGAGCGAAAAGGTGTTGTGTGTTAAAAAAAAAATCACATGGCCACACACGTGCCTCTTGGCTCGGGGCACTCGAGGTACGTGTTCACTTCGTCTTTGAGGCGTTCGCGGGATATAAAGTGAACGGTAAAATAGGCACAGACGACTATCATTTTAGAGTCGTCTTACGCCAATACATCAGGGGCTCTTCGAGTTGAAGCGTATATCATGACCGCACCAAACACAGGAACGAGTTGATTGCACAATCATGAGTAGGGCCATTGCCCTGCAGTAGGCGCAGTCAACTTGCCGACGATGATGTAGTAAGCAGATGTCAATAGATATTGGTTATTATTATCGTAGTAGTTATTTACATAATAGATGGGGGGAGGGGTCCCGGCAGCAAGTGATTAATAGACTGTTCGCCACGTTTTACAACACCTCAAGACGCCACTGCCCCCTTTCGGTCAACTCTCCAGCCATAGAATCCCGAGAGGTCATTAAACATAGCTAATTGGCCCACCAAGTTCAACGACTGAAGGTTGTGGAAGAGAAATTAACTCAGAAATATGAAGAACGTGTTGCCCGAAACGCCGCAATAGACTGTCCATGAATGTTTCCAACAGATTAAAAAACCAGGGATTTGGAGCTCGAGTTCGCTGGGCTCACTTGTTTTGCTGTAAATAACGTAATGTCTTTATACAGAGGGCCACCTGCCTGCGTTGCATCCAGATGGCCGTAATGGGCTAGGATATTTGCATTAAGAGCCGTTATTAATAGTTGCCATTTTAGCACGAGAGACCAGTTGTTTGTATCTTCTGGTGTTAATTGTTTGAATTAATGGCCTGGATTACTTCACACAGGAGTACACCCGTTAACCCTTTCAGCCCTGGATTTTTTTATTTTGGCCGGAGACATTTTTTGTGCGTGTTTTCCTAATACTTAGGACCTCAGAAGACCAAAAACGAAAAATTGAGCCAGTGGTGCAAGTATTTATGGATTAATTAGCATGGAATCAAATTAGGTCATCAGGGCTCAGAGGTTGTGAAATTAGGAAAATTGCTTTTTTATTTCTGCTACTCACAAGAGTACACAAAATGTGAACCACGTCTCATTTCTCAGCGTGATACTCCTTGAAACAGCTTCTGTACGACGTCCCGAAAACGGCGCTTAGCCGCCTCACCTGACCCGCCTCGGCGTCACCCATGACTTCGGTCAAGCTTTTTCTTCTTTGTGGCTCCCAGCTACGCAAATATGTCGCAACTTTGGTGTCAATCACAGCGGGGATCATTGAAGAATTATTTCCCCAAAGAATGAGCAGTTTTGCTTTAATTTTAAAAGTGCTAGGGGAACTTTTGTGCGGTGTCGTCAATTGACGACGCCAGGGCCGAAAGGGTTAATATTCCCTAGTAAAATTTTCTTATTTCGTCTTGGAAGAGCTTATTGTTTGATGTAATTTCTTATGGATTTATTTCCGCAGCTTATATGCTAGTTTGTTTAATACAGCGTGAAAAACTTGTAGCTGTGACCTGTCTGTGATAAGTAGGCTGCCTTCACGCGCAACCCGAAGTTGAGCCTTTATCCCTGCCACTGCCGGAATTGTTTCGGCACTGCTCCACGCTCCTTGCCGTTTTTTTGCATGTTGTGTGGAAATATTCTGTTAGCAATGCAGTTGGGTGCTCTTCAGGAAATATAGGCATCTTTATTGGGGATTATCTGAACAAAAAAGAGTAGAACTCATTACAAGCAAATTAAAATTACAAGAAAATTACAACCAATGAACTAATTAACAAAATATTTTAATTAGTCAATGTTCCAGGGTGTCTGAGTCACTAATTATTCATTTCATTCGGCGTTCAAATTCATCAAGAACTCCTGCATTTCTTATTCTTTCAAATAGCACGCGTACGTGGCACACTGACTCGCCATGGCTGCTCTGCTGACACGCTGGCAGAGAGGTGCGAGCCGATGCTGATGTGAAAGCATGCACCCCGTCTCTTACCGGAAATCAGCAACCTCGCCTTCAACTGGCGCTTAGACGGAATACGAGATCAACATAGCAAATGTGTTCACTGATAAAATGTTTAAGCGTAATGTCTACCGATACAGGATGAGATTGGTTACTAAGTTAGCCTTTCCAGTGGAGGCCAATTAAGCTGACAACGGATATGTTTTGCCCTTTTTCCATATCAGCCTCTTCCTACAACTGCTGTACACGCCTGCATTTCCGGTATACCAGCACCTACACGTACCATTATCGCTTAAGCCGACAGTCGCTACCCGCTTCTATGACGTAAAAACAAAACACAAAAAAAACAACTGGAAGTAACGATGTTATCGTAGATTTACGCGACGGATCCCAATTACCGCGCGGATAAGCCTTAGTTGGGCGTGGCATCTATTTCGTAGTCCGCCCGCAATAGAAACTTGGCGTCACATCGCAATGCAAAACTCGACTCTGCTTTAGGAAGCCAAATTGCAAATCTTGTTTCTTTTCTAGTGGCTGGAAAGAGCCCTTCTCAAGCTTATTGCATTTCTTTAGATTGGATCGACATCTATTTCTTTTCAAGTGGCGGTCCAGAAATTTAAACCGGGGCTAGGGTGCCGCAAGTTGTAGTTATGGCGCTTCCCGAGAAAAAGCAATAACGCATTGCCATCGTTGTTGCCTGTAGCAAGCGAAGTGTTGTGCTGCTAGGCTCGTTGATGAAGGTCTGATTCCCGGCATGGAGGAAGGAAAAAAGGTAGGAGGAAGCATTGCGCTGTGCGATAGAGAAAGAAACAAAGAAAGGAAGAGGGACAGAAAGAAAGAAAGAAGGAAAGAAGGAAAGAGAGAAAGAAAGAAGGAAAGAGAGAAAAATAGAAAGAAAGAAAGGAAGGAAGAAAGAAAGGAAGGAGGAAAAAATAAAGAAAGGTAGAAAGAAAGAAAGAAAGAAGGAAAGAAAGGAAAAAGGAAAGAAAGAAAGAAAGAGAGAAAGAAAAAAGAAAGAAGGAAAGAGAGAAAATAGAAAGAAAGAAAGGAAGGAAGAAAGAAAGGAAGGAGGAAAAAATAATGAAAGGTAGAAAGAAAGAAAGAAGTAAAGAAACAAAAAAGGAAAGAAAGAAAGAAAGAAAGAAAGAAAGAGAGAAAGAAAGAAAGAAGGAAAGAGAGAAAAATAGAAAGAAAGAAAGAAGGAAAGGAAGAAAGAAAGAAAGAAAGAAAGGAAGAAAGAAAGGAAGGAGGAAAAAATAATGAAAGGTAGAAAGAAAGAAAGAAAGGAAGAGAGAAAGAAAGAAAGAAAGAAAGAAAGAAAGAAAGAAAGGAAGGAAGAAAGGAAGAAAGAAAGGAAGAAAGAAAGAAATAAAGAAAGAAAGAAAGAAAGAAAGAAAGAAAGAAAGAAAGAAAGAAAGAAAGAAAGAAAGAGAACGTAGTAGGTCAAACACGCACATGCAAGCTTCGCTTGCCCTTATTTTCCTTATAGGGGAAGACCTGAATTTTTTTCATTCGCATGTTTCAACCAAGTCGTAGATACACGCGTACGCTCTTTCAAACAACAGGCGCGTCTCCTTCGTATTATCACAGCAACTCGGTGTGATCCGATGTGCTTCAACTAATTAAGAAATCAAATACGGTGTCGACTGTTTCCGTGCAGTTAATCACAATGCAACGTTACAACACCCGTGCATCCCAACGATCCAATATAGCATAGCCTATGCGACTGCAGCCTCTAATGCGTCGAGTCAGTACTGAAGCACCATTCACGCCGTCTTCAAAACAAACTTCAGTATGCTGACGTTGATGTCTCGTACAATTTTGTGCTTAAGGACGATGCTGTTCAAGGCCCAAACACAGCGCTGTCAGTGCTTAAGGGAGCAATGCGTGGAACGCCCTAAGTTAATTACGGCCCTTTTCCTTCCTTCCTTCCTTCCTTCCTTGCTTTAGGGGCCGTGGACTCTTCTAGTGAAGCGAGTTGAAAACACGCGTTTGCGACCTACTGGCGTAACTCTGTAAACAAGAAAAGGCATTCGGCGTAAGGGGGTTTATTTGAGAGTTGTACTTACAAAAACATTGCACAATTCTTATGTAGTTGATACATTGATTTACTTATTCGCGTCTTCCTTAGTGAGCATTGCTTACTGACAATATTTGAAGTTGAGCTTTGAATAACTGCGACCTCTCTTCGCTTCGCCTTTTCTGATGGGCAGTACTTGAAACATGTGAATGTGCTTCGAACAGCTAACGAAAGTGCCGAAAAGACCACTATCCGAAGAGTAGCCTTTGCATCATATTGCCAAAAGTGCAAGGTTGCAGTACAACGCGAATTCATGACGTAGTCAGCAACAAGACCTCTCTTTTGCCCACGTATTATCATTGCATAGTTTTTCGTCTCCTCCAAGCACGATGCGCACTCTCCTCAACAGTGACAGCTCCAACCCCGCAATGCACACTGAAAGCTCTGGATTCCTTGGAGCCACTTCTTGAAAGCCCTTTGTAACATAATGGTTGCCAGTCTACTTTAAGACAACTGCAGATGAGCCGGGCTCAAATATTTATCGGTTGTGACTGCCTGGGTATGGACGATGAACGCTGATTTATCTGTGCGCGTATCACCTGTTCTTTCCTTGCCTTCCCCTCCCCTGCGTAAGGTAGCTAACCGCGTACAAACTAGTTAACCTCCCTTCCTCTGTTATGCCTTTGTCTCCCTCTCTCTTTCTCTTCATAGCTTCGCGAAAGAAACATGCAACGAAGTACGCTCGGCTTCGAAGAGCTGTCCTCGGTTTATATAGCTTCGCATGACGACGATAAACTTCCTCTCGAATAAATTAGTGATAGCGAGCGTTAAAGCAAACAAAGTTGTAAATGTCAGAGTGGCAATCTCCACTCATCCAGGTAGTAAAACACAACCGCTAGTTACTTGGCAGGGCAAAGAGCGATAAGAAGTGCTACAAAGAAAGAAGAGCATGACGGAGTCAGAACCGTTTGCGCTTTGGCCAAGCACTCCGCTCCTTTCCGTCCTGGTTGTTAAGTCGTTTCTCGTTCAGGCACATCACCTCTTGCTGTAGACTGGCTCGCAATCGCACCATCTTGTCCATCTGGTACTCCGTTCACTTTCTTCTCTTTTAAGCCGCATTGTGTTTGCCCGAGGGCAAGCCGTTGATAGTGGGAAAGTCTTTTCATGTGGCTGCGAATGACCGTGTCTGATCACATATATACGGCGCGAGTGAATAATGGCACGTGCCGATTTCCCCGAGGATATCGGACTGGCGTTGACCACTATAAATATAACTGGCGTGTTACATAAAGCGAAAGAAAAACAACTAGGGTCTGCGCAAGGTGCGAAGCTTAACGTAGGAAATTGGGCGAAGGATCAAATGTGGGGCGACTTCGTAGGTCATCTTCACACGGATTACGCTGTGTCCGTTTTTTATCTTTCTATAGTGTCACCGTCCTATACGCACTCCACCGTTTGATGACTCCCCCTCTCCGTCTCGACTCCAAGTATCTTGGTCAGTCCGTGCTCTTATAACAAACTCGACAGCGCATTTACCCTTATACCTGTAGACTCAAAGCAACAATAGGCGAGCGCAACGTGAAAAATTTACGAAGCGCCCAATACGTAATCCACACTGACGAGGCATCACTTTTTTCTCAGCATTTGTTCGCTTAGGTCAGTGCTACGCACGTAGGATAAGGCATGCATCCTGGTGTTTTTTGCCTGGCACTTGTGGTGTGTGTTTCCCTTCTTCGTGCTGCGTCGTTTTTTACGCTTAAATTTTTATATCAAAATGCGCTACCAATTCGCCCACTTAGCTATTCTGTGACATGCCACTTCACTGTGGTCTTTCGCGATTTGACACTGTTGCTAGCTTCAGTACTGCATAAATGCTGGGGGGGAGGGGGGGGGGGAGGGGGCACGTTCCCCAAAACCACGATATGGCTATGGGAGACGCCGTAGTGGAGAGCACCGGAAATTTTGACCCCCGGGGCTTCTTTCATGTACACCTAAATCTGAGCACAGAGGCCTCAAGCATTTTTGCCTCCACACAAAATGCGGCCGCCGTGGCCAGGATTCCATCCCGCGACCTCCGGGTAAGCATTCAAGCACCGTAACAACTAGACCACCGCGACGGTTAGTTTCGCTACTGTGAAAGTTCACAGCGGACTCTACAGTTCACCCATATGTACGCCTATTGAAACGAACATTTTCAACCTGCGAGAAAACACAGTGCAAGCTTCTGTAATTCTACGTTAATTTTGAATATACTAAGGATATTTAATATTATATATAAAAAAGAAACGGGAATGAACGGGAACGGGGAAAACGGGAAACAGCCGAACGGAAGTGTGGCACAGAATGCTGTGCCACAATACTTGGGCGCAAGAAACACTGTGTTATTGTTTTAATTGCTGCATTTTATTTACTGCTGTCAACCTGAATTGTAAAATACCTGGAGTATTATCTGCCTGAACAAATAAACGTAAACATACGACTTTGTGCTTAGGTGACGAGATAATTTAGTAATGAACCTTCGCGCGCTTCACTGCAGATATCTCGTACTAAATGCCTCAGTACACAGATAAACGGGCTTCTGTAATTGGAACAGCCACAAGATTTAGGGTCGGTGGTATTGCTGTCGACGTCTGTATGGGATTTTGACGTTGTTGACCTATAATGAATACAGGATGTTCTACAGACGCTTGTACGTTCAAAGACGAAAAGCTTCCTAAATGTACGCACGTGCCATAACCGAGTTTTAAGCGTGCACGCTTCGAGCGTGCGTGGCTAACTCGGAAACGCTTGTCGTCTGCGGCGCTGCATAGTTTGCGGCCAGGAACGACAGGACGGCCCCCAGACACCCATGTCAACGGCAGACGGGTATCGGAGTGGCTGATCGAGTGCGCTCCGATGTATCCGCCCGCGGGATATTGGATTCCGGTGCAAGTTCCGCTTTAGCGAAAGTTGCCGAAGTTGTCGGGTTACAGAGCAGTAACTAAAAGGGGAACTGTTAGTGAACGCGAAGGAAGGCTTGTGCACATTCCCGTGAAACAGGAATTGCGACCATTTCTCGCTGTCAGTACGGCGTGCCGAAAGGTAGTGGATCGTTAACTGCGAACGCTTTCGATTGGTGTGCCGCTTTCCGGCACTAACCGTAATATCAGGTTATCCCGCTTGAATTCCTTCCGAACAAATATTCTTCACGCTTGATGAAGTTAATTTTCTCGCGACAAAAACAGTGGTAGAAAATAACACCATTAACCAATATAGTTAACTGCAAACTAAACAAGAAGCGCAGATGGATGGAAGCACGGTGTGATGTAGAGGTTCTTTAAAGAGAAATAGGTCCGTCTGTGGCATCTGTATGAGGCAACAGTTTTTCTTCATACAGCTTCTAGAGTACAATAAAGTTAATGAAATGTCTTTCCACAGTTTCTTGTTAGCTTGCACTGCGGAAAGGACAAAGGGCAGTGGCGATTGTGCTTATGGCATCTGTCTGAGACCATGTGCTGGGCGGTAGCAACACAATAACAGCAAAGCAGAATACACGCCCTAACGTGATGTTAAAGAGCAAGCTGATGAAATTGCATAAAAAGGAACATCGCGAATATAAAGCAACATCAATAAGCTTCAGAGGAAAGCAACAATGTACAATCGTTTCTAACGCGCTGTCCTCTTCACATAGGCCGCACTTCGCAACACACTGGAAACAACGCTGGTATATTTCGTGGTTAGGTTTTAGGGGCGAAGCTCCTTAAGGCGGCACCCGTTCGTCCCTCGTAGTCGTCGTCGTAGTCCGTAACAAGTCTTACGCTTTGACCTCCGAGGTGGTGCCGGTGGGAAATTTTTCCTGTGCGTTGTTGAACAATAAAAAATTCGCAGCGTGCGCGTTAACTAAAAGCCGAATTCTTCTGTCTCTCATTCCCCATTAGCAGCCATTGGCATGTTCCAGTAGGAAACGTTAGTAGAAGTAGAAGTGTAAGTGTTAGCTAAAAGCCGACTTCTTCTGTTTCTCATTCCCATTAGCAGCCATTGTTTACCTCCAAGGTAGTGCCTGGTGAGATTTCTCCTGTGCGTGATTAAACAATAAAAATTTTGTTCAAAACGCCGTTGATTGATGAAATAAACCAACGAAAGACGCCAGATGTTGTGTAAAAGCAAAACGAAAGAACGCCGGATGTTTCTAAAGCAAAACGAAGAGACGCCAGCTGCTTAACGAAAGACGCCAGATCTTTCTAAAGCAATGGTTTTCTAAACAATGAAAATTCACAGCGTACATGTAAAATTAAAGTGAGCTGCAAGTCGTCATAACTCATCGAACCTTTAGTATAAACGCGCCCGATCTCACGTCGGTGATGATGTACTGGGCAGAATTCACGGAAGATTCACGGTTTACCGATGAACCTCCGCAGCTTCGCCCACTCATCATCATTCACTCCGTGGATATGCTGTGATTTTTTTCGTTGTCGCTGTTTGATTCTTCACATGCTGTACCCGGAGAGGCTGCTTACCTTAGGTTGAAAAAGAGTCCCATCCTCGCTACATTTAAAAGGTCGTGGACCCTAAGGAATATTCGAATACTGACGAGAGTACCACGAAACGATGAGAATTACAGGACGTTTTCCTTGAATGACTGTTTGAGATCATAAGCACACGGTATTCTAGGAAAAGCTGAACGTTCATACTAACTGAGATCAACAAGAATGGTTGGTAGATTGAGAAGCAGCGTTTGATCTGCGCGCTATGCATTCTGCTAATGTTGTACGCTGCTACATCAAATATGTTCCACCAATGCTTTTAATATAGCCTTTTCCTAAGCAACACCATATAGGGTATACACCCTGAAAATACCGTTTTCTTATTTGCATTTCATTCCATTCTATTTCATTCTATCCGTTGGGTACTACGCTTTAAAGTACGGTGTTTCTTCGTCCTACTTCCAATGAATAAAGCAAAGCAACTCGCGACGGAATTCCTGGATATGCACGTCGCTCAAGAAAGCGGGGAGCCTTGCGTAGGATTCTCGATCATGCTTGACAACGTAACACCTATTCGCAGTTCCTCTCGTGAAAGGTCACCTTCATCCTTCAGTATGTGTGGCCATAGGCGTGCGCAGGGTTCTCCATTAGGGGGGGGGGGGGGGCAAGGTTCATCGAAGCGCCCCCCCACCCCACTAAGTCAATCTATGGGGCAGATTTTGCGCCCCCCCTCCCCTCTTAGGTGACTAGGAGGGTCAGTGTACGGGGCAGATTTTGATTTTGCGCCCCCCTCTCAGGTGATTAGGAGAGCCGCCCCCCCTCCCCTCTGCGCACGCCTGTGTGTGTGGCTGCAGTCTCTCTGCTCAAGGAACGAAGGCGGATGCGAGATGCAGTCCGTGCACCTGGAAGATGTCAATATTACCTGCTTAAAGCGAGAGAGTAATTACCCGTCGAGTCGTATTACTGCCTCGGATCGTATTAACCGGGGAAAGTACCACGAAGCACGAATTCCGGCTGGGGGTGTTGTTCTTGTTGGTGCACACCTTTCTTCTGCAGGTATTAAGAGCGATGGATTACGGCCTAGGCGCGATATTTATGAAGCCTTTCTTTTCTCGCAACAACGGTGGAGGGCGTCAATAAGTGTAATTACGCAACGTCAGAGAAATCAAGGTGCACCATTCGTGTAAGGTTTCGCACTTAGTTGCCCAAGTGCCGTAGACGCACGATGAACTGCTTCCACAGAAGCTAAAGTTACTCTTTCACAGCATTTCAGAGTTCATTTTCTGATAATTATTTCTTAGAATTATTGTTCAATTTGGATGCGCAAACACAGAAGGATAGATATGAAATAGGGGGGAGCAGGCTGACGCTACATAGAGGGGAACAAATCCTGCCTTCTCCTTCATACACACATAAGCAATAAATCCTAGTATTGCGCATGCCCAAACTAAGAGTTCCAGTACTCGGAATGCCGTGGAGGAGGACTACCAGAGAATAATTCTAGTCGAGTGGGATTCTTCATAGTGACCTTAGCCTAAGTAGAAGAGAGTTTATGAATTTTGTCCTAATGAGGATGCGACCGCCTACGGCAGGAGTCAAACCGGCGTATGTGAGCTAGACCTGACTACCCGAGAGGCACTGGGCTTCTGTAGCTGACTGCATGCATTTGGAAAACTTTTATTGAAACATATTCATCAAGGCCTGTTTTACAAATTGGTATTGAAGAAATAGAGGAACGTGTGCGAATATAATTGAATTGATGAGTGGATGAATTGAACGTGCGAATGTAATTGAACAGTGCTTTAAATATAATTTAATTGATGCCAGTAGTCCTGGTTAAGATGTCCGCCACCACAGAAAAAGTAGTTATGAAGGCAGCGTTTTCATTTCCCTCGCTAGATTTATTGATTTTCGAACGCATTTGTGAAAGCATCGTGTATGCTGATATGAGAATGGGGCATGCACTTTCATTTGAAACTGGTGAATACGCAATTGTTTGGAATATTTAGTTTTTACAGTGGATTATTAGTTGTTTCAAGGGCGTTTTTGCAGCTATATACCACTACAGTACGCCGCTTGCTAGGGTGATTTCACCTTATTCTTTTATTGCCTCATTCATGATGGACAAAAGCTCTTGCCACGTGTTTCTTGCCGACCTTTTGCCTTTGATTTTCTTTCTCTGTTAAGGATTAAAGTCATGAACAATTTACAAAGATGCAACTATTGCTCTCTTTTTCTTTCACTCTCTCCAGGTATGAAGTTGCTTTTTTATTCGTGATGTAATGTAGCGCGAAATACTTCAGCCGTGCTTGCAAGTCGGTGTTAACGACATACACTGATTATATTGTCGCGCGTCAGTTCCTGCTGGCTCATATTCGTTTACCCGGCTTGACAGCACACGTCAGCCTAACAAGCTTCTTCACTGGACGGCAAAAACACTCCTCGCTCTAACCCAGTGCACAGGTCGCCACCATGCTGGAGCCGATGTTGATTTGTTGCGAAAGCTGTTCTCAAGTAGAACAAACTTTGGCATCACTCCGTCTCCATGGTAATAAACGCGCTCCAAGTTGTTGTTTCATTAAAACATGGAAGATGCATAGAAAACAAACGAAGGCCAGCAGTTTAGTTTTCGGTGCCTCTCAGGTTTTTCTTACCTTTCTTTTGTACTCGTTTCTGTGCTCTCTATATTAACGCTTTGGTAACAATACTGGAGATTTTGAGATTCGCACATCACATTAGCACTACGGCGTTGAGGAGAAACGTCACAGAACAAAGAATTACGTTCCCAGTACGTTAGGCAGAGGTAAAGCCTTCTTTGCTTCATCTGCGGCGGTAGTGATGGCAACGCGTATCGTAAGCATCTCTCTAGAGCCTGAGCATGACTTTTGCACAAACACAAACTGTGGAAATAAATAAATAAGACTCGTACGCTTTTCAAGTGTCCGCGTAACGCTATACGCGGACGCCGACGTAACGTTCTGTGCTGACGAAGTACCGACGCCCTTGTTAAACACTGCACGGCAAGGAAGAGAGATAGCATTTCGAAACACGATAAAGGCGATAAGGAAAGCACTGGTTGATTTACCAGTTCAGAGTTGCTTAGGTGAAACTGAGTTCATAACGTCGAAAATATCGTGTTTGTTGCGAAAAAAACGTATCAGAAAGATCGATAAAGCTTTTTTATCTTCAAATGAATAGGCAATTATACCTTCGATAAGTACTGCTGCTGTTCTCGACGAAATAAGCTACGCCTTGTCTAATACATCGAATAGTTTGCGATCGAACTGGCGTTTGTGTTACATTAGAAATATCGACAGGTTTACTAGAGTCGACAAAACAGTAACGACAACTATTGCAAAGTCAGTATCAGTGCGTCTTTGAACATGTTTTCTCTTCTATCAGCATGGTCATTATCCTCGAGAAAGCAATATTTTTGCATGAAAGAAAACGCAGCATTTAAAAACGCCTCTAATCCGCGATTCTGGATACTGAGCTAAGAAAGTGCGTTCTTGTTGGCTTATCGTAAGATGACGTAGGAATTACACGTGGATTCATAGACATTACGTAGGAGATAGTGCTTGACATCAACAGTCAAATGGAAGCTTTGAAAATTATAATTACAAAAATGTAACTTTCTTACACAACCCTTTTTCAGCGAACAGGTATTAGGTTAGGCGGCCTCAAGTATTGTAGCAAAGACAAACAAACAAACAAACAAACAAACAAACAAACAAACAAACAAACAAACAAACAAACAAACAAACAAACAGACAAACAAACAAACAAACAAACAAAACAATGCAAAAATATACGGTTTGTTTCGGCTGTCAAGAGAACTCTTCAAACTGTGTTCAACGAACCGCTCATACATACGTTTCTACATTAGGACAGACACCCGCCACGGTGGTCTAGTGTTATTGGTACTCGACGGCTCACCCGAAGGTCATAGGTTCGAATTCCAGCCGCGGTGGCCGCATTTCGATCGAGGCGAAATGCCAGAGGCCCGTGTACTTAGGAGCACGTTAAAGAACACCAGACGGTCCAAATTTCCGGAGCCCTCCTCTGCAGCCTCCCTCGTAATTATATCGTGGTTCTGGACGTGAAATCCAAGCAATTATGTACATTGGGACAGGCATGTGGGTGGGTGTCAATGCAGAAGCTTTGTTGTCACTTGCGTTACTTTGGTAATACAGCTATCTACTTACGCTTATCTATCCGCACCGAGCAGCGTTTCTGTGCTCTCTTGTGATGCAAAACGTTAGCTCCCTTGTTGTGGCTTGTAGTCAAAGCGTGTAGACTTCTCGTCGTGCCTGCCCAAACCAAGACGTAAACTGCATTTAAATCTCTGCAAAGCAATAGACTTGTCCTTTCCACAAGCAAGTAAAACTAAGCTATGGCTCGACAAACTAGGTTCAGCCGCGTAGAAGCGCGGTAATTTTTACTAATACGTTTTGTGTTTCACCATGAATTGTTCTACCACGCATAACGATCGCCAGTTAGGACGTGACATTGCAAGAAAGTGGTTGGTTGCTAGACCATGCGATGCGGAAGAAAATGCCTAATAAAAAAAGCGCAGTGTTTCTGAAAGTTTGCTTCCGATCCGTTTCCCCGATGTTTGTTCTGATCCAAGGGGTCGGAGGACAGCAATCACCGCGAAGAGGCAGTGTCTTGCTCTGTGTGATAGCAGTGTTAGCTTGTTCCGTTAGTGTGTGCAATTTGTGTATTTTCTTTTGACTTCCGGGGAATACTTATGTAATACTCAACAAAAGTGTTATGCTAACTGAAACAATACTTAAATCAAATCATTCAATTTAACGCACCAATATAACTTACGTATTGTCACGGGGTCGTGACGTCGACGAAGGCAGCAGTCGGCGTGCCCAAGATGAAACTCTTTATCTGGCCGAACTTGTGACTGGGAAACGAAAATTAAATTACAACAATACACACTGTACTACACTGATAGCGGCGAACAGAGCGCCGGCCGTCGAAAAACTGAACCGCGGCAAGTCGGCATTTATACACGCGGCATCGAACGTTCGAGCCTTATCGCTGGTGGTCGCGCAAGCTATGGAATAATCTTGATTATTCGCGTCATGTGCGCAATCTTAACATAATGATCTACTACAATCGGGAACGTTCATATACATTCTGGCGCAGCTTGCGCAAGGCAATAGTAAGGGGGCGGCAACGTAAAACATAGAAAGAAAGAGCTCGTGTGGCAATATCATGTACGCCCTACTGGGATATATATATATATATATATATATATATATATATATATATATATATATATATATATATATATATATATAAAGGAAATACTCGGAGGCGAACGAAACGAGATCTTAGGTTTGCTGCCCTGTAATATGAAAGGGGACACCACAAAGTGATGGGAATAGCATCGTCCAAGTACGGCACAGCAACAATGTCTGTCAAAATTTCTCAGAACTTATTATATAGTCCGGTTTCTCGAAGAAACCGCCGCAACGCCCTCGCAGCGGCTTGCGTTGAAGGCTTCGGAAGAATCTTAAACATACGTAGGCGAAAGTTTCAGCACTTGGCCGGCATCAAATCGATCCCGACTTCTCCAGTAACTAAAACCGAACCCTTGTGATTAACACCATTGTGCCACAACTGTTCAGCGACCCCAGCAGGCAATAAAACCTTGCTGATCAATTTCTTACTCAAAAACTTTTTTCTCTATGTTGTTATTACACTTGAACAACAAACTGGTCTATAGCAACGGCAGCTGTCTATTGTGATGCCAGAATTTGGCACAATGCAAGGTAAAGCAAAAATAATTGCTTCAAAACGAACTCCTTCACCGTTCTTTAGTTTGCATAATGAGCACATGCATTCCAATCTAACCCTGCAGCTCTCCCCCACCCCCTCCATCTCTCCTTGAACCTGCACGTGCGGACAAATCTCCAAATCTCGGCATTGATTTCGTCACACGGCTTGCAAGCGTGCTTGAAACGTGTCATAACGAGGGTGCACGGGACATACAAAATTCATTAATGGCCATGCGTTGTCCGAGGCAATGACCGCAGGCGTTTAACTCGCGTCTTTCCCAATTCCCGAAAAAGTGTCTTCTGCAGTTCTATTTCAGGTTCTATTTCTTTTTATTTTTGCTCACATTGGATGAGAAAAAGGGGAAAGTTTATATTTGCGTGATCATGTAGCACGTCTGCGCACGGACTGAATTATATTCAGCTGCGCAATTTCTATGCAGAAGAGCCCGGTCGTCCCGTTCTCTTGAGCTGCGCAACCTTACTTCGTAATGAGGTTGTTAAAAGAAAGTATAAACACGCAATAAACGAAGCCTCATTGTTTGACACTGCTGCACACAATAAAGCTCCTCGTGGCCCGTTGTCGACGGTGCTGAAATTATCGCTGAGGTAGAAGAAGGCTGAGAAAGATGAATGGCATCTGCGTTTTCTGAACACATTTCCAGGGCTTAGCGCATTCGGCAGCTGTCTTGTCCTTAACAAACATCAAAATGTACCGTTTATATTTATGCGCACTTCGAGATTTCTTAAGCACAGTTACCCAATTTGGAAGAATAATAATTGCTAGGTTTTACGTCCCAGAAACACGATACGGTTGTGAGAAACGCCGTAGCGGAGGGCTCCGAAAATTTCGACTACCGGGCGTTCTTAACGTGCACACGGGCTTTTAGCATGTCACCTTCATCGAAATGCCACCGCCACGGCCCAGAATTGATCCCGCGACCTTCTTGTTAGCAGTCAAGCACCATTACCACAATACCAGCGCGACAGGCAGAACGCTTATCAGCACGAGTGACTTGTCGCCGGAATGGCGCAATCGCGACACGTGACGCTGTGGTTCCCGAGCGCGCCGATTAACGAGAGTGCCAAGCACATTATTTTTTCCCAAGCGGGAATGGGCGGCAGAAGCCGACCCGTCGTAAAGGCCGCATTTTCGAAGTTCGGCCACCGAACCAATTGTCAAAACTGATATTAAACAAATACAGCATCTCTCAACGTCAGGTAAAAAGCAGCATACAAAAGCAAAGAGGTTCGTGTGCGCAGACTCGGTGGCGCTTGATTCCATCGTAAAGTAAATCATGATAATTCATATCGTATGACAGATAAGGGGCTTTCTGTCAGCCGCCACTTCGTTAGAAAATGAAACGTGCTTTGCGACGCCACTAGCGGCGAAGTTCGAGAGCAACAGCGCAGCGTGCCGCAACCGCTCCGGCCTTATGTAACTTCTGATAATGTTTTTCCGTTTCGACTGTTCCTTTCCATTAATTGTTGGGCTTTTACGCCCCAAAACTACGACGTGATTATGAGAGACACCGTAGTGGAGGGCTCCGGCAATTTCGACCGCCTGGCTGTGTTTAACGTGCACCTAAATGTAAGTAAACGGGTGTTCTTTGCATTTCGCCCCCATCGAAATGTGGCAGCCGTGGCAGGATAATCGAACCCGTACCCTCGAGCTTACCAGCGTGACACCCTACGTGCGAAGCTACCACGGCAGGCGCGATTGTACCTTAAGATCTGCGCTAAAAATGAAGTAAGACATGCCCTGGCAGAAATGGCGCGGTAGAGCTTCATATAGTAGACAGGCTCCGTTTTGCCTTCCATAGTTTTACTGGCTCATTCAAAGAAACATTTCGGAAGTGCTTCTATTGGCCAACGTGGATTTATTTCGGTGCCTTATCTTGTGACATCGCCCTCGCTATTGTTCATGCAGCTTCGTGTCTCCCGATAAGGGTCACTCTGCAATGGCCGCCCATTGGATTGCCCGTTTCGAGCAAAGCCGTGGTTGCCAGGGTCTACTGCCGTCCACATGTCGTGGTGCCTCGTCCGAATGTCGCTCACAGCCGCTATCTACACGCCGGTAGCTACGTGCAAAGTGGGCATACGTAGTCTTCGGGAGCAGCGGCTCCGAAAGAAGACGTGCTCGTTTCCGTGAAAATAGACATTCCATGCTTCCCCAAATGCCGTCTCGTGACACCATTCGGGGTAAGTGAAACTTAATTTATCCTTAATACACAGCGTCAACGTCGCATTTTCTTAGGCGAAAGGATTTTTTTGGTGCTTAGGCCTATAGAGTGAGGTGGACAGGCGAAACTATTGCCCGACATGTATGCCGGACTAATTATCCCCATCGCGCCTCAGATTGACTCGCGAAATTTGCCCCCTTGAACTCACCTTGCGCGAGCGAATTCCAAGTACAACTTCTGAAACAAACTTAACCTACTGCAATATCATAACTACCACCACCTCTCGCAGTGCCCATGCATTCCGTTTATTTCAGGCAGATAGTTATCGGGGCGAAAACTCTAATATTCATAGGGTTTGGGGTTGAGTATTTGGGACATATTCGGTTAAGTTTTACCAGCCCTCATTTTATAAAACTTAGCTGCTAGCTTTCCATTGGTCTTACGCAGTCTGCCTAATGGTTTACCCCATGACCCTTGTTTTTCTTGATGAGCTTTATGTGAACTACTGTTATACTGAATTACCATTATACCGCGCGGCGTCTATTAGGTCAGTCCTTGCGCACACGCCGGCAACGTTCTATGGCATTTAATATGAGTTACTGGCGTCGTTATATATCGAACATGTAGCAGAGGTACGGTGCAACGCTGCGTGTCTTACGTGACGTGGCAGCCATCTTATCAACGCGAAAGCCTTAGATGCCTCATCGAACGTGAAAATTGACCGCCGAGCCGCGTAGGTGTGCCCCTTCGGCAGCGTCAGCACGAGTGATGCAAAAAATCATCACCACGTGATGACGCCACCATATGACGTTATCATGACGTCATCGTGACGTAACGTCACATGTTGACGTCATCGCATGACACCGTAGCTTGGTCAAAGGTGGGCCGATCACGGAGGCAGTGCAAAACCACGTGAGATGCCTTCGATTCCGGAGGCAGTGGAGAAGCACGTTAGGTGCAGAAAGCTTTCGGAGGGTGCCAGGGTAGGATCAATAACACATTGCGAAGAAAAAGAAGAAGGCTTTCGCTTTTCAGTCATCTTAGGTGAGTGCATAAGGGTTCCTTGTGAGTTTTTCTTTACGACCTAAAGCACTCTTTCCACAGTGGTCGCTCGCCATCAACACTACCATTCTACAGGCGGCTTGTCGTGGTCTTCGAGTGCCTCACTTCATATATGTATCTGGTCACGGCGCGGCACATCTGCTCACTCAGTACATTCATGTTTACTACAGTTTCCATAGCCCCCAAAGCTGCTCACCTTACTTCGTATATCATTCAGATTTCTTGCTATCGCATTCATTGCTTGGCCATTGCTGCGAAACTGTGACATTATTTAACAGCGAAGCTGCTTAAGAAGCCCCGTTAGTCGCGAACAATTATCATCATCATGAACCGGCACGCGCTATCTTCGTCCTCTTCTGATTCGCTCCCAAAACGCGTACGCCGATTTGTTCTGCGTGCGATGCAATAACTCTGATGGGCGAGAGGACGAGTACAGAGAACGAGAGAAAAAAAAGATACAAAGAAAGAGAGAAATTATTGGCAAGGCGGGATTCGAACCCGCGTACCTACGTACGTACGATCCGAAAGCGAGCGTCGTAACCACTCGGCAATGTGTTGTGTACCAAAGCAGGCAATACAGACATGCTAGCAAAGCATAGCATAGCCTTGTATAGTATAGTATATTAAAGCGTAGTATAGCGAGAGGCTGGGAAAGCGAAGTGAGGTTCGAGGAAAAAGACACGGAAACAAACAGCCACAAAAAAGACATAGAAAAAACAAGGAGCAAGACAGAAACACGAAGAAAGGGAAAAAAGAAAGAGGAAGCGAGAAATTGAGAGAGAGAGAGAGAGACAGAGAGAAAGAAATATAGAAAGAGCGAGAAAGAGAAATAAATTGATAGAGAAAGAAAGAAGTAGAAATAAACAGAAAAAAAAGACATGAAAGACAGCGAGAAAGCGGAAGAAAGAAAGAAAAAAATAGAGCGGAACAAGAAAGGCCGCCCAGTTCAGCATTTTGTTCAGGCTTCACACCGCTAGTGCGAAGCCACCTTAACTTTTTTTTCTTTTCCGTGAAGACAACGACGCGAAATATCGCAGTCAACCGTATATGGTTTTAAACTAAGAAAAAGATATAAACTCCACCGAAAGCAATTCCCATCCCGAGCAAAAATAATTTTTATAAATGCTGTAAGCATGAGGGGAAGATTTAAGTCGCACGTAACATGTAGGCAAACTGGGAAACAACCAGACTGTCGTAGTTTTGGGACGTGAAACTCCAACAGTCATGATGATTAGAAACAACCAAACTGGCAAAATAGTAATAATATCTGGGGTTTAACGTCCCAAAACCACGATATGATTATGAGAGACCCCACAGTGGAGGGCTCCGGAAATTTCGACCACTTGGGGTTCTTTAACGTGCACCTGAATCTAAGTACACGGGCGTCAAACTTTCTCGCCTCGATCGAAAATGCAGCCGCCGCAAACTAGCAAAATAAACGATACAGTGTATACGTTTAACAGATAGACCATAACACATTAATTTATCACTCTGTATCCCGGTACATAAGTTTAAGGTACCCTGTGAACTCAGTCAGGCTTTACAGCGAAGCTATATTAGTCTTCCCTGTGCCCTCGTAGTCGTCGTCGTAGTAGTAGTTGTAGTAGTAATAGTAGTAGTATTAGTAGTAATGGTAGTAGTAGTAGTAGCAGCAGCAGTAGTAGTAGTAGTGGTAGTAGTAGTAGTAGTAGTAGTAGGCATCACGCCGGTTGCATGACCGAAAGGGAGGGTTAATAAAGAAATTAATTTTAAAAAATGAATGATGATAATGATTACGACGCTGTTTGCGTTCTTGTGCAGTCGTGAATGCGCGTTTTGGGTGAGTGTGCTGGTGGAATGGGCGACTGCTGCACTGGAACGCTACCGTAGCGTTCCAGCGCGGCCGTGAATGAGCATATCGTCGCGCGGCATCCACATGCCTAAAGTGGAAGAACAAAGAAACAACAAATGAATGCATAGTGAAAACTTTGCCCACATTTAAGAGCAAAATGTAATGTCTGACGAAAGGGGCGACAGATTCTGCTCTCCGACAGTTTTCCAACCGTGGACCTGGCTAGTATTTTTCACATATTGTGTTTAGAACAAGTGTTCTACGATTTAGAGTATAGGGTTACTGTGTTGAGAAAAATTTATTATAACACAGAAGGTAAACGTCAATAACAATTAAACATCACATTTGCCTGCTAGCCATAAGTTTACGAGAATGACAAAACAGACTTGAGTTACATGGACAGAAAACATGAAGTGACGCGGAGGGAACACGTAAAATCGATGTTTCAGACACATATACGCACTCACACGGGCATACAAATTTGTCACAAAAAGGTAGGATTACATCAAAGTCCGTGTATTCAGCAAACGATCAACAAATTAGACTAAAAGACCCCACACCAAAGGAGAGCTTTATGCAGCTGTCGCTATGCATTGTCGCTAGCTTTGGATAAGAAAACATGAACGTCCTGACAACTTCTGCCACAGATTCTGACATCAGTACTCAGCCAACAATAATATTTTCTCAGAAACGACAAATTGATATTTTATGTTGGGCCTAATGCTATGCAGCGGCAGAGGAAATGTTCTTGCGCTTCGAATGAAAACGAGCCAATACGGTTCTCTTATTGGGTCGAAGGGCATGCTCACCAATTATTTCTGGTTTTAACTCTCAGGTTGAAACCCATTAAAAATGCTAACACTGTACAAAAAGAAAAAAAAAAAACTCAGGAGGCGTTCTTCTATCGGGTAAATAGAGGGAAATAAATCTTGGCGGGGCCGTGCTTTCTTTCTTTCTTTCATTCATCATTGATTCTTTCTTTCTTTCTTTCTTTCTTTCTTTCTTTCTTTCTTTCTTTCTTTCTTTCTTTCTTTCTTTCTTTCTTTCTTTCTTTCTTTCTAGGTAGCGGATGTTCCCGGAATGCTGTTTTTCGGCTGAATCGGCATGACTTCTTTTATGTTCTTTCAGCGTTCGTGAGCCTGTATAGAACGGCACAACAAAAGGACCATAACGCGCTCATGGAAACGCGGATTGGGAAATAAATTATCTTGAAGTCGGAATTTTCCTGAAATATGCAATTCCCGATATCGACCTTACGCGGTGTCAAGCAGATCGGTTTTAGTCCCCCAACATGACCACGAGCTGCGCTTTGCCCGCCAGCGTTCTCGGCGTGCCTGGCAGGCCTACGGTCTGCGTGGGCTCGCGAGGCACTCAAAGACGTCAATCTACGTGGTAACGTACGGTTCAAAGCAAAAAGAAATGCAGCTTCACTGCTGTGAAACCTAAGGAAGAGCGTAGCAAGGACACCCAGTGATTCCAGTTCGTACAGTTCCCACGGCGCGTTTACTAAATTGTCGATGACGTCAACGTTTTAGGTAAGGGTGTAGGGTTTCCGCGGCCCGAGTAGAATCTTGTTAGGGAGATTCGAAAGTTCTATGTGCGACATGCGCGCTTATTTTTGCTGCGCTTTATCGGCTTCCTGCTTGCCACGGAAGTGGAGATGCGCGTCGTCTGCAGCGAGTTCCGTCTGGTTGTTTGCCCCCTTAAGTTGTAGCGCCGGAGAAGCACCGGAGCGAGGAGCAATCGCGTGCTTAGGCTTGGCAATGCGGGGGTGACCTCTCTTGAGATGGCGCGAGTGTCGGCCGCATGTTTCCTAAGTGTTTTAGCAATCTTAAGCTAATTATTGCGATTACTTATTGGTTGTTTCTGTTAATCATATTATTTTAGACCTTGTTCATTTATTTTAACCCGGTTTGGATCATTGCTAGTCATGTTTTAGGCCTGTATTGACCTCTAGATGTTGAGCGTGCTCACGCCACACAACATCTATGCGGATAGAAGACAAGCAGGGCCCCCTCAAGTGCTGCGCAATTAGAAGTGTGCTTAGCATTGGAGTGTTAATAATTTAGACTATAAAAAATCACAGCATATCCACGGAGTGAATGATGATGAGTGGCCGAAGCTCCGGAGGTTCATCGGCAAACCGTGAATCTTCCGTGAATTCTGCCCAGTACATCATAACCGACGTGAGATCGGGCGCGTTTACACTAAAGGTTCGATGAGTTATGACGACTTGCAGCTCACTTTAATTTTACATGTACGCTGTGAATTTTCATTGTTTAGAAAACCATTGCTTTAGAAAACATCTGGCGTCTTTCGTTAAGCAGCTGGCGTCTTTTCGTTTTGCTTTAGAAACATCTGGCGTTCTTTCGTTTTGCTTTTACAAAACATCTGGCGTCTTTCGTTGGTTTATTTCATCAATCAACGGCGTTTTGAACAAAATTTTTATTGTTTAATCGCGCACAGGAGAAATCTCACCAGGCACTACCTTGGAGGTAAACAATGGCTGCTAATGGGAATGAGAGACAGAAGAAGTCGGCTTTTAGCTAACACTTACACTTCTACTAACGTTTGCTACTGGAACATGCCAATGGCTGCTAATGGGGAATGAGAGACAGAAGAATTCGGCTTTTAGTTAACGCGCACGCTGCGAATTTTTTATTGTTCAACAACGCACAGGAAAAATCTCCCACCGGCACCACCTTGGAGGTCAAACCGTAAGACTGGTTACGCACTACGACTACTACGACGACTACGAGGGACGAACGGGTGCCGCCTTAAGGAGCTTCGCCCCTAATATTCTCCTCTAATGGCACGTAATGACTCGCAAATTCTTCACAGAAAATGTAAAAGATGCTGAGTAGTATGTACTCTATGGGAGTGCAGTAAGGTTTCCCTATACACGTTAAAGGCAAACTGCAGTTCAACAATTGAGAGTACTATGTACCCTACTATATGAGTGCGGTGAGCTCTCCGCACGAGAACACCCTACATGTGCGACCGCTGTTGGAGCCACAGGTCAAACATTCACTGTATTGCTGCTTTATACCGACCTTGTCAGCAGCACAAGTTCTTTATTTGTATTTTTATCAATGCTCTTCAAAGAAACTGCATTAAATGTTTACCGCGAGAGGCTCTTCTATGGTTACGTTTAAAAAAACACAACTCCTTATTTCAAACTCGTCAATAGATGAAGTACAATTTGCCTCCTTGTCTAATAATTAGCGCTAGGGTGCTATGATGCTACGGGTACTGCTAACACTCCGTTAAAGGACAGCGTAAGATTGGCCAGCGGCTTTTCTTCAGCTATGTGCGAATGAATGAATGAACGCATTACTTTACCAAGTGAGCAGTTTCAACCCTTGCGCTGGAAGAAAGTGGTCACCTCTTGACAGGAATCTATATGCCGCTCTCGCCGTCTGGCCCCTTGTTACGAGCCACAGCAAAATCTTCCATCACTCTCTAAGAAGTGGGATGAGTTTGGGCGAACACGGCCGCGCGACGAAAAAAAAAAAATGGAGGACGCTTGAGCTTCACTTTGAAGAGTAGAACGCGATAGCGTAATTGGCCCCGTGTGCGTTGCCTTCGCTGTCGGTAGCCTGGTTTCCCTTATTGGTGGACACTCCCACCGTGCCGCAAGGAAATGAACGTCTGGGCGCGTAACATTGGAAGTTCCAAACTATCCTAGAATGCCTACTGTAAGAACTGTTGCGAAGTGCCTACTACGCCATAATTTTTGTAATGCGAGTCCTTTCTTCTACTGATTCTACTAATTTTTCTACTGCGCGTCCCTAAGGAAATACGCGCACCTGCAAAGCTGTACATTTTGTTGACGCAAGCGCTGCTGCTGCTCATGATGATGATGATGATTAATTATGCCTGAGCGCTCTGTAGTGAGTAGGCCTCTAAACCACCAACTCGTTGCGAAATTCGCGTGTTCTGACGCCTTGTGCGTTTCTCCATTTCTGCCACGCAATATTACGTGCGTTTCCAGCACTACATGACATTCGTATAGATATTTAGTAGTGGAGCTGTTTAGACCGGGCGTAATGCGTCTGCTGAATCCGAAAACTATCATCATCACGAACCGGCACGCGCTCTCTTCGTCCTCTTCTTCATCTTCTGCTTCGCTTTTAGAACAGATGCTCCGATTTGTCCGGCGGGGAATGCAATAAGTCTGATACGAGAGGGAACGAGTAGAGAGAGAGAGAAATAAACAAAAATGGAAATCGAAAGAAACAAAAAATATAGAGAAGCATATAAAAGGCGAGGAAACTAGTACAGTGACAGAGAGAAAGAAAGATATTGACAGAAAGAAAAAGAGGGGAGAGAAAGAGAGAAAGACAAATGTAGAAATTCAGAGAGAAATAAATAGAGAAAGAAAGGGAAGAAAGGGAAAAGATAGAAGGCAAGAGAACGAGTACACTGTGAGAGATAGATAGAGATGAACAGAAAGAAGAAAGAAAAGGAAGAAAAAGAAGAAAAAGAGAGGAAACCATAGAAATACAGAGAAACATAGACAAAAAGAGATAGAAAAAAAAGGAGAGGCAGCAAGCATTGCCATGTATAGTAACGTATAGCAAGGGGTGGGGAAGGAAGTGAGCGTGAAGGGGAGGGAAAGAAGGAAGGCAACGCCACCAGCTCCGCCGCTACCTCAGTCTGCGCGCCACTAGTACATAGCTGCTCATTTTTTATAATTTTTTTTGTACACTTTCAAGTACTGGCATGGCTCTGTGGTAGAACACCTGCTCGCCACGCTGAAAACCCGTCTTAGATTCTCACTCGAGTCGAAGATTTATATTTATTTTCTTGCATCTATCTCGATCTTTCGCTCACGGCGAACGCCGATTTTTCTGCTCAGAACCAACGGCTGCAAAACGATCTTTTACGCTTCCACGTTAAATCTACGCCGAGATCTACGGATGGCTCTGACAACAGCGTTGTTGTCGCGTGGCATCGGCACGGCGCCTTTCATCTATCCAGCATTCGTCAGCGGATGGAAGAAGCACAGCCCAACGAAAGGCGCATCCTGCGATCATCGAAACACTTGTTTGTCATTGAACTTTCGCAGTGTTGGAATTTTTGGTCCACAACCCTCAATCTGAGCTTTACATCTTGCCCTAGAGACAACTTCTATTCCACGACCGGGAAATATTTCAGCGAAGCCTTGATAGAAGGTGTTCTCCTTCCAAGATTTGTTTTGTACCGCATGTAGAACGCTTACAATTCCTCCTGACACATTCGCATTCTGGAAGCGTAGCTGTTTCACCCACACAGCTAAACACCTATAGTTTCAGAATTTGAATATTTCTCTTGAAAGTTTCTTGCAAACAACGCTTCTTTGGAATAAATACCATGAAAAAAAGCAAAAGTATGTGTTTCGTTGGTGGTTGAGACATTCAGCAGCACAAGAAAATGTTATTTTGTTTTAACAATTTATTGCTTCATAGCGATTAGTCTTAATTGGCATCGGATGGACACAGTGCTTTCTCGTCGAGTCGGTCTAGAACTACTTAGGCACTGAGAAACTGATTCTCCATTTAGGCCAGGCGAAAGTGGATGCCCAGCAAAGCTATTGGACACCACCACTACAAAGCAACTCAACGATGTATACAATGCTGTATTACATTGTATTATTGGTAGTAGTGACAACCGATCTGCGGCCGCTGTGGGACTCTGTGATGGTTTCTGCGACCATCTTCGCTACACGCATAACCACGAACAAATCCTAACATAATCTGTTCCGCGTGATTGGTTGATTAGTGTCGTTAACTGCTCACTTCAGTGAGCAGTTAATTTTTTGTTTGTATCAACATCGTTACCATGTAAGACAAATATATGCTGCAAATGTTTTGCATTTAGCTGAGGTATGGCATCTGTTTGCTATTTTTTTTTTGAAATCTTAGTTCCTATATTCTTCTGCAGTTTCAGGAAGGCAAGTTAAACGTTATAATTCTCTGCATGTGCACGGAGCGCATACATGTGTCTCGTTTTTCATTTCTTTTTAATCATCATGAAAAATTCTTCCTTTTGTTAATGTACAATAGCCTACACTTTCGCTTAAATTTTCCCTGTTTGCGTGGTGCTGTGCCGGAGTGCGCTGGCGTTCACGAACACTTAAGTACAATATTTTCGACAGCATAATATCGGGAAGCCTCAGGCTTCACGTCCGGAAAGCGCTCATGCATAAACATGAAGGTATGCGTTTGCATGGCAGGCAGGAACACTAGGATGCGAGCAAAATTACACGCTGGGATGACAGCTGCAAGCGCACTCTTTTTAGTTGGACTACACAAGGTATAGAAGAGAAACTCACATTACATACGGATAGTAGAATACAACAACATTTGCTGGAGCAGAGCAACGTGAAATTTAATTTATTTAGAAGTCAGCAAGGCGTGCGAACACCGGTATAGCATTTGCCTGCAGGTTTACCGCTTGCGGTGTTCTTTGTTGTGCTTGAGTTTTACTTGGGTTTGCCATATGGTTCTGCGAAGTTTAAAAGCTGTGCGAAGATTTACATTTTTTTTTTCATTTTAGCCTACGGTCTGGCAGCGTCTGCCTAGCAAACGAAGGAGGCGAATTTTCTTATAGCTGCATAGTTTACAACCATTACACTCATCATGTTGAGAAAGCTTAGTATAAGTAAGGATGCATGCAGCTGTATGGCTATGTAGCACACATGTAAAAAGTGCAAAGATTGCAGAAAATATACCCTTTTCTGGGAGCTTCTTTCTACAAGCGTTGGAGCGTTATCGAGCATTCCTTCCAAGGATGTCTTTTGGTTTATTAGCAAGGTTATTTAGGAAGTGATCGAAGTGTCGGGAAAAGAAGTATAAAAAAGTCATGTGAAGTCGATGTAGTTTTAAATAACCTGAAGCACAGCGTACTGTTCGTTCACTTTTCACACAGGTCATGCTAACCATGTGGAGTATCGCAGCCTATGTGCTTCACTGACTGAATGTTAGCCGGAAGGACGTTGTGGGCAATGCTCAGTGAAAACAACAGAAAAATAGACCAGCGAGGGAGGCGACGTAGACAGTCGGGCCATATTCGTGCGTTAAACCAGTATGTGGATATTTCCATTTCCGTATATGATCCGCGTATTCAGTCGAACCTAAGTAGCGTTCTGAAGAGAAGACCGTATGACACCCATATTTGTGTTCTGCTGTCATAATGCAGCCAACTTGCTGGATGAGATGGTATCGGTGGAAACATTGGGAAAATGCAATATTCGCAGCAGTTTCTATAATAGAACCTGTAGTTTCCGTTGTAGTTGCAGGCATCGGGAAAATGTGCACTACTTGGCTATAGTAATTCCTATCGTTTGTTGAAAGGCCGCATACCGAAAATAGAACCACCGTAATTGTTTCACGGTTAATGATGGGACACCACCTTTTTTGAGTAATCGCTCACCGTGCATTGAAAAACAAAAGTGCATGGAACGCGCTGAAAGAGTAACATACAACTCCATATCAAGATGAATAGCTCTTACACAGAAATAAGATAGCTGCATGGTATAATAATGCCAGATGTAGGTCAGTAGGCGGCCACAGTCAGAACGGCTTCCTCATAAGTTGCCTTATCAATTTCTTTATCAGTTTCTTTATGGGACACTCTGGCAAATCGTCACCTTCTCAGAAACAAATTGCAAGTCCAAATTATATAGTACGAAAACGTAAAAGGTGAAAATGGAGCAGGTGAGCATAGCATACTCATCGGGCGTGTATCTCACGTTACCAATTCACCAAGAATCTTCAAAAGTGTCACATTAAATCTAAATTTATATTTTTAAACCATCTGTCGAATACCCTTGTGGTCACCCGAGAGCCACGTAATGCAATAAAATTTTGTGGATTATGTCACTCAACAGTGACACGCATTATCAAACATTTTCTGCGACGATATTTTCTCCCATTTAAAGTATATTCCTTGTCATTAAAAAATATTACATTAGTGGATTGGAGAGGCTTGAGTCTCACTTTCATGAGACAGCTTTACTGCTTTGGGCAAAACAAGGTATCCGCTGGCTTTAGAGCGCCTATGAAAACCGCTGGTGCCTCCTACTTAATTACGTTATAAATACTTACATTTATTAGAGCAGTAGTGCATCAGACAAACCACACCAGTGACCGACGCCGCTGTTTCAAGAAATCGAGATAAATTGCAATGCAGCAGCTACAAATCCGACAGTTTCTTGCTCGTCTGTATAGCTTTGATTTGAACATTTCGTTTATACATAATTAACATCGAACAACGTGTGAATGATTAGGAGTGCAAGCTTAACGTTTGGCAACACGTAATCACATTATAAAACAAGTTGAGAACTCTCGCTAAGTTTGGACTCTTGAATGCCTCTCGCTATAATTTCTTCACGACGAAAGCCTTCATATTTCGTAAGTGCGAAGCGGATAGTTTGAAGTAGCGTGCACACAACACATCGCGCGAAGTTTAAGTGTAATAAAAATTCTTGAACGCACGTATCCTCGCGTAAAAAAGGTACCCACATTTACATGTCGTTATCTCGGCAGCTTACCGCCAACTCCTGCGAAAATGTATTTACATAATATCAGCTGAAACAAACCGGCAACTCTTGAACTATTTTGCTCCATGATGAAACAATCTTCCAGAACACGGCTCAGTTTTCTAATTTAGCACTGGCCGCAGCGTCCACTGCGTTGTTTACTATGCGTTGTGGGCACGCTATTTAAGTTATCCCTTTGAAGGATAACATGTCTCCACAGAAGAAAGATAAAACTCTTGCGTGCAAGTTTGCATGTGCGTATTAAAGAGCATTTCGTCATCCTTTAACACGCACGTTTTTGAACAGATGATGGAAAACAATTTTGTTCATTTTGAAGCACAATACTGACGAGACAGCTATAATGTAGAGCTGGGAGCATCTGTAATAAAAAAAACGAAGTGAACGACTGATAACTTTTGAAATTGCACGAAATCAACGCCTGCAGATTTTTCGTAGCTGTGGTCTTTAGATGAAAGCTCTGTGTAGTCTATTCTCCTGTAACGTGATCTTCGTAGATTGCATGCCATAAGGCTGTCGGCAGCTCGGATTAGGGGACATAAGAAGTACACTCGTTGGAAGTTTGAGAACAGACAATAGGCTGACGCTTATTCGAAAGTAAAAACAGGTTTTCCAATTGGCGCTGGAGGCGTCCTGGTGTCTAGGGTCTGCTTCGACACCATGAAAGAGCAAGGCGCCAAGACGACGGGAACCGGCTTTCTGAGGAGCGGAAGAATTTCCCCACAGATCGCTACAAAAACGCATAGGTTCGACTGTGGGCACATGACTTCCGTGAATGAGAGGAAGAAGCGAGAGACGGTCGCTACAAGGGAAACAAAGTGTGCTCACGAAGTGAAAAAAAACGAAGTTGAAATGATAATACATACTTGGCTTTGTATGCGGAAAATTCGGTCTTAGCCTGTGAGCTACATTGATGATTGTTCATCGCTGGTGTGTCAGTAAAACAACGCACCTTCTTTCTAAATGAGTCTAAGAACTTGGTTCGGGGTGCAGCGTAAGGAAACGCAGGGACATAGATACATAGCAGACACTACGTATTTACTATGTGTCTGTGTGTCTCTGTACGTGTATTGTTTTTTTTTCGCTGCACCCCGAAAGTTAGAATCATTCTTGTATCTGTGAAAAATACATTTTTGATTACCAGAATGGTATTGGAAGTGCTGAAGAGAAGCGTACGTCGTAGCTTCTAGCACTTGGTACTCGAGACTCCATCATGTACCTCGGTTTATATTTCTGGTCGACGCCATGCCGTATTTGTGCCTGCGTTCACGTGGTGTCCCTAGAAAAGGGATGCGTCTTTCTATCACCTAACTAACCTTCTTGGGTCGCGGAAGAGCGAAGCTGTGTGGCGAGGCTTTCACGATTTGGCGTTCTATGAGTTTAGACGCTATGGTTGGGGGTGTTGGTGGCTGGATTCTGGAAAAGATGGCGTCGGTTCTGAGGATGGGAACAGGTGAGGCGCTGGTTGCTTGCGACGACTGACAACCTCGGAAACTTGCGTAGCAAGGGCGTGCTAGTGTCGCCGGAACTAGAGGGTAGACTTGCAATTTACTAGGAGATTGCATTGCCACCTGTCGTGTTGTGGTGGGTGTGAAAGGTGGCGCTTGCACAGTGTCTAACTGTGGAATGATCGGCATGATATTTTAAGTGCGTAGCACTTTAGGGGCTCGGTTTGACGTCCATCCACGCTCACAGTAAAGTGCTCAATAAAGGCCATAACAGGGCTAGCAATGCTCAAAGCGGTTAAAATGAACAAAGAAGGTCTAAAATAATATAATTAACAGAAATAACCAAGGGGTAATCGCAATAATTAACTTAAAATCCCTAGAAACATTTGGGAAACATGCGGCTAAACCCTACACCGCGCAAGAGAGGGCGCCACCGCCTCGCAGAGTGCACGATTTCTTCTGTCACTGGCTCTCTACGGCGCTACATCTGCAGGTGAAAATACCCTAACGGAACTCGCTGCAGACGACACGTATCTCAACTGCTGTAACAAGCAGGAAGTCGATAAAGCGCAGCAAAAAGTAGTGCACATTATCCGTACCGATTTTCCGAATCTCCCTAACAAGATTCTACTCGTGCCGGAGAAACCCTACATGCTTTCCTCAAACACTGGCGTCATGGACGGTTTGGCAAACGGAGCAGTGGGAACTCTGGGAATGGGTATCGCTGGATGCCCGTGCTACGCATTGCCTAAGGTTTTACTGTAGTGGAGCCGCCAGATTTTCCATTAAATTTTCGGGGAGGTGGTAACTGAACAACCACCCCCCTCCCTTCGCCAATGCACCTAGTACCTAGCCAGAACGGCTAATACACGCTCGCACCACCATTTCACAGCAATGATCGGCGAGGGGGGGGGGGGGCAATACTGCTGACCAAAAAAGTGGCTGGTGGTGTTTGACAACGTTCACATCGACAAGCCTAACATGTCCGTTGCCTCAACAAAAAAACGTCGCGAAGCATACAGTTTGCTTGTTCTTGTTAAGTAACGAAATGCTGTGGGAAGTAGGCGTCGTTGGCTTCTGACGTCGGGACTTTCACTGATCAGAGAAGTGAGTAGAGTAACTGCAGTCGCACGGCAAAGCAAAATCAGGAAGTGAACAAATCTCCTTACAGTCGCTGTTTAGTCTAATGCTCCATCGGCAATCAACTTGTATTCTGCACATTTGTTTCCAGTCATTCTTAGCATAGTTGCCGACAAAACAGCTCAAGGTTACTGTTCGAAACATCGGTTCCGGTCTCATAAAGTCACAGAAAGAAAGCGCATACTGGTCGCCTTAACTATGAGGAACGCTTTTGCCGCATTTTCTTGAAGGTCTGGCCAGCATTTATTCAGAGAATGTGCCGTGTATAAGTATACAGCAAGTAATTTAGAAATTATTGCCGTTTTAAGAGTATCAAAAAATTCACGCAGCAATTACTTGGGGACGCCACTTGTCTGAGTGGGCTTTATTGCGTGACAACGAACGCCAACTGACTGTTTATGTTTGGCATGTTCACATAAAAAAAGAACGCTTGAGACATCAGCAAAGCGTTTTCGCATGGCAAATAGTGCAAGCAGGTCAAGCATGCTTTAGTCTTGCATATTGATAACTAATTCTTTGTCTGCCGTCATAGCTTCCTTGTAGGGCAAATAGTTCTGGCAGCCTGAACACGGTTTACGAGAACGTATAAAAACGATTTGTTGCATCGTTATAGTTTTCTCATGGGGCAAATGGCACTAGCACTCGGAAGACGCGTTCAAAAAATATCAAGAACGTTCTGTTGCACTAGCACACCTTCATCGTAGTGCAAGTACTACTGACAGTGAAAGCAGACTTTGCCGGAGAACAGCAAAACGTTTCGTTGTGCTTTTCCGCATTACAGGTGGTGCTAACTTTCAGAGCACCCTTCATAGGGGAACATCAAAATATTTTGTTGTGCCAGCATAGCTTCCTCGCAAGACAACCATACCTAACAGTCAGAGTACGCTTTACAGAAAATCCTCAGAGCGTTCAGTTGCATAAGCATAGCTTGCCCGTCAGGCAGGTTGTACTAACCGATAGACCACACCCTGCACGCATTTAATAGGTGACAATGCAAACGCATCGAGCTTGTGTGAGATCGCTTGGCGTGCGCGTCAAGTGAAGCCGTACTGTACAACGCCATGCAAAAATCACTAAATGGTTAAGAATATGGGAGATTCAGGATTGACTTTGTTCGCCTTGACTTCTTTCAGCTAAATCTTAGTAGACAGGTATTTTTTTTATTTTCTGTCCCCGTTTTCACGTCAGTTTTAGCCCTCAGTATTTTCAACAATGCTTAGTGACTAACTCTCTTGCGTGAAAAAGAGAATTCCAAAAGATAAGCAAAGATGGGTGCTCAATTAGCTGAATACGTTCAAACCCTTCAGTCGCACCATCTTGAAGAACCATTAAGTTTACAGATAATCCGAGATACATTCCATGGTTATTACTCTATGTCTTTATGAAATCACCGCGGAAAGAATTTCAGAAGCAGCTGTTGTTAGCCTAACTGCTGAGTGTAGTGCTTAAAACACTCAAAATTTGTAAGGTGCCAATCCATTTTATCTTTGCGCGAAAGAAAACTTCGTTGATTTATTTCATTAACATTTTTTGTTTCTTTTTTCGGTGAACGTATCTGAACTGAGTTAATAGTGTATTTTATGCCTTGCTTGAAAAACAGAAGAGAGAAAGAAAAGCTACTCTTTTTTTTTTTAAGTGTAGCACTCGCATGGCTCCATGAACGTCGCCTCGGGCGAAGCTCATGTGCCTGCTGAGAGAAAGGTTTCGGAAGTCTGTCTTTATTAGATTTTCAAGCGTCTTGCGAGAACTTGGCGTTTAAAAGTTGGAAGGAGCTCTGACTGCAAAAGAAAGAATTTCTGGGTAAGTTAGTGTTATTAGACTAGTTCCCGTTTCAGAGGCGCTCATTCCTTAAGCCCTGATAACAATGGCCGTACGGCTACGAAAGCTCTGCTTCGAAACTGTTCCTAGCTTGAAAGCTCTTTCTCTGCTAATTCGATTAAGACGTTCGCTGATAACAGAAGAGGAAAGAACGCATAGCTGCAGCTCCACTTTGTTTTCTTATGGTCGTAGGTGGCATTGAACAAGCCTGTCCGCTGATATGTTGATGTTTTATTTAGGCGGAGATCATTAATGCTAAGCTACACAGTACCAGCGGAAGATATAGATTAGCATTTGTCCATCGTCTGTCTCCAAGTCTAGTGTGAAAGCTTCGCGCTTACTTTATGTCTAAGCAGTGCAGGAGAAACATACAATGCTTTATCATCAGTGCTCAGAAGATGTTTTTCTATTAATTCTATGACATTATAGAGCAAACACGGGGCATGATTTGCAATATAAAGCAACTGCTGTTTTACTGCTGCAGGAAAAGAACTGGTGTGCCTGAGAAAGTTTCATCTGTGTTTTTTTAACACATAAAGCTGTGAGACTCGTCAATTACATGGCTTCCAATTTTTGCTTTTTTTAGCGAGCATCAGAGGTTTAATCATAAAGCAATTTTCTAGATCATATCTGTAGAAGCCTAAATTAGGGCCCACAGTAGCATCATCACCAAAGAGACCAAGAGACGCTGTACCATGTCGCTGCACTCTGGTGTAACATGGTTTGTGCGGTCGGCGGCAACTAAAGAACAGGTAAAATGATAATATCAATTAAAATAAGAATATGCGCTAGAACAATTAAAATAATAGGCTGTGTAAAAATTGCGCCGGTAGAGAAAATGCTAGCTGGCCTAGACAACCGCGAGGTTCTGGATATTAGTTTTCCGGAATGTTAGCCATACGATGCCGCAATGTACTTTTTATAAAAAATATTGGGCTCTATAGATTTATGCGTGACTAACATTCTCACACTGATATTTTCTTTCATGTCAGCACATTTGCTCTTTTCTTCTAGACTTTTTGTCTCCTATTTATTACGCCGTGGAAAACGTAAGAAACTTCGTTTCTTTGAACTGTTGTGGTTGGCCTGATGTGTAGCTGAGCTTTTGTTACAAGCTTATCTGACATTCTATTCTCATGAAAACGCTATTCTTTGAGGCAGTTACTCTAAGTTTTCTTTGTTTAGGACAATATAACGTTGGCCGTCGGTAAACGAACGAAACAAAATGCAAGGGGGGCACTGCAGAACGCAGGCAGCTTTTGTGAGATCTCAAGTTTAACTTCGAACAAAAAAAGTGCAGCGTTAAGTAGTCATCTATGTTTTTGTTTATTCCTTCGTTCATCAGTGTCTTTGCTTCAGAATTCATGGAAAGCTTGAAAATGCGATTACATGGAACAATGAGATTTACTAAAATTGCCTTATAAGGTTGTGGAAGCTTCGTGCCTTAGAACATTGAACTGCGGCAAAAGAAATTGCTCATGGTTATTTAAATTACGTCAAGTGTAAAAAAATTCAATAACGGCGAGGGTTGTACAATTGCTTTTGCAAGGTTATGAATACTTCGAAAACGGCCAGTTGATGTCAAAAGAAAAGTTCGAAAGGTGGCGAGTACGGAGATACCACAGAAATAATGGGTAGACTAGATTAGTACCTTACAATTTCTTCTGCTTAAACAGTGTACATAATTAAGCGACAAAATTATTCATTTTATAATATTACATAGGCCTCTTCAATATAAAACAGAAAGGAAGTTACTTGCAAACCTGATCCTGGCACCCGTGCTCGAGAGTATTTTATTTTCATTGATTTGAACTGACAATGCGGTGCCGCCGCACAAACGTTCAAAACAAAAAACTTTCTTCCATATTCCTTGAAAGTTTTCGAAATAATGGGCTTTGAAGAATGTGAGAATCAAATTTATTCGGCTTCCTTTCGCTTCTCGTTTGCCTGAGCATCACGAATAGCGCGCACGAGATAAGCCGCTTCGCGCGCAAGGACTCTCAAATAATACGCTCGGTTTCGGTGCAGTTGCGTCGTTGCATGTTCAACAGTGGCTGTAATAAATCAAGCGAGTTGTTAGTTACTCGCGCTGCGAGCCTCTCTTGCGAACAAAGATTTTTCACCGTCCTGCCTTGAGCTGAAAGTTCTCGAATAATAAATCCTTCACTGTGCTCGTCTCAAGCGAGACATATATTCTTCGCGGTCTCGGTTATTATTGCCTTTAGTGTTCTAGGCAGCGAATACATTTTTTGCCTCCACTGAGAGGTTCATTCAGGTGCGCCATCATCCAAGAGCATCAACCTCCATTCAAGAAATTTCAACTTGCACGAATAGACGAAACCAACATGGAGTTCCAGTATAAATGATCAGGGTATATTACGTGATGGACGTACGTTGTTTCAAAGATCTTCCATTGTGCTACGTGGGACTTCACTTTGCTGCAGATCAAACCGTACTCATAAGGCCTCTTTTGTAGAAGACAGGGGTATCTAGCAAGAGATTAGCCACGAATTTAATTGGGAACACTTTAATAATTAAACTGCACAACTTCTTAAGCATCGGTACATCAGCAGCTTCAGTTTTGAGAGGGAAAAGTTACTCTGCGTTAACTTAGCTGCTACGTGTTTTCAGCCAAAAAGGAGATGTATTGCAGGTGTATGTGCTTGCCGTGCATGTGAAAACCCGTTCACGTGCTAGCGCACTTTATTTGCCTGCGCGTCCTTCTTACGCGTGTCGTACTTGTGTTGCCTTGTTAATGAATAATCATTCATGCACTAGCTCAACGCTAAGTGCTATACAAACGTCTTCACGGCAGATGGTACATTCGGCGCGTACAGTCGCCCAAATCCTTAACTAGCGTGTGTGAGTGGTGACTTCACTCATGTCCCACGAGTGCTAGCATGCATGCGGCATGTGGTTTAAATCAAAAGGGGGAAGATGTCAGCCCCGTCTTTTAAGCCTTTACTTGCGCTCTTGCGAAACAATAAAACCAGTTGATTAAACGACCGAACGAGGGATGGAAAATCGTGCCGCAAATTTTTACTGTAGTGTTTCGGAATCGAGAGTAGAGAATGAGCATGTCCATGCCTTTTATATCTCTTCGGAATTCTCCAGTGCGCCTTCTAATACACAATTAATTGTTACGTGAAATATTTGAATGCGTAAATATTTATGATGTGGATGAAGATATGTAACTGGATTCACTGGTTGCTGTTCGATGTTCCTGGGACCCATAGCTCGATACAATCAGTGATCTTTCCTGATGAACTTTCCTTTAAATTGGGCCTTGTATTGTTCAAGGAAACCTATTAAGGGTTATGGCTTCAACAAACATCATAATTTGTAAGAATTAATCAGCAACAAGTCAAGCCCCATCACGTGCCATGGGTAAAGGTATCGTAATTTTCCAGTAACTATTTCCTCGAAAGTGCACAGGTGCGGTCCTCAATAATGAATAAGCTACCTTCCTTTGCTTTTAATCTAAGGAACGGATGTGAGGGTACTTGAATAGCCATCGTTGAAAGAGAGATTCAGCTTTGAAGCTCACATCAGAATGCCTGGAAGCGACAAAACTATTTTCCTTGGTCATCGCTGCAAAAGTCTGCAACTAGTTCGTTGTATTTCGAAACGTGGACAACATATACCTGCTGTATCGATTAGAATGTTGTACGTCTACCGGTACGTGTGAAATCATTAAAGAATCAGAATATAATTTTATATATAATATATAAAATTCAGAGACTGTTCCTTACACCTAAGCAAATAAAACTAGCACCAAGAATTTCTAATTAAGAACTGACAACCAGCATCGTAATTCCGTAAACTTCCCCTCCATAACATCCCTCCATAATATCCCTGGTTAGCTAATTAGAACATCTGTACTGAAAGCTGTAACATTGCCCAGCAACGGTGGGCAGCCGCACCTTGGTTTTGTTTCTTCTCCTCTATCTCATTGCTCTTGTCGTTAACCAGCCAAGCACATACATTCTATATCCTGTCGTTCATTATCAACAACATGACAAGCTCTTCGAATTCAGGTTCATTGCGATGCCGTTCGAACCATCTGGCGTAGCTAAGTCAGCATTGCTTGAACCTGTCGCGGGAAACCAAATCAGGGCTCTCACTTTGGTCGGTCGCCTAACCAGGCCTCCTTTTAATGGCTTACCTCAGTCCTTAAGCATTCATAAATCCTCTATCTGTATCAGTTTTTCTTGCCATGTTTTACAGCGAAAGCTGTTATGAGATCATTTAAGCGGCCGTTTGTGGCGCTGTAGTTGTCCGCCGCCGCCGCCGCCGGTGTCCGTAACCACTATCGCTCGAAATAAGAAAAAAAATGCAGGATGAAACGAGGTTCGAACCT
This sequence comes from Rhipicephalus sanguineus, assembly GCF_013339695.2. Taxonomy (NCBI): domain Eukaryota; kingdom Metazoa; phylum Arthropoda; class Arachnida; order Ixodida; family Ixodidae; genus Rhipicephalus; species Rhipicephalus sanguineus. Next base: position 49,035,852 of record NC_051184.2, read on the forward strand.
GGGCCCTCTGCGTTGGAGCCCAGTATTGAACCTTTGAGCCATTGCCGGTGCTTGAAACTGCTTTGCAACAAGGTCCTATACAGTTCTTCATGTCGGGAAGGAACCACATGAACATTTGCAGTATAGCGCGGTAGAAGAGTAAAATAAGCACCAAGCGTCGCACAACGCGAATTTTGTAAACAGGCGTCACACAATGCGAATTGCGCAACGAGTGGGTTGTTGAATGCTTCCAGCCCATTACAAAGGGCTCCGTCATACTTCTTCATCGTCATCACGCACAGCATCAACAAAGTGCGTATAATGCCTTACATGCGTTTAGCAGGTACCACGGCTCTCCGTATAATGACGAAAAATGGCACAGTGCCTGCTTCCCTACTTCTCAAAAATTACAATGCTTTATAGCGTAGTGGGTTCCTCGCAAGTGCACTTGTATTGATTGCCAAGGAAGCCCATACGCGCACGATCCATTTCTTCGGGGTCTCAGTAAAGTTCTTCGCCCCCCCTCTCTCTCTCCCACGTCAACGTATGTTATACAGCATGACGGGTGAGGGAAATAGCAACCGGGCGTCACCCAATGCAAATTACATAACTGGTGGGCCGTTTAAAGCTTCCTACCCATTACAAAGGGCTGAGCCATAATTCTTCATCGTCATCAGTCGTCGCGTCAACAAAGTGCACATAATGCCTTACAGACGTGTAGCTGGTGCCTCGCTTCTCCGCAGAATGACGAATAATGGCTTAGTAGGTGCTTCCTAACTTCATTGATTTATGGCGTAGTGGGTACTTTGCTAGTGTACTTGTATTAGTAGCCCCAAGAGAGCTTACAACGGGCTCTAGAAACGCCGCTCTTCCAGCTTTCGCTGCGACTGTGCTGCGGTTTCAGCGCAGGCCTGGCGTTTTTCGTTCTGTCGCCAATCAGGCTTACTTTATACCACGCCGTGCAAATCGGCGCACATGTTTTGGGAGCGAAGCAGAAGAGGAAGAAGACGGCGACGATAGAGAAGACGAAGAGCGTGCATGCCTGTTATTTCGCTTCCTAAGAACCAAGAAAGTTCTTCCTGAACTGAAAAACATGGAATCTGTTGTATCAACGCCAAGTGAACTGAAGAATTTTCTCGAAGATATAGTTAAGGGATTAGAAAATCGCTTCACGACTGTTTTGTTATACCCCTCCCAGTCTCCTGATCGGGGAGAGGATTTTGAAGAGGTCACAGTTGCAGAACTAGCAAATGTAATAAGAACGCTGCCTAATTCCGCGCCAGGTCCAGATGGCATGACCACGTCGGTTATAAAAAAATTACATAAAATTCACCCCATTGGACTACTCGAAATTGTTAATTACTCAATCAGAAATTCATGGATTCCACCGGATTGGAGAGTTGCGAAAGTAATTCCATTATTGAAAAAGCAAGGCGCTGGATTTACTTTAGATAATATCAGGCCTATATCTCTCACATCGAATCTAGTAAAACTCATCGAAAGAATCTTACACATTCGGATAGACAATTGGTTGAATGACAACATGATATTGAGCCCATGCCAAATTGGATTCAGGCGTGGCTGCTCCATTTGGTGTGCGCACATCGACCTAGAAAGTAGAATACAACTTGCTCGATATGAGAAACAATATTGCGCTTTAGTAACATTAGATATAACAAAAGCTTACGACAGTGTGGAGCATGTGAAACTTATACATTCACTCCAGACCTTAGGTCTGCCACAATACTTTGTAGCGTGGATCTATGCATTCTTAAGTGATAGAGAATTTTATTGCTCGCAATCCGGGGTGGCTTCTTCAAAATATAAACAAACGAGAGGTCTCCCACAAGGGTCTGTATTGTCACCGTTATTGTTTAATATTCTGCTATGTACCATTCCCATACAACAGGATGTAGAGGTGTACGTGTATGCCGATGACATCGCATTTTTTGCTACATCAGCAGACATTCACACACTATACCAAATTCTGCAGGCATATATGAACAGACTGGAAACATGGCTGGAGGCCATTAACTTATCACTCAATATCAATAAAAGTGCCATTGTAGTGTTCACACAAAGTGGTCCAGTGCAAATTTCTTTACTTTACCAACAAGACATCATACCCCAGGTTGAGGCAGTTAGGTATTTAGGGGTAACCTACACCGAAAAACTTAACTGGAGTCCCCATATAGAAAACATGGCTGTTAAGGGAGCACGCGCAGTAGGTATGCTACGCAGGCTCAGCAACAAGCGCGCAGGTTTACGCAGACATGTGCTTCTTATGATTTATTGTATGTACATTCGACCGATATTAGAATTCGGCAGCGTTTTGTTTTCTGGGGCTCCTGCCTACAAAGTTCGACCACTGGTTCTTTTAGAACGTGAATCATTACGATTATGCCTTGGGCTTCCTAAATTTGTCGCAAACAATATTTTATACGAAGAATCACGACTGCCCTCTCTTATCAAAAGGTTTCATATTCTAACAGTACGAACATTCTTAAAAATTTATGCGTCTCCACAGAGGAGGTCCCAGTATGTTTTCATTAATAAGCCGGCCTCATTCTTTAACCGCCAATGGTCTAGATTACGCTGCCCCCAAATCATTTTTACACAAAGACTTTTGGACCCATTAAAAGTTCACCTCTATGAAGTACTTATACTCAGCACTGTAGAAATGATTAGGATTGAATTTGACGACATATATCCACAGAATGCTAAACAGTTACCATATCGATATCTAAACGGCATTTTGGAAGATCATTTGGCCAATCTGGAAACAAACATTGTGATAGCGACTGATGCGTCCGTTTGCGAAGAAAAGGCAGGGGTGGGAATCGCATCATTCTCTCTAGATTGGTCTTTCTCAATTCGGTTACCTGACTACACACCTATTTTCCAGGCTGAATTGCTGGCTATAGTCTTAGCATTGCGTAAATTGCCTCAGTGCCTGTCGGAAGCGGTTATTCTAACTGACTGCCTCTCTGTCTGTTCTTCCTTAAGAGCACCAAATTTGTCAAGTACCTTAGAGACATTCTATTCGTTAATTCCAAGACACCTACGGCTTATCCGATTAGTGTGGGTACCTGGCCACAAAGGTTTGATACTCAATGAATATGCGGATTCACTTGCAGTATCATCCCTCGATGGCCCTGTTATGTCTATTTTGCCGACGTCGGCATATGTCACTGCAGCGAGATTTGAAAAGCATACAAGGTCCAATCACTTCGACAAATCTCCGTTGTTTTCATCAGACTTCCCGCAACTGAAGTTTCCTTGGAAGAGCAGATGGTGTTCCTCTAGAAAGGAAGAAATCTCAGTTACAAGGTTACGATGTCGAGTCCCCCCACTGAACTTTTACCTTCACAGGTCTGGTCTGGCTCAGTCACCTTTATGCCTTCACTGCATGGAGAGTGAACCTCTGGATCACTTCTTTTTGACGTGCCGCAGGTTTAAAATCCAAAGGAAAAGAATACTAGAAGATCCCCTTCGAAAAATGGGACTAAATTTGTCACTTCCGGTGGTTCTTTCATTTGGTGCTACCGTACTTGGTTTTAGCCACAGGAGTGTTTTCGACGCTGTATGCAATTTCCTACGAGAGACTAAAAGATTTGAATGTTAGGTGTAACATAGCTCAGTTTATTTTTAGAGAGTTTCTTTCTCTAATCACAGTTGTATATATAGGTATTTTTGGCCCTTTTTCTTTCGTTTCGTTTTTCCCCTTTAAGCTTTATGAAGTTGTACTGGTGATGTGTAACGCATAAAATGTTAATTTTTAAAACCGTTTCTTTCAAGAAGCGAATCCAATCTTTGAGAAAGGCACCGTTCGATTCATGGCCTATCCCCCTAAGTGGGTTGCGCCAAGTGTCTGAGGAACAACAACAACAACAACAACAACTGTTCATGATCATAATTTTCTATCTACGGCGAACGGTGAACTTCAACCATAGCAGCTCTGCTGTAAAACTCCTATAGCGTGTATGTGTCACAGGTATTGGGCAAATTTCACCACACTGGTCCACTGACAGGTAACAAGAGCAACATACGGGCGGTAAACACCGATTGAGGTTTATGTACCGACCAAACCAGTAATTAAGGGAGGCGTCGGCCTCGCTCATAGCATCACGCTAATGCAAACCGAAAATAGCTCTGCGACGCGGGCCTGCCTCAGCTGGCTGTAACAACGCGTTCCCCGCTCACGCGCTCACCCCGAGAAAAATCGTGACCGGGCTACCGGGGCGGCACGACGCGCTTTGCGTTTCCCTCTAGCCCGGCCGTGGTGTTCAATCACATTTTAACATGCCGCGGGATGGGGACCAAGTTCTGCGTCCAATATGCGACGCTCTTCTGGCTATCACACCTCGTTCTCTGATTACGCTATCACCGTTAACTACTACAGCTACCACAAGAGTTTGATTAATTGTTTAACATGGACGTTAATCGTGGGGATGGAGATGTACCACCAATCATCAAAGGGGGTGCATCCACGTTAAACGGTGCTATAGCTGCCAGACATCAATATGCATTGTGCAAACTCTCTTATATCAATGTACAGTAAACATTCAGTTACTTCTGTAAGGGCACACTTTACTTTCGTGTTATTCCGATTCCTATGACGGAGGGATCAACCATCTTTTTTTATCGGTAACGGATACAACTCTGGTAGTAACGTCAAAGTCGGCGCCACTCGTTCACTCGGCGCTAACGGAAAGCAACGCATAAACACTCCGTAATGATAACACAAACACTAAATAAAAACCCCACACACTAACGGAAACGCCGAGTGAACGTAACGGAAACTTGGTGTGCGCCACCAATGCTGCTTCGCATCCCCTCATGGTTCCCTATAGTGGGAGATGGTGTAATTTTCTTTCATCTGTTCGTGTGCATTTCAGCGACATTACATCCGCGACGGAAGCTCACTCAGCGAAGTCTTGGTGGACTCTAGCATAAAATACTTTCTTGTTAAAAGAATTTGATGTGACTTTTCTTTTAGGAAGTGTATGCAAACAAAAAGTGTACTAAATGAGCTCTTTGTTTGGAGAAAATATGTCTGACGATTCAGCGCACAACGTACCTTGTCATGTGAGAGCGGTGAGTAGCCCTTAATAGCCACAAAGGCACATAATTGTTTACAACAAATTTTTAAACATTTAGGGCAACATACGCACATGATAAGCCGTCTCGATAACAAAAGATTACCGGCGATTACGATACTCCCTAATGCGAATTCTGAGCGCAGCTTCGTCTTGGGGCAACGCCAACTGTGTTTGAAGTTTTGGCTATCCGCGGTTGTAGCAATGCAACATTCGTTACATGTTGCGACTGGCACTCCCAGCGCTCGAGTGCTACCACTCTGCATTGCAGGCGTCGCGAACCAAGCGAAACGACGACAGCACTCGAGTGCGACGCACGCCACTGCGTGCGTTGCACGCATCACGAACCAAGCGAAACGCTGACAGCCCCATTACGACAAACCAAGCCAGCCACAGTGCTCGTGCCAGCCCTGCATTCGCACGAGCTCCGACCGACGGCCAGCGCGCGTGACGGAGGAAGAAAGGGAGGTCAGAGGCCAGTGGTTGGTGATATCAACAGACTCCGCGTTCGCTATCTTTCGTACTCGTTCACTCTACCGGTTATGCCGACAACTTCAACGGCGACGCCGCTCAACGCAGGAACGGGCGCTAGCTGTGCTCTAAAACATATAGCTTGCGCACGAGCACCGAGAGAGCACATGGATGCTTAGGGAGCGGTTTTTCGATATTTCGACACAACTCTCCGTTGTTTCAACCACTAGTGGAGCACAATCTTGTTCTGTATCGTTTTCAAGAATCTACATGTGCGCTGCTGTTGTCTCACAATGACGTCAATCTGTTTCAGTTTCTGTTACAAGAAGCATAAATCCTTATACAAGATGTTGAAAACATGAAACATCACTACGCTGAGCACTTCGCAGTGAGGGCTGGGTTATTACTACAATAGTTCATCGAAGATCACTAGCAGGTATATGGCGGTTGCATCTCAGTGAAATCAGAATAGAATATAATAGAAGAGAATGGAAGAGAATAGAAGAATACAAGAGTCAGACCAACGCCTGGTCAGACGGTCCAATATACATTCGCCTATGACGACGCTGGGACGTGCTCCCAACTAGGGTTACAGAAATAGCATCTTTTCCTTTTCTCAACCTCTCCTTCTCCTCCTCCTCCGCCTAGGACGACACGAAGGCCAAAGCCTTAGTCTTCTTTTCAAGCTAGGCTTGCATTGACAGAACATCGAAGCTGATCGTATTCCAAAGGACTCGCCACCGCGGAAAAAAACACATGACGCGCTCACCCAAAAGTTCTCCTCACCCACAGGGTCACCCCGGTCCGAAAGCGAGCACCTTGACCGCTAGGCCACGCGCTCATGCTTGCCCAATGTGAACGGAACTGAGGCGTACGAATGTGTTTTACCGATGATGCAAAAAAGAACGCAAATGTATGCGCAGGACGAGTGGGATCTAATAGTCACAGTTGTTAATTCATCTAGTCCTTACTTTGTTTGGCTCTTCTGGCTAGTAGCTCACTTCTTTCACAAACGCGGCCGCTGCCGCGAGCGAAGTGATCGTCGCGCGGTCTATTCGCAACATTAACGTACCGTGGCGCCACCGAGCGGTGGCTGGCGGAAGCTCTGCAGAGATTATTGAAATGTTGGACCCACTGGAGTCAGCGAATGTTGCCACTTGTTGCTCGATATTGCTGTGCCACGTTCGGTTCCTCAATGTGAACGGAAAAATAAAAATAAAAAGGCAACTGCTTTTACCTGCGGGCCTCGATGCTCACGGCGAACAGCGGGAGGCAAAGCAAGCCTCCCCTTCAGGCTAGCGCCTCAAAAAGCCGTGAGTGGTTAAGCGGGTTAAACTTCGCAAGCAAACAACTAATGCCCATGAATATGTGCAGCATCCCATTTTGTGTCCGAGTACATATCGAATATATATTTACTACCTCATATCACATTTTTCGCGCTTCCTTCCTCCGCTCGACACGGTCGCTGTGCAGACAGCGCCAGAACTGATTAAGAATGTATTCTGCCTCTAGATTATGAAGGGTCCGGTTTCAGAGTGTCCATCGCATCATTCCACGTCTGAAGTGGCTGTGAAGTGGCTCCGTGACTTTCCGTGACTTTCACATCAGCACTTTTTGTTCAGTACTACTTGCTGATGGCGCTGTTCCTTCGTCCCTGTCCCATACGATGTTATTTATTGCACTTCCCAAACACCAAAAACGTAGTATGATAACAGGAACGTCACGTTTTAAACGTGAAAATTGCGTTTTGCCGCTGGTTCCATTCGCTGCTTGTCGACTTATTGTGACATTCCGCTGTCTTTTTGTTCTTTTTTTATCAAAAAAGCGCAATAAAGTCATATTTCGGATAATCGCACATGCCTCAAATGGTTCTTCTGCTTCGGTCTCGAAGAGCAACACTTTTTGTTTTCGTTTACTTACATTACTTCAAGCTTTGAAGTGAGCTGAGCAAGCTACGCAGCAGAGTGCAATGCAAGCAAAAATGAGATAAAGGACGTCTCCGAGAATGACTTTGACATTACTGAGAGATCTTTACGGAGTCTCCCATTATCATACTGTGGTAGCCACACAGCAGGCGTTGCAAAGCGCAATTATGCACCGCAAGCAACGCGACGAGTGTGTTTGCTTTATTTACAACTGTGTGCATATTTATCTTCCTAATGTGGTTGCAATCACGTACCCGACATTCCTTTACTTATTACAGTATGTTACCGCAACCCTGTTTTCACAAAAAACATAAATCGGAGTGCAACCGAAGCGCGAAGAACTGAACTCTTCGCCAAACATATGCATTCCAAGCCGTCTGTAGCAGGCCGATAATCTCAACGACCGCCATCTTGGATATAAAGTTGCGCCACCTATAGGCCGTGAAAGTTGCGAATAGCTTGAACGCAAACTTTGCGGTGAAAGCGCAAGACGCACAAACCTCCCCTCTCAAGTGGTAAGCGGGAGCATAGGCGACCACGCCCTGTACGTAAAAGTACAAGTCGGACTCACACATCCCAACTCCGGCGAAACACAAAAGTGTTTCAGAATTGCGGACCCAAGGAGCTAGGGAACTCAAGAAATTCACCAGCCACCAGGGCGCATGCGCAGAACCCAAGCCAGTCTTGGGCTTTTGAGCTCGCGTTCTCAAAAGGCCCAAATATTGAAAACAAGCGTGGGTCATCAGCGAGACGACGCACACGCAGTGCGGACAATCGCACAGAATGGCCCACGTCTCGCATAATTTTCATTTCGTCACGTGTGGTGTCTCGTGCGTTTGGCCCAACGCCCCCTCCGTTTATTCAACTCTCAAACGCTGCTGCTCATCCGAACAGGAGGGCAGCCTACCCAATGCAGCTACTGGCGGCGCGACGGCCTTTAAAGCGCACCCATTGCGCCATCTCACGAATGATTGTGAACACGCTAAAGCACCTCCGAGCTCTGCGAACCATCAGCGGTAAATGGTGCATATAAATAGCTCGCCGTTAGTATGCTTGAGGATATATACTTTCAAGACTTTCAAGACTTCATTGATGTTGTTTACGATACAGTTCATGTAAATTCACAACACTGATTACTGATACTGCGTGGAGGAATGGTCTAACGCAGTACGATGCGGAGCGAGGGGTCGCAGGTTTGAATCCCCGATCGCACGCTACGGAAAAATTTTCTTCTGAATTATTCGCATTTGTGACATTTATATAGATATATACATACACATGCATATACGCGACATGACGGCAACGGCGACGGCAAAAACCCACCTAGAGTGTGCATATAATTGCTATCACAATAAAACAAGTGGGAAGCATTGCAATTTCTGTGGGCGGTACATTGAAATATTTCGCGTTGGTGGACAAAAAGCGATCTGCTGGACAAAGCGTACGGTCTATATTAGGAATTGCACATTTCAGAAAAATTCCTATTTAGAGAAACTGAATTCGATCCCGCGTTTCCATGACACCGTGACGGTCTTTTGTTGGGCCGTTCTTGAGGCTGGCGGACGCTCGAACGGCCGGTTCCAGGAATGGCCGATACCTATAATAAATTTTGAACTTACGATAGGAGAGAGAATTGCGCCCCTCAGAGCACCACTAGTTTCTCACCCTTTTTCTTATTGTACGGCAGGCACCCGTCGCACACAATCAACAGAATCCTTCCATACAAGCCGGATCCGTCGGGGTGTGCGCCTATTTCTGCGACAGCCAGACTTGCTGAGGAGTGTCGGGAGCTTGCCAAGATATTTAGTACCCATGACCAAGAACGGCAGAAGAGCATTCGCGGTGACACCACCACTTCTGCGCCCACGTTCCTCCCTGGAGCGCTCGTATGGCTCTCGGTCTCTACCACTGCACCTGGCCTCCCTTCCATCATCATCTTCATCATCAGCCTGTCTACGCCCACTGCAGGGCAAAGGCCTCTCCCATGTTCCGCCAATCAACCCGGTCCTGTGCTTTCTGCTGCCACGTTATACCTACAAACTTCTTAATCTCATGTACCCACCTAATTTTCTGTCGCCCCCTCACGCGTTTGCCATCTCTTGGAATCCAGTCAGTTACCCTTAATGACCACCGGTTATCCTGCCGATGTGCTACGTGCCCGGCCCATATCCATTTCTTCTTCTTGATTTCAACTATGATGTCCTTAAACCCCGTTTGTTCCCTGACCCACTCTGCTCTCTTCCTGTCTCTTAAGGTTACACCTATCCACGGTGTAAGAAAAATAATTTAGGTGTGGACACTCCGCCCGACGGCGCGTCCACATAATGTTCGCCTCTTTCCTCCTCTCGGCCCCCATGTCGCAGCGCCTCCCACGCAACCGCGGCCGGCGCATGTACTATAGAAGACGAGCTGCGTGCGTAGCGTCCGTAACGGCGTTGCGCACGTGAGAAGTCAGCGAGCAGAAAGACTGCTCACGCGCTCTAAGCAAGACGCCGCGCTTTTACGTACGCAACGCTGTTAGGGACGCTATGTGCGTCGGGTGCGCCGTTTACACCGTGGCCGTATGAAAACTCGCCGTGAAAAAATGCAATGAGGTGAAAAAAAAATGAAGAAAAACGCGCGTTCGCCTCGTCGCAATAGGTTTCTTAAGCCTCCATGTCGCAGCGCCCCCCACGAAACTGCGGCCGGCGCATGCATTAAAGGCGAACATTATCTGGACACGCTCTCCTTCGCGGCGGGCGGAGAGTGTCCACACCTAAATTATTTTTCTTACACCGTGCACCTATCATTTTCATTTCCATCGCTCGCTGCGTCGTCCTCAATTTAAGTTGAACCCTCTTTGTAAGTCTCCAGGTTTCTGCTCCGTAGGTAAGTACCGGTAAGATGCAGCTGTTATATACCTTTCTCTTGAGGGATAGTGGTAGATTGCCATTCATGATTCGATAATGCTTGCCGAATGAGCCCCATCCCATCCTTATTCTTCTAGTTATTTCACTCTCACGTTTCGGCTCCGCGGTTACTACCTGTCCTAAGTAGACGTACTCCTTTACAACTTCCAGTGTCTCGCCACCTATCACAAAGCGCTGTTCTCTGCCAAGATTGTTCCACATTACTTTAGTTTTATGCATATTAATTTTCAGACCTACTATTCTACTTTCCGTATCCAGTTCAGTAATCATGAGCTGTAATTCGTCTCCCGCGTTACTCATCACTGCAATGTCATCAGCGAATCGCAGGTTACTGAGATACTCTCCATTAACTCTTATCCCTGATTCTTCGCAATCTAGGGCCCTGAAAACATCCTGTAAGCACGCGGTGAATAACATTGGAGAGATCGTGTCTCCCTGTCGTACGCCCTTCTTTATTGGGATTCTGCCGCTTTCTTTTTGGAGGACTATAGTGGCTGTGTATCCGCTGTAGATTTCTTCCATTATGTTTATACAGGCTTCGTCGATGCCCTGATTCCGCAGTGCCTGCATGACTGCTGATGTCTCCACCGAATCAAATGCCTTCTCGTAATCTATGAAGGGTATGTATCACGATCTCTCCAATGTTATTCACCGCGTGCTTACAGGAGGTTTTCAGGGCCCTAGATTGCGAAGAATCAGGGATAAGAGTTAATGGAGAGTATCTCAGTAACCTGCGATTCGCTGATGACATTGCATTGATGAGTAACGCGGGAGACGAATTACAGCTCATGATTACTGAAATGGATACATACCCTTCATTCCGCGTATTTCTCTATCACCTGATTGATAGTATGAATATGGTCTATTGTTGAGAAGCCTGTACGAAATCCTGCCTGGTCCCTTGGTTGATTGAACTCTAATGTCGTATTAATTCTGTTATCAATTACTTTTGTAAATAGCTTGTAGACAACGGACAGTAAGCTTATGGGCGTGTAATTTTTCAGGTCCATGACGTCCCCTTTCTTATGGATCAAGATGATGTTGGCATTCTTCCAAGATTCTGGTATCCTCCCCGTCGAGAGACACTTTGTATACAGGGTGGCCAGTTTTTCTAACATAATCTCTCCACCGTTTTTCAACAGGTCTGATGTTACCTGATCCTCACCAGCTGCTTTGCCTCTTTGCATTCCCTTTAGGGCTTTCTTTACTTCTCCTGTCAATACTGGTGGGATGTCAGATTCCTCTGCGCTATTACTGCTTCTTACGTTATCATCCTGACTGTCTCGGCTGCTGTACAGATCTATGTAGAACTCTTCCGCTACCTCAACTATTCTATCCATATTGTTTGTGACCTTGCCTTCCTTGTCCCTTAATGCATACATCTGATTTTTGCCTATGTACAGTTTTGTCTTCATAGCTTTGAGGCTTCTTCCGTTCTTTAGAGCATGCTCAATTCTCTCCATATTATACTTTCTTATGTCGGCTACTTTACGCCTATTGATTAACTTCGAAAGTTCCGCCAGCTCTATTTTGTCTGTTGCATTTCAGGCTTTCATAGCTTGACGTTTCTTAATGAGGTTTTTCGTCTCTTGGGATAGCTTTCCAGTGTCCTGTCTAACGACTGTACCCGCGACTTCCACTGCACACTCCTTATGATACTAGTCAGAATATCATTTATTGCGTCAACGCTAAGGTCGGTTTCCTCAGTTAAAGCCGCGTACCTGTTCTGAAGTGAAACTCTGAATTCCTGTACTTTCCCTCTCAGACCTAGTTCATTAATCGGCTTCTTGCGTATCAGTTTCTGCCATTCCTTCCTCACGTCTAGTTGAATTCTATGGTCACTGCATCGGATCTTGTTAACTACTTCCACATCCTGTACAATGCCCGGGTGGCCACATATTATGAAGTCTATTTCATTTTTAGTTTCGCCATTAGGACTCCTCCACGTCCACTTACAAGTAGCCCGTTTTCTGTAGAAGGTATTCAAGATGCGTAAATTATTGCGTTCTGCAAACTACTAGTAACTCCCCTCTGGCTTTTCTAGAGCCGATGCCATATTCCCCAACTGCATGATCTCCAGCCTGCTTCTTGCCTACTTTTGCATTAAAGTCGCCCATCAGTACAGTATACTCTCTTCCAAACTACTCCCCAAATACGACGGCCCCTACCGTGTCGTCGACCGCACATCCCCGGTCAACTACCTGATCGAACCCATTGAACCATCTTCGGACATGCGCCGTCGAGGGCGCGACATTGCCAACGTGGAGCGCCTGAAGCCCTACCATGACCCACTCATAGTGACAAGCAGTTAGGTCGCCAGGCGGCTCTCTTTTCGTACCCGGGGTAATTGTATCGAAGCGTTGGAAGTCTCCAATGGGTCGCCGCCTCGAGCTCTTTCTAGTGGGTCGTCATCTTCGGCTCTTCTATGACAGCACGCTCCTCGCGCTCAGAGTCCGCGCTCTGTCTTGACTGTCGCCGTTGTGCTTCGTCGACTAGTGCCGTCAATAAACGCCTTCATAATATACAGGTTGTCCCACATAACTTGAGCCAAGTCTTTGAAAATGCAAGGCACTGCAGACGCAAATTCAACCAAACGTATACTACTCGCACTAGCCTATAGATACTCAGGCTATTTTTTATTTTCCCCTAAACTAATTAGGTAATTATTTTTAATTACCTAACTTTTTAATTATTGGCTGAAAAGGCTGAATTGTTTCTGAAAAGGCTTCTGGCTGTTTCTGAAATGTTTCTGAAATGTTTCTGAAATGTTTCTGAAAAGGCTGAACTGGCTGAATTGTTTCCTGTACGATACGACTCGCGGTGTTGTTTTTTCCGCGTTGTAAAGAAAGCCCGCGAAATTTGAAAAGAGGCCATGTGATGGACCGCGAGCGCACTGCTATAGTGCCGCTCTCAAACGTGCAACTGGTGAACGAGGCCGCCCGCGGCTGCCACGGGGAAGCGACAGGGTGCTTTGAAAGTGGGCGATGTTTGGGCGTCCGTCTTTCGTTGAATGACGGTGCAAATGCACGCTGCTGGCCGAGCGCTGCCGCGGTGATAAAGCGGTCACGACTGCGGGGAAAAAAAACTGCAGTTTGATTCTGATTCATGTAGATAGGGCGAAACGTGACAGAACGATGAAATGCCTCGACGGCTGCTGCAATTCGAGATTTTTCTCCCCGGCGTCGCGTCATGGGAGAGGAGGTGGCTATCACGTGACCGTTCTATGGCTTTTACAGGCTATTCTCATGTCTTGGACCGTTAAACCATGCATATTGAATTTGAATTTGAATCGAGCCTCGACCAATCCCGTGCAGCTCATAGAACGCTCGCAGGCTTTACCGGGCGTTTGATCTGGTTGTCTGCGGCTCTGCGGCGGCTTCGAGTGGGCGAGGAGAAGCGTCGGCGCGCCGGCGTCTTTTAATACTTGTTTTTTTCGTCGTTCGCGCTTCTTGGGTGAGTGGCTGGGGCCGTGCTATCGCGGTGCCGTTTGAAAGTGGCCGCGCGCGCTCTTTGTTGACGCGTTCGTTTGTCGTTTGTGACAAAGCAGCTGACATGCCGTACTCGAATGAGCAACGAGCGGATATGGTTCTGTCCCTAGGTGCATCACGCGGAAACAGAAGGCAGGCAGTCAAGCTGTTTCAACGCTGGCATCCAGGTACGCGGCCGAGCTCAATTACCACTGTGCGTACTTATAAAACGCTGAAGGAGACTGGGACATTTACCACGAAACGGCACAAATCTTCAGTTTTGGGCGAGGAAGTGGAGAGGAATATTCTGTCCAAGTTTTCTACAGACCCCCAGGCAAGTGTCCGTAGTGTGGGTGCTGAAGCTGGTGTCTCGAAATCTTCGGTGTAGAGAATACTAAAGAAGAGACAACTTCATCCCTACCACGCGCAGCTGCACCAAGCATTGGAGCCTCGCGACTTCCAGAATCGCACAGACTTTGCAAACTGGATCCTAATCAAGACCGAAGAAGACCCAGGTCTCGTGAACAAGGCACTTTGGACCGACGAAGCTAACTTCTTGCGTAATGCTCAAGTGAACCTCCACAACGCTCACTATTGGAGTGACAAGAAACCTCACTGGATTTGGCAGGCGCGTCACCAATATCAGTGGTCATTCAATGTGTGGTGTGGCATTTACGGTGGTACTATAATCGGACCTGTCTTCTTCGACAGCACGCTTACAGGCGAACGATCAAGGATATCTTGGATGGACCACTTGAAAATTTTCTGTGCGAAGTTCCACTGGCTAGGATTAAAGATATCTGGTATCAGCATGATGGAGCTCCTGCGCACGGAAGCAGCAAAGCGTGCAATTGGCTGGATAAAGTTTTCCCGCAGCAGTGGATAGGGCGGCACGGGCCCATTGCTTGGCAAGCAAGGTCTCCAGATTTAAACCCCCTTGTGTTTTTTTCTGTGGGGGTACGTCAAGGGTCAGCTATACCAGGCACCAACCACAACATCAGGATAAGACAAGTTTGCAACTCCATTCCCGAAACCATGGTCAAGAACGTCACGGAAAATCTGATAAACAGATGCCAGAGTTGTATTGCAGCAGATGGCGACATCTTTGAACATGTTCTGTAATCGCGGCTTAATTTTACGAGCACCGATCACCGAAAACAAAAAAAAGTCTGCTCATGCCGTTCGCCTACCAACGCTACCCGTGACTAGCTTCACGTCGTCGCCTCCTTTTACGCATCTCAAGTTCAAAAGAGACAATAAAGCTATTTTCTTGTTTTATTTATCCGTCTCGAACGCTTATCTCGGCAGCGCTAGGCCAGCAGCGTGCATTTGCACCGTCATTCAACGAAAGACGGACGCCCAGACATCGGCCACCTTCAAGGCACCCTGTCGCTTCCCCGTGGCAGCCGCGGGCGACCTCGTTCACCGGTTGCACGTTTGAGAGCAGGACTATGGCAGTGCGCTCGCGGCCCGTCATGTGGCCTTTTTTCAAATTTCGCGGGCTTTCTTTACAACGCGGAAAAAATAACACCGCGAGTCGCATCGTACAGGAAACAATTCAGTCCGTGGTTTCTAAAAGTGCTCTACAGCTCAGTGTTCATATTTTGGGGTTTCAGCCGATAATTAAAAAGTTAAGTAATTAAAAATGATTAACTAATTAATTTATGGGGAAAATAAAAAAATAGCCTGAGTATCTATAGGCTAGTGCGAGTAGTATACATTTGGGTCAATTTGCCTCTGAAGTGCCTTTCATTTTCAAAGTCTTGGCTTAAGTTATGTGAAAGAATATATATATATATATATATATATATATATATATATATATATATATATATATATATATATATATATATATATATATATATATATAAGGCTAACACGCGGTAGGGTAACTTTAGTTGCCGCAACGTTATAAAGTAGGGGTGTGCGAATATTCGAGTTTCGAATTCCAATCGAATAATATTTAATCGAATAACTTTATTCGACTTTCGAATAGCTAGTATTCGATTTTTCGAAGAATTTCACAGCACGAATAATTAAAATTGCACCATTTCCCGCTAAAGGGGACCATGAGGCGATGCGAAGACGGAGCACTTGCACGATCGCGTTCCGTTGACGTTCTTTGGGCATGCTACCGACCTCGCGTCGTGGAACGCGAAGAGGAACGCTACGCGCGTCTTGTCTTCCCTTAGCCTGGCCGTTAATTCTCACAGGGCGAGCGGGGAACGCAGTCGGCAGGCGTGCGAGAGGGGGGCAGCGTAGGAGATGAGAGAGAGGGGGACGCGCATGCGCTGGTGCTCATCGCGGCGTTGCGCAGGAGAGAATTTCGGCATGTCTAGCCCGCGTTTCAAAGGAAGAGAGGAAAGGGGGAGGGGAAGTGGAGAGGGGGAAAGAAGAGAAGGGGAGAGGGTGAGTGGGGAGGGTATGCGCATGCGCAGTAAGTGCGGTCACGCCTAACACCACCACCACCACCGGATTGAATTCCGCCATAAGATACTTCGCATCTAAAACGCGACAACGGGCAATGATGCAACTTTGTTAGGGTGGGGTGGCTAAAACTAACACTAACATCATTACAGTAGGCCTTTCGTTAAAACTTTCACCAGTATCCTAGTTCAAAAGCGAGCTCATGTTTATTTTAAAGGAGATTATGTCGTTTCTGCACGTCATGTCTCCAGAAAAGAAAGCTATCGAGCAGGCTGGGAGGCTGTCGAACTGCCAGTGTCAAAAAATAACCCGCACACTGAGCTCAGGCCTTATAGTCAAGAGGTTAAAAATGCTTCAATGAGCCCCTGATCAAAGAAAAGATGATCCTTTGAAATAGTGGGAAGAGCACGGAGCTGTACTTTATACGGGCATCGCCAAAATTGTTTTACGATAGGTACTTTCCCATCCCTGCTACTGAGATGCCCAGAAGCGCATGTGTTCAACTGCAGGAAACACCGTAAAATTTCGTCGAGGGACCTTGACGCCAGGTCATGTCGAGCAGCTTGTGTTTCTGCGTGACAATTTGTGGCCTTTCGTTAGTAGTCACTCACAGCGATATGTGTTCGAGGACATGAGCAGATTTTATTTCTTTGTTCCTTTTAATTTTGAATAAAATTTTTCATATTCCATATTTGATTCGATATTCGGTTTTTTGGCCGTTATTCGGCACTATTCGATTCGAATTCGATACGAGATGAAATTTCACTATTCGCACACTCCTAGTTATAGGTACAAAAGGAGATACGCCTTCATAAAAAAAAAAACTTTATTTTGTCGACGTTTTGACGGGAGCCTTACACCCTTACATTGTCCGTTGAGGGGAAGGGGGGGGGGGGGCGGACGCTGTATTGTCGTCAAAACATGGCATGGCTTCCTAAACTAAGACAATGTTCGTGTTAAGCCAAATCCTTCTTACTGAGCCTCTTTTGACATCCTTTTTCCCCTTTTTCTTTTCTTTCACTTTTTCTTTTTTTTCTTTTTTTCTTTCCCCCCTTCCTTGTTACAGTCCTGTTTCTCTTCCTTTCCGTCCTTTCCTCTCTACTCTTAACATCGTATAAGAGGACACACACACGCTGTAAATATTGTTATGTTATGTCTTAAAGAAAACGGGGCTCCCGTCGGAACGTCGACAAAATAAACAGTTGTTTCTAATGAAGGCGCATCTTTATATATATATATATATATATATATATATATATATATAATTCCATATTGGCCTTTCCGCAATACACCGTACTGCAAGGCCGTACAGAAAAGTATGCAGGAGTTCTGCTCATGCTCACCATGCGGATCGCGACGTTCTTACGGACGCATCGCCGCTAAGTACGCGACGTACGTAGTACTAAGGCTCGCTCTCATACTAAAACTTGTGTACTCACGAAAAAGGGCACACGATGGAAAGCACCTGCATCAACCAGCAGGCGCACAAAAAATATGCGCACGCATAACCACTTCCTCTCATTCCCTTCCGCCTATTATAAACTTGCGCGTACTTACGAAGCCGGAATGACACACGCTCTGGCATTACTATTCCAACACGAAGCCTTGCAGTTCGCTTTACGGTTCACCTTTCCCACCTCTCGATTCAATTTGCGCTCCGCCGGGAGAATGTCGAACTATAAATTCCTAGAGTGCGGCTTCACCACTCACTTCTGAAAAAAAAAGCATTCCTCTAACTCGGTAGCGCTATTCCGATCAAGTTAGGTTATTGCAGACTTTGTTCGTAGACGGTATTACATGAAACTTCTGGACACTTAGCTGATAAATTGTGATATAGCTTCAGGAGAATTAAAAACGGACACTGGCCACAATAGCTCGTAAAATCGAAGACATTTCTATGTGAACAAGGCTACCGTGCGGTAGCCAAAACGTCTTTGAATTCACGAACTCATATGACCTGTGTATTTTTTTAAAAACCTCCTCATGTGTTTTCCCGACCAGACGCGCTTCTGTCCGACTCTTGATTTCATCGATATATAGTTTTTTTTCAAAATTGCACGCATTTAGTTAACCGGATGTACTGCTGTGAAGAATCCCGAAGTTGCTCATGGGGCAATGTCCAAAATTTCTGGACATGTTAGCCGACATGACCTGCTAATAGCCAGTTTAACCTTAAGTCTTCGGACTAATTCAGATCAGAATAATAAATGAATCCACTGGGAAATCAGTTAGACTGCCTTTTGCGCCGCTCGCATTGTCTCCATCAGCTATCGGCACCGTTGCAAAAGTGTTCTTGTGTCCTTCTGATGAGTAATACATTTGCCTTTAGTACAACGTGGTTGCCGTAATTCTGTGGGGATTCACCAAAGGAGCATTACCTCGTAGTACGGATCTGCTATGTTTTTCACCGTGGGGCATTATTCGTTGCTGAGTCATTATTGCTTAAATGGTCGCGTGGGTGAAAAATGCTCGCGTGAGTGTCAGACGAAGAAATGGAACTGGAAAGCAAAATAGTTTCTCAAGGAATACGTATAATTTTTCTATTATTCTTGACCTTGTCGCGTCATTCCTTTCTTACTGTCGAACTCCACTCGCTTCAAAAATCCATAGACCAGTGAACGAGCGGCAGTGCGTGGGCACGTTTCCAGAATAGGGTTTCAGGAATTCTGTGTCAATAAAGTAAGCTTTAGTGGACTTCTGGATATTTCAGGATATAAAAGCGAAACGCTTTCTGCGCGAACTCTGTGACCTACTCAACGCCGACAGCTTGTCCTGTTCACTCGTCTGTAAATCTTACGAAGCTGTGCTCCTCTTTTTAGAATTTGAAGTCTTCATCGCGTGAGAAGGGAAACAACAGCAACACGAGGTGAAACTCTTGAAAAGAACAAAAAAGTTACGTGAACTCGAAGCTGAAGATGGAACTTTTCGAAGACAGTCAGATAAAGTGGCAGAAAACGAGCAAGAACAAACCAAATAATCTCTGCAAGGTTTTGTACGAAGAACTACTTTTCTGAAGTGCCGCGTATGAACGGGATTTTGAGAAAAACATATAAGCCGCTCCGTTTTTTCTTGATCACGAAGGCATGCTATTAACAATACAAGCATCAAGTTCAAGACCAAGTGAAATCGCTCTTATATCGGTCTTTACTCCAACGCAAGTGAGTTCTGCAGAAGCGAGGCTACTGTTCTTACTTCTGCTCATGGCTAGTCTTCACGTCAGCACTGTGAGTAAGCTTCACCGTCAGGTACGCACGCAGTTCTGATGTCAGATTTACATTACAATTCACTGTTCAGACACATCTGAAAATTCACCAACGCCGAGGGTTTTCTTTCTGCCTCATCTTACGTCATCATGAAATGACGAAACGTCGTTGGCCTTACAAGCTAGTGTCATTTTTTGAAAAATTGCACAGCTCAAAGCTGAATGATGCCTGGTATCCTTTTTAAGACTAAAATGAGTTTTCTCGCCTTCTCGGTAAAACACACCTGTGAAAAGAAAACAGAAACGGCATCAACAGTCGTCACGAGGCAGGCATGGTGTCCTCTCGTTGAAAGCGTGTCATAACAGATATCATTGTCACCACCACAATCACCATTATCATCATGAGCAGCAGTCTATATCACTTTCACTTCTGGAAGAAGGCTCCTGCTACTTAAGCCCAACTTGCGCGAGCTGATTTCATTTTATGCTGGTAAACTTGTTAAATTCATCACTGCACCCAACTCGTTGCTGTCCTGGGCTCCATTTCGCATTACTGAGTATCCATTCCGTTGCTCTAACTAACCACCGCGTGTCTTTCCTACGCGCTATGTGGCGTGCTCGGGTCCATTTCTCTCGCCTAATGTAATCTGCAATATCAGCTAACCGTTACCCCTATTTGTTTTCTGGCATATTCTACTATCTTCCAATCTTTTAATGTTACACTTGTCGGGTATGTAGAGCTTTCGTAACCTCGAATCTCAAATAAGAGGTCAGCGAGAGTGTCTTGCGTCAAGTGAAGTTTTTACTGACTTTCATTTACAGTGCTGTGACCGCTCTGCGCTGATGAGCAAGTGCTGTAGTCTACTACCACGGTATCACCATGCCATTTCTATTTTCTATTGCGCAGTTAGGGTGCTTAGAGCTCTTCCGTTTCCGGTCTTAAGGTCAGCAAAAATGTTACAGCTACACGTACATTGAAGACCCCGCCTTAAGGACAAGTGTGGAATGCCCCTGGAATATTCAGGTTGATCGTATTGCTATTTAACAATGCCACTTCGGACGACACAACCATAAGAAGAGACAACGATACGTTTAGATGTATTAGTAAATCCCTCTTTCACTGCACCGCACAAGATCCTCTTTTTCGAGTGAGAAGGTTTGGCAAGCCAGAAAAAATGCAGTGATAAGGTACAGCTGACGACACCATTTAAAGTATTTGCACCGTCTCTCCATGCCGACATAGTTATTCACAAGGGCTGCTCGCCCCTGATTAATTTTCTAATCACTGATGTGGATTGAACTGCAATTTGCAAGCTCCAAAAACCAAATATAGAGCAATGGAAGAACCTTCACTGAGCCACCAGCTCAAAAGGAGAAAGTTCTATCAAATATTTTATCTCATATTGAGTTGTGTCCGATAGAAATTCGGGTTCTTCTTTAAAGGAAACGAGATCTCCCTCTGCATTTTGCCGTCTTTTATTGAAAATATGTTCGTGAATGCAAGGTTTTAAAAAATCCTCCATAATTTAAAGCGAGTGTTTTTTTTTTCATAGCTTCTTTGAATCATCCTTACTGGCATTGGCTTTCTGCTAACTTTCAATAAAAACAAGCTCTTCCCAAATGCTGTGCGTGTTCCCAGCGACATTACAGAACTTGTGCATAGTCAATGTGCTCCTATAGTACTTCGTTATCGTCATTTTATATAACGATGCGCTTGTTAGGGCGCCCTTATCTCCTCTTCGTGGTTTTCCGCCTAACGGTGCCTTCCCCTTTCATCCGAAAGGCATGAATGGTGGTGACGTGACGCACACTACGATCGTTACTCTAACGAAGAAACGCCCGTGCAGTACAATTTTTTTAGGAGTGCCCATTAAAACATTGGCCGCCATACGCTTCACCGTCAAGCCACGTGATTAAAACACGGCGGAGACTAAACGCGAAGACACTGCAAGTAATGAAATGAAGTGGGTAGCCTTTTTTTATCAATTTATCAAATAAAGGTTATACTTTTTAATAGCGGTAAGCTTGCGTCTACACTGCACTGGGTGATGTCAGCACCCTAGAACGTAATATTGGTTTATTTTAACGAGTCTGCTTCGGAGTCTTTAGGGGCGCTCGAACCTTTTTTGTTACCGAACGATCCCTTTGGAAGCAAAGCGGGTAAAAAAGAAACTTTTAGTAATACAAACCCAGGGTGCGAAAAATAGGGGAGATAACACGAAATATTTTCATGTGTGGGCACAGCAAGTAGTTCCGTGGAAAGGTACATTGGGATTTTGTTGACCTATTTTTCGTGAATTTTGTCTGTTTAAACCAATGTGTGCAAGTTTTCTAAGATCATTATTTAACGGCAGTGATTTTCAGGACCCATAAGCACTGAAACCCAATTGGCCTTAATTGAGAGCAAAAAAGGAAATTATGGCTAAGATAAATTACACTGAACAAATTGCGTGGTACTGCCATATCACAATTTTCAAAAAAAGCATGTTCATTTTGGCAAGATGAATTGTGTATGGAATTAAAAGAGGAAAAAAAAGAGGTTAGGCCCGCTTCGTCCGCACTGTTCCTGATAGCGTGGCATCTGAGTCAAATTGGCATGCGCCAAGTTTGTTGACCGATCATAAATTTCGCAGATATGTAGGCCGCAGCAAACGCGTAAGCCTAATAGCATACGGTCGAGATTCATGCACCCTCGTTCGGTTGAAGTGATTATCGTCCTTGCGACAGCAGTCACTTCCTGCCTTTGATGACGCTCTGATGACCTGCTACCCGTTCGTCTCGCTCAACGCCCGATTGTTCGGAAGTATCGATGTGTTTTATTTTTTATTTCGCGGTTATTTTTGGTTTATTCTGCCAGACTTTCTCCAACATGTGTATCCTCAGCTTGCAAATACTCCCTTGTGGTTGTTGCGCGCATTTGCTTATGAAGTTGGGAAGCCACGTATGCCACGGAACTGCAATCGAGGCATCAAGTGAAGACACATCGTGCCTTGCATCCGCACCAAATGCTTCGGGGATCTGCCTTGTCTCCTTGTATTCTATTGCACCCATTCAACTAGACGACCGATGCCCTGATTCGGACGTTGTCACTTACCGCATCGAGGTCTGCGCTAACGGCCTCCTCCTGTCTAACCGCGGGTTATCGTTCTTATAGTTCCCTGACCGCAGTGCGATTGTATTGTTGCCTGATTGATTTACTCCTTTCCGTTATTGATCTTTCCTAAGTCATACATCTCTATACCACTGGGGCAGAGGGCCGATCGGTAGAGTTCCGCAACCCGGTTTCACATGCCAACTGAAAGGGCGTCTCACACCCGTCATGAAGTTTCATAAGAGAAGGCTTTTGCGAAAATCAGGTATCCTTCGAGAGAGTTACCCCACCCCTTGAGTTGATCAACCAGTAGACAGATGTTTAGTACATATATTTATATCGCGTGGTGAGATAGCATATGACGAAACGTTGTTTTATTGATGTGTTTTCGTGGGTATATACATAGAGTGCTAGGTGAAAGGGAAAGTTACCCAGGCCGTTGTCAGTTTCGTAAACGTCAAAAGAAAAGAGACGCTCATCAGCTGCGGCCTAGTTACTCAATTAAGTATACTTTAATAAAAAAGTGTATGCGTTCTAGAAAAAGGAGTAACCATGTTCAAGCAGCGCCTTGGTGGAAAGCGGTCTCATTATTAAAAAATATATTGAACATAAAAATGGTGCAAAAAAGGGCTAACTTTACACGGTCTATCACGGGCATACTAAAAATGATAAGTGGTTTTGATACGACTGTGACTGTCGAAAATGGCAGCTTGGATCCGGATACATAATATCAAAGAAAGAAGGTTAACCTTACGTCTGGACATTGTTACCGATGTAAATTACGAAGGGAAAGTCAAGAATTAGAATTAATAAGCACCAGGGATCTATGTGGCGTACATCGTGATTTACGTGTGTTACGTGATTTTAGTCACATAACTAGTTGTGCGATTCTTAGGGACATGACTAGTTGTTAAGTGATGTTGCACGATGTTTAGTCACGTGACATGTTACGTGATTTTGGTAACGTTACTAGGTTACGTAATTTTAGTCCCGTGACTAGATATTATGGGATGCTACGCTTCTTTAGTAGCGTGAATAGTTACGTGATTTTACGCCATTTTAAGTGATTGGCTAGTTGCTACGCGATGTTATGTGATTGTATTCAGGTGTTCAGATGTTGCGTAATTTATTTAGGTTACGTGATTGTTAGTCACGTGATTGTTACCTGATGTGACGTGATTTTAATCACATCGCTAGTTGTTACGCGATGTGTAGTCGTGTGACTAGTTTCTACTAGATGTGACGTGATTTCACTCACGTGCCTAGCCATTACGTGATTTTTAGTCACGTGACTAGCTCTTGTGCAATGATATGTTAGTTTAGCCGCGTTACAAGATGCCACATGATGTTACGTGATTCTAGTTCCGTGACTCTTTGTCACGTGATGTTACTTGATTTTTAGTCACGTAACAGACTCGCCCTTCATTGTCACTGCAATCAACGCTGGACAAATTGGCGCAGGTTTTGTGGGAGCGAAGCAGTAGATGGAGAGGATGAAGCGAGTGCGTGCCGGTTCATGCGAATAATTTCTTTTCGCACTACCCGGCGCAACGAAAAGCATAAACAGATCCGTGTTAAAACAAAAAACCGTTAGCGCAGCTCGAATAAAGTCGCGCAAGGCCAGGTCGAAGCAGAGCTGGTGGGCACCTCGCTCGTCCTGGCTTGGCTAGGCTTTTACCCTCTCACCCGACTCTCATGCCTTGCTGTGCTTTACTGTACGTGAATGCGTATGGGAAAGCGCGTGTTGTTTCATGATGATGATAATTTTCTATCTATGACATAAGGCAAACCTCGACAATAAGAGCTCTTCTGTGAGAAATGTGCGCACCTTAGTCAACCTACTATTCCTAGAAATTTAGTCAATGCAGAAGTGCCCCTTGGGCAAGCCATCTACGAGTGGAAAAAACAGCGCTAAAAAGACACGACAAGGAAGGACACGAGACCACGGCTCTGACTAAAAACCAAACGGGTTCATTCATTCATTCATTCATTCATTCATTCATTCATTCATTCATTCATTCATTCAAGTTGATTTTTAGCGCTGTTTTTCCACTCGCAGTCATGAATCAACCAGCCCAAAATGCGTACCTGACTGCAAGCCATCTATCTCGACATAGTGCGTGGGTGTAGGGTAGCGTAGCGGCAACCTTGACGAGCCGGGTAATCGCAGAATTCCAGAGACGTCAAGTGCTTTAACTTCCGGAGTTAGTAGGGTCTTTCACGTTAGGTGCGTTCTAATCCCTGGATTAGAACTTTCACATCATCGGAGGAAATTACTACGCCTGCATTGTACTTATATAGAGGCCAAGCGCTGTGAGCGAAGGTCATAGTTGCGCGAACAGGGTTTGTTTCGACATCGGCCGTCTTTCGAGTCAACATGAACTGAGTGTTCTTAAGACAGCGTAGTTATTTTTAAAGCGTTTACTTGGAAATTGCGTTTGCGATCGATATGCCTAGCTCTTCCAAATTGTCTTGCGGTGTCCGAAGTCAACGACTTTCTAGCAGTCATTTCCCTTGCCAGTGATTTCGCTACTTGCTGTTCACTGTCGAAATGTCGAAATTTGAACACTGGTCTGAACTAAGATATATTCGCACGGCTGTTTCATCTTCGTATCAGCGACGCCTTTTACGGATCGTCGTGTTAAACAGATAAGAGTAGAGCCACCAGTGGCTGAATAACAAGAATGGGCCAATATTCATCGGCGCCATATTTAATTTACTGGATGGCAACAACTTCAGGTGCGTTTCAGCGTAGAAAAATACTGAAAAGAAGAACACTAGACAATTCTGCTAGCTAATGTGCCCTAATAGAAAGGTCGGAAATTACTCCCAGTATAAAATCACTGAAAGTCTAAAGTACATACATATAACATAGACGCTAATACGCCGACACGTGCCCACACACACACACGTGCCCACACACACACACACACACACACACACACACACACACACACACACACACGCACACGCACACGCACACGCACACACGCACACGCACACGCACACACGCGCACGCACACACACACACACTGATTTTATCAAACTGTAAATTACCTTTTGTTATGGTGACATTCAACACACGTACTCCACTACGACAAGTGCACCATTTGAAAGCAGTCTGGCGCGTACTGTTCTTGCCAACAAATCACGCATGCTGTAGTTAAATTTCATCGCGTCTGGCCATGTTCGTAAGCTTCGCTTGCCAGCTCTCAAGTTTCACAACTTCGTTGCTAGCTTCCGCTTTTGTCCTACAATACACTGACACAGAGTAGCCTACTAGAGGTTGTTTAAACCTCGAAGCAAGAAAAAAATGCCCGCGTAGATAAGTAAGTCGTGAAGACTGCAACTTGGAAGAACGGTGTGTTTATTGTCAAAGCGCTTCCCCCTTCTCCGTGATCCTCGAAACGGCGCTGCAACATCTTTTGGAGTATCTGCGACAACTGAGAGCAGAGTGCTCCCCTTAAAGTGACGCTGTAACAGACACCTGTCACTTATTCAACAAAGTGTACACGTAACGAGAGCATTCTAGACAACGCCCCGAGAATTGTTTGCGAGCACGCGTTTCTCAGTGTTGAAAAAGATTGACGCTTTCGCCTATTCTTATGTTCGTTGTTCCCGTTTGCTTGCATGCAAATCAGTCGATGTACACCCCTCGGCCCGTTTGCCCTGTTTGTTTCTATATATGTGCGTGCTTTCTGAAACTTTCTGCTTTGAATATAAATGTAAGCTCAAGAAATGGTCGAAACCACCTTAACAATTTCAGATGTCTCTGCTGTTCAATTTTTTTTTATACAAGAAAATTTCTGAATTACGTGTTCACAGCGAAAGAAAGAGTTCAAAAAAAAAAAAACACAACCACGAATTACAACACCGTCAAAGCTGTTCTCCATGTTTTGTAGACTACTGATGGAAAAAAAGGAGTGATAGAGCAAGGTGCTAGGCCCTTCGTTTTCAGATGTCGAAGTGTCTATCCTTGCGGCGCCATTTCATGACTGTTCTTTTACTGAATACCAAAAAAAAGGGATTCAGTATTCAAGCTTCCCTAATAGCTTCATATTCACTAAGCCCTCTTAGCGTTGATTTTGGAAAGCAGCGTTAAATATTCTAAAAAATATCTGAAACGGGAAAGTTTATCGTGACGCATTACCGTAGGTCATCGCGTTTTTGTTTTCTTTTTTTTATATCGAAGAGCTGACCTCAATTTTTCGAAAAGCCGATATCAGTTCCCGAATGACTAGTGCCCTAATGAGATAATGAGCTTGAACATTAATAAACGTATCTTTCATTATCGTGTGTTTCCCATCACCGTATGGTGGCTAATGGGCCCTCCACTAACGGGAAGTCTAACGTGTAACCAGCTTTTTGTTTAATACCAGTAATTTTACGTATTGCCTAAAATCTTTGTAGAAATGGGCCTTATCGGGAAGAAAAGAAACAAAGACAGATCCAGAGAGTGTAAACAGGACAGCGTGTTATCGCCTACCCTAAGCTGAAACAATGGGAAAGGGGGATTGAAAAAAGGAGAAACAGCTGGAATTTTTTTTCTGTCGGCCCTGTGTTGCGATACCTTACGGCACCGAAGTTGCCCTATAACTTCCTCTGTACATTTCGTGTGACTTCTGCCAGCTATGCGTCGCCGCGATCAGCAGCATACGCAGTCGTGATAGTGTGCTGTGGTTATAGAGGACACCTTCTCTTTCATAAGTCTATGCGTCCGCATGATAGAACGTTATTCAGCTTGACATCCGGCAATCTGTTTCTGGTATAATTGGTCACCCGTTTCCTCTTAATTGAGCAAACCTCACTCCATTCAAAACTTTTTAACACTCTCATATCATTACTGGCAGCGGCTGAAGTGTTTGTATAGCAACCGCTCCCTATGCGTAGCACCTGTAACACATTACATTCCTAAAATAATTAGTTCAATGCATTCAAATCCCCATCAACTGTAAACTACATTACGTGAACTTAGATATCGTTATTGGCTCACGAAGTTACCAAGCCTGAAGGAAGTGCGGAGCCGGGCAGCCTTCTTTGTTTCTCTTCGGTTTTCTCTTTCTTTTCCTCCTCCTCTCTTTCTCTTATTTTCTCTTTTTCCGTTTTTTCCTGTCTTTCTTTCTATCATTATATATATAAATTTCTATTTTTCTTCTTATTTTTTTCCTTTTTCCTCTCTATTTTCATTTCTCGCTTGCTTGCTCTTTTTTGTTAATTTTATACGTGGTTTTGCCTGCGTTACGCCAAGAGACAACCTCATACGACAGCATACAACAGCCGGGGCCCCTAAAGTGCTCCGCACTTATTATCGTCATCATGTCGCTCGAAGAACAAGAGAAAGAAGACTTCTTCTTGGCGCGAGTGCGCACTCAAAATATGCTATAGATGGCTATGCTATACGTGGTACTGCCTGCGTTACGCTAAGCGATGACAGCATACGACAGCTTACGACAGCATGCGACAGCCCGGGCCCCTACAGTGCTCCGCACTAAATAATATGCTCGAGGTACGACAGTCAAAATATACACTGCTCTATTAAAGTCTGGAGAGCATAAAATTGCTTGTGTGTTGGTATCTTCAAAATTGGAAAGGTATCGCTCTAGTGCACTCCGTGACAGGAAACGTAAATTCAAACTTGCAATAATAACTCTTGAAGAAAAAAGTAAATGTGTTTTCAGTCTAATTCATTAGGTAAGGCCGGTTCCTATATTAACTACATGACATATTCAAAGGGCTGTCACTTGTGTATCTGCGTGTGGTTTAAACAGATTCTTCAATGACTGAATGGTATTTGCAAGCTGCATCGAAAACAGTTGCATGAAAACTGAATTATGCGCTGATCGAACACTTGTCAGGTACAGTTCTGGTTACTTGTTTTGAAGACTGTCATTTAAACGCGGCGAGTTGTTCTATGGCGGTGACAGCTTGGTAATTAAGTAAGGGCGGAATTGTAGAGAGCACTTAGAAATATACGCAGATATCGCTTGGGGCTTTCTCTATAAATAAAGAAACCCTGATAAACAGCACAGCCTGTAATTTAACGTAGTTGCCTAGAGATAAGCTGGCGATGAGCGAAACATTCGTAAAATCTGTCTCTGTGTCTCCCAGGTAAATGTGTATAGGCACAGTACACACTGAACAGTGAACCTTTAAAGAAAAAAATGTTCCCGGTCTGCAACGCACTTTTCCAGCAAATGAGAACATCATTCTGTCCCATCGAACTGGAAGGAGCTCGTTACGGAACGGAGTTTGACTAAACCGTAAAATTCATTCGTTGGAAACTTTTCAAGAAGGTTTACCGAATACTATTTTGTCAAACCTCGTCAACAACTTCGAGCTGTCTTTGTAGTCTGTAGCTTTGAATATTTAGTACTAATGTTTAGCAATGTCTCCTCAAGCAATTTCGAAACGCCTCGATGGGCAACTTCCCACACAATATATACATGCGTAACGCGCACGTTTAGCTTTGTTGTCAGAACTGTTTCGTATGATACTTCGAGGCTGTCTATCTTGAAAAGCACGTCTCAATGACTGGATGAAACAATCAACATGTCTCTTTGGCACAGAGTGTATCCTATCTGCACCGATTTTTTAGCGAAGCTGTATTTAACTAGGGCATTCGCAATACCGCGAAAAATTACTCAACAAATAAATATCGTTATCATGAAGGTCATTTACCTTTAAATTTAAATAAAAGCGAACTTGGTGACCCAGACTGAGCTCGAACGACAGCCGGTGACAGTATTGCGACGTGCATTTCTTATTATCACTTTTGCTGCATTAGGTTGTCGCCCACAAAGACTGTCAGCAGTGAGAGTACATGAGGATATATATATATATATATATATATATATATATATATATATATATATATATATATATATATATATATATATATATATATATATATATATATATATATGACAGGGAGTATGACAATATATACGAAGCATGAGCATATCGTAATGCGCGTACAGTTATCCAGTCCGAAATTACCTTCTTAACAGAAAACCCATAGCAGATATGCGCCCAAGACATTGGGCAAATCCCATTTCTTCCCGCTGGTTCCCTAAAATAAACAGAAATACAGTTAATAAAAATAAATAAATAAGTTAATTAATTATTAAATAATCAGGAGCGCCCTTTCTTGGGCTACTTGGAATAGCATGCTGTATTTTTGCACGCGCTTGAAAAACTAGGATACAGAGAGGCCCACGCAGAGCACAATCGAAAGCATGCTTTAGTTTGGTATTTGTGCGCGCCTCACTGTGTCCTAGTTTTTCAAGCGCGTCCAAAAATACAAAGTACGTAAGTAAATGTGTAAATGAAACGAAAAGTCACAGGGTACCCTTATACATTCGCCTAGGACCACTCGAAGGCGAAAGCCATCTTATTCTTTTTCTTCTTAGTCGATGTACTAATCCTCCCCGCGCGCTTCCGAGAGCTTTCTGACCTGACATTGTTTTTCACTGCCTCTAAGATAAGAGGCTTTCGAAGCTTTCCGCGCGTCACCTGGTGCCTCCATTGGCTCCATGATCGGCCCACCATCGAGCAAGCGACGTCACGTTATGTGATGTCAGAGTGACGTCGTGATGACGTTACACGGTAACGCCATCACGTGGTGATTACTTTCTGCATCACTTCTGTTGACGCCGACGGCGCGGAGGCCAACGGTCAAATTTCGCGTTTGATGAGGCTTCAACGGTTTTAACCTCAATAAATACGTGCACAACACAGATTTGCCGGTCATCCACTTTCAAAAAGTAGAATCGCTCGTGATGTTTTTTTTTTTTTTTTCTGATGATTGCACATAGTTGTCGCTATAGGTTGATGGTAAAAATAGAGATTGCAGCAAGGAATAATCTTCAGATGATGAAAGTTATGTCAACGATGGATATCACCGCGATCTGTATAATTTACTTTAATTTGGCGGGAATGCTGCGATGAGAAAAAAGTATCTTGATTGTTCCCGTTTAAATTTCTCGTGGCACTCTTCAACGAAACTTCCCACTGATTGTAACATTAGCAAGGGTCGGTTTCTTCGTATACCTCCCATAGGACGCGAAATTCAAACGCTCCGCCGACGCAAGCGCCGACAGCGCCGGGAGCGCTATTGAGTTACGCCCCTTGCAGAAGGCCGCCAAGCTCAAAGGGCGATGACGTAGCGATTACGTTGCTTACGTCGTCAGGGCAACAGTAACAACAGCCGCTCGCCTCCACCCCCTCTTCCTCCCTCTCCGCGCGCCGTTTTCTTTCTATTTTTTTTGTGCGCTTGCTTTTCCTCCTCTCCCATGCCGCGCACCGTTTTTTTATTTTGTACGCTTGCTTTTTCTCCTCTCCTATGCGCCGCGCTGGGATTTTTTTTTTTTTTTCGCGTGCGCTCGCGCGCGTGCTGTGCTTGGCCGCGCATTCGCGTTTGCCCGCAGCAAGCATGTGCTAGAGCATAAAGGACGAATCCACCTACAACATTTCTGTTACCTCTTTTTATTGTTCTGTTTCCGAAACTCAAGATTTGCATGTAATGGGGCACGATACAAGTTCAGGAGAAGAACAGAAGGGAAGAATTCACAGTGTGTGCATGACTAAACACAAAAGTTTATTGTAAAATTTAGAAATTAAAAAATCGAACACATTGGAAAGTGTAGGTCCTTTGACGTACACACATATAAGAAACACGATTTTCATTTGGTGCAACACCGAACAAAGTGCAGAGGAGCCTCTGATGAGAGGTAATCATGTAGTTTAAAGAAATGTCAGTGCATGACAAAAACATAACGAAGCGCAAAATAGGTAAATATGAAATAATATTGCAATGATTTACTTATTAACCGTTGAAATGATACGAAACACAAAACAACCACTTACATATTTGCTCAGATTTTGCACAAATATACATGAAATGCTGGACACCTTCACCAGATAAACAAAATGAAAAAGATAAGATTTAGCACAGTAAGTAGTACATTGCGCTAAAAAGAGCAAGACACAATATATGGTACTTGAACACTACTTGAAAGTTAGTTGGTGGCAACGGGATGCAGGCCATGGTCAGTTTATGCAGCAGCCCATGACATTCGAAGAAAAGCGTATTACTCAACGACCAGGTGAAATAAGCCTATACGCAGCTTTTCTTTCACCGCGGATACAATGCCTAGCTGAATATAACGCCACTGAAGGGAGGACGTCATGTTGGGTACACTGAGCACTTCATTGTGATAAACACAAACCGTAAAATTCTGCATATAGGACATGTCTCATGCCTACACATGAATCCTTAGAGCGGTTTTTCCATAGGCAATAACAGAGACAATATATAAACACACAAACTACTTCTTCAGCCGTAAGTACATAGCATATTCACGCACCGAGAAGAAGCACTGG
This sequence comes from Rhipicephalus sanguineus, assembly GCF_013339695.2. NCBI lineage: Eukaryota > Metazoa > Arthropoda > Arachnida > Ixodida > Ixodidae > Rhipicephalus > Rhipicephalus sanguineus. The sequence continues at coordinate 49,067,803 of NC_051184.2, forward strand.
GGGCAGGGTAGAAAGCTGGTCCACTTGAGTTGCGGATCGAGACTTCGCAGAGCGCTGATTCTACAGCTGTTAACCCCTCCTTGGGCAAACGTATCAGTTCTTGCCTTCTCGAATACTCCGAAAACGTTTCCGTCCTGAAATAAAGCAATTGAAAACTATTAATTCCAACGATACAAATTACGCAGTCGCATGAGGCAAACGTAGTTTCGTCGTCTCGGCTCAGTGCAAGCTGCGATACATTAGGCAGTTTTAGAATAGCGTACGCTATTTTAGCGTTTGCGGCTCGCTATTTCCGTCACTACGGGAGCCCGCAAGCGGTTAGCGTACGACGCATGACAGTTGCGCGAAAAGCCAACGCAAAGCTTTTCGTACGCTATTCTAAAACTGCCTATTGAGTCTCAGGAACGCGTATTTAAACGATGGCGAGTGATAAACAGGCAAAAAAAGCAAAACGCACTTCCATCACGCAGTTCTGTCATAGACGCAAAAGTTAAACTACGAGTCTCAAGTTCTTTAATTTCATTCCTTCTAGGAACAGCGGTATTAACTGCAACATCGTGCTTTTCACGATTCAGCCGTAATTAAAAAAGAACAATAACTGTGTTGTCCAACTGCAATTCGTAAATGTGTGGCTGCGAACGCAAGCCGCATGCTCACCTTTAGTTTTTCGGAACCTCGAAGAATCTTGCGGAACTCGGCCGGTCTTGAAGTATCCGTGCACCGTTCCATGATGTACGAATGGTGCGTGCCGTTAACCACCACGGCGGCAAGAGCGCACAACACGCAAACACCACGAAAACTCCACACGCCGGCCAAAGCTCGCTTCATGTAACGGAACATCACGAAACTTCATATCAAGGCCGGCGACTAGGGCGGGCTCCTGTATGGCGGCGACGGAGCACGGCTGACATAACGACCACTCCGATAAGTTTCAAGAGCGAATAATGACTCGCTAACCACAACGGGAGACTTGCAGGTGTCCGCCAAGCATAGCCTCCCTGCACGACCAGCCTGGTGCCCGCTCTCAGCACTCGCTTCGTGCTACAACGGAACTTTCGAGGAATTCAAAACTAGCGTCGCGGCGCGCGCGCGGCCTCCGCGGCCGGCGCGGGGTGCACAGCTTTGCCGGCACGGCGGCAGGCTGCCATTGGCTGCTTTAATTTTGAATCTCCATGAACACTAGCGCCAATTTCACCTTCAGTTGCGGCCCCTTTCAAAAGGCCGCCGAACTAGCAAATTATTCAAGATGGTGTCGGTGACGTCATCATGACGTAATTCTTTGGGACGCCGGAGCGGCAGTGTTTCCGGGTATTGACATTAGTGCGAGGGGCCATGGAATTTCCTATATTAGGGGCGAAGCTCCTTAAGGCGGCACCCGTTCGTCCCTCGTAGTCGTCGTGGTCGTAGTAGTGAGTAACAAGTCTTACGCTTTGACCTCCAAGGTGGTGCCGGTGGGAGATTTCTCCTGTGCGTTGTTGAACAATAAAAAATTCGCAGCGTGCGCGTTAACTAAAAGCCGAATTCTTCTGTCTCTCATTCCCCATTAGCAGCCATTGGCATGTTCCAGTAGGAAACGTTAGTAGAAGTAGAAGTGTAAGTGTTAGCTAAAAGCCGATTTGTTCTGTCTCTCATTGCCATTAGCAGCCATTGTTTACCTCCAAGGTAGTGCCTGGTGAGATTTCTCCTGTGCGTGATTAAACAATAAAAATTTTGTTCAAAACGCCGTTGATTGATGAAATAAACCAACGAAAGACGCCAGATGTTTTGTAAAAGCAGAACGAAAGAACGCCAGATGTTTTTCTTAAAGTGTAGTAGTAGTAGTTGCATGTAGCCACCTCGCCCGATCGTCAACGGGCGAGGTGGACCGGCAACGGCGCGAGGACCCTGCCGTACGAGAGTTAAATCACACTAAAAGACATACTTTGCGGGCGATACACTCCAGTGAGCTTTCAACTTTTCGTCTTAATGTACGTGATAAAGAAATTATTTCTACGAAAAACGCAAGGCACACCTTGAGCAATATGTTTGGTTTTGGGACGCTAAATGGAACCATGAGGCGATGCGAAGCCGGAGCACTTGCACGATCGCGTTCCGTTGGCTTTCGTTGGGCATGCTACCGACCTCGCGTCGTGGAACGCGCGTCCTGTCTTCCCTCTAGCCTTGCCTTTAATTCGCACAGGGCGAGCGGGGAATGCGGTCGCTCTTGGCGCTCTTTCGCTCGGGAGCGGTCTTCTTCCTTGCATTTCACCGATCACAAGTGATAATGAAGGGACCACGTAAACCAACAGTACAATAAAAGTTTGATGTTTCATATATACACGATGTTTCACACTCTTTATATTATGTACTGGGCGCATTTCACGGAAGAGTTTCACGGTTTACAGATGATTCCCTCCGTAGCTTCGCCCCACTCATCATCATTCACCCCGTGGATATGCTGTGATTTTTATTGAACCAATAAGTATGGGAGACCAGCGCTGGATAGGTGGCGCGCCGAAAAAGGGCACCTGGCGGGGAGTCGCGACATAACTCAGCCGCTCGCATGGCCTCCGCGCCGCCGGCTAATCTCGGAGGCAATGCCGCTCGCACTCAAACGACCGGCCGCACTGTACCGCGGTGAGCGCACGCGCGTGTGCCGTTCCCGTGCTTCATTTTGGCGCGAACACCTCGAGCAGCCATTGCGCCAATGATACTGCTCTATGGTTTAGAAAAAAAAATAACTTTGTCTGAAGGCTACTTTCTCAAGAAAGCATTGGAAAACGGAGACAAATCCTACAGAGCAGACTACGTCTGTGCATACGGCGTCAAAGAGACACTGCTGTGCCTTGATGGCGACTCCGTCCTCACCATTTTCTGATTGCGCCCTGGGATTTGTGTCAAGCTAGTGCAGGCTCACAGCCTCCATTGATAAGTACGTGCTGCGTCGATACCAGCTGCCCACTACTGCAGTAAAAAAAAAATAAGAGGCAAGGAGTATCTGCGTCAACGTTTTTCTGCCGTGGTATGTATGCCCAGCCTGCGGTATGTATGCACGCGGACGTTGATCAAGCAAACCACCGTGCTAGCAAAGCACGTATGGTGTCGCGCTGTTATGCTCGAGGGCGCGGGACAGATTCCCGGCCACGGTGGCCGCATTTCGATGGGGTTGAAATACAAAGAACACCCGCGTACTGAGATTTATGTGCACATTAAAGAACCCCAGGTTGTCAAAAATAATCCTGATTCCCACACTTTGGCGTGCCTCATTATCATACCTTGTTTGGCACGTAAAACGCTATAGCAAGTGTCTATGTTGATCAAACAGGTTTATTCTAAGCAGGCTAAGGCAAGCGAAAAAACTAACACAGTACGTTAGGCGAATTAAACGGCGAGTAAAAATCCAAGATATTTAACGCTTTTCTAGCGAGGCATATAATTGCGATGGCACTTCGCCGCGGAAGCCAATACACAAAGATGCTTTACCGCATCGGCTGACTCCAGTAAGCTAAGCTTCGAGTAGTCCGCTGATTTGTTCGTGACAACTCTGTCTGTAGCACAAGTAAAGTTCAACGGAGGCATCCATCGCGGGCGTATTTCTTATAACTTTGCAGCGGCTTCGGCGCGAACGTGCCCCCGTACACATCTCGTAGACAGACAGCTTTCCTTCTGCGTAACTGTTTGCAAATGATGCAGACTACCTGCCTATCGTATCATTCATTGCACGCGGTGGCATCAGAAATGAACTTGGTGGTGGTCAGACGAAAAAATTGTTACATATGTTGCATGCTGCATAATATGTACGTTTTTTTACGACAAAACACCGATGAAATTCCTCTCGTTGGCCCCGGTTTCCACTGGTGGCCCTTACTATCGAATAAATCTAGCAGACACGCGCAATTCGGTTTAGAAATCAGCCCGACGCCACTAGACAGTAGAGCAAGAACATACTGTGCTCGCCTGACTGCCGGGATGCAACGCCGCATCCGTTCATATTCATACGTTTTAGAAGGAAAACATAGAAGGATACGTCCTCCCTCATTTCTACGTATTGTGGCAGTTGAATGCGCAACAGTACCGCCAGCATCCTCTTGTTTTGTTTCGGCGATACGCGCCCGCATCGCCTCAACCAGTCGCCACTCTCGTCCGCGGGAGCGGCTGGAGTATGCGCGCTTTGACCGCCAGGGCGGCTGCGGAAACTCCAGCGCTGGTTCCCTATAACGGCCATAGAATGCCTTTTTTGACTGTCTTTTTTTTATTCCTTTTCTCTGCCTGCGCTCCTGTTCCTAGGGCATATCTCTACTCGATCCATTTGCCTATACAGCGCAGCAAGTAGTCGTCCATATAGGTATATGCGCCTGCAGAATTTTCTCTATTGAATTACGACCTTTCTCTCTCAAAAGCCCCCACTTGTAACAGAAATAAGGGCGGGCAAGCATCATCACCTCATTTTCTTCTTATTCGGAACACTCACACACAGACATACACACAGGAGGGGTGGCTGGTATACTAGTAAATACAGGTGGCGCTGGCGACAAAAGATATTCGTAAAATATACTGAGAAATGTGGTAAGAAATGTTATCATGGAGCAGGTAGCCCAAAAAATCCGTTGACACAAGCCAGGAACATAAACACGAGACGAGTGCTGTTCGTGACTTGTGTCAACGTATTTTTAGGGGCGAAGCTCCTTAAGGCGGCACCCGTTCGTCCCTCGTAGTCGTCGTCATCGTAGTAGTCCGTAACAAGTCTTACGCTTTGACCTCCAAGGTGGTGCCGGTGGGAGATTTCTCCTGTGCGTTGTTTAACAATAAAAAATTCGCAGCGTGCGCGTTAACTAAAAGCCGAATTCTTCTGTCTCTCATTCCCCATTAGCAGCCATTGGCATGTTCCAGTAGGAAACGTTAGTAGAAGTATAAGTGTAAGTGTTAGCTAAAAGCCGACTTCTTCTGTCTCTCATTCCCATTAGCAGCCATTGTTTACCTCCAAGGTAGTGCCTGGTGAGATTTCTCCTGTGCGTGATTAAACAATAAAAATTTTGTTCAAAACGCCGTTGATTGATGAAATAAACCAACGAAAGACGCCAGATGTTTTGTAAAAGCAGAACGAAAGAACGCCAGATGTTTTTCTTAAAGTGTAGTAGTAGTAGTAGTATGTAGCCACCTCGCCCGATCGTCAACGGGCGAGGTGGACCGGCAACGGCGCGAGGACCCTGCCGTACGAGAGTTAAATCACACTAAAAGACATACTTTGCGGGCGATACACTCTAGTGAGCTTTCAACTTTTCGTCTTAATGTACATGATAAAGAAATTATTTCTACGAAAAACGCAAGGCACACCTTGAGCAATATATTTGGTTTTGGGACGCTAAATGGAACCATGAGGCGATGCGAAGCCGGAGCACTTGCACGATCGCGTTCCGTTGGCTTTCGTTGGGCATGCTACCGACCTCGCGTCGTGGAACGCGCGTCCTGTCTTCCCTCTAGCCTTGCCTTTAATTCGCACAGGGCGAGCGGGGAATGCGGTCGCTCTTTCGCTCGGGAGCGGACTTCTTCCTTGCATTTCACCGATCACAAGTGATAATGAAGGGACCACGTAAACCAACAGTACAATAAAAGTTTGATGTTTAATATATACACGATGTTTCACACTCTTTATATTATGTACTGGGCGCATTTCACGGAAGAGTTTCACGGTTTACAGATGATTCCCTCCGTAGCTTCGCCCCACTCATCATCATTCACCCCGTGGATATGCTGTGATTTTTTTGCGCTACCTGCTCTATCATGCATTCTGACAAACTCGCCCAGATTTCCGTTCTCGTAAGACATGTCATGGCTGCCATTCGCAACCAAGATAGTTCCAGGGTTTCGCTGCGGGGGCAAAGAACGATGCAATAAGGCAGCAGTGTGGGCATGTAGGCGGCCAACTTGACCAGCACGTTCTTATAGGCGTGATAGGACTAACGCGATAAACTGGTATGCGCTAACCTCATATCGGTGCGATAAATGAATATGAGTACGATGAGCCAAACGGTACGATATTGAACAGATTTTAGTGTGTTTATCATGTGATTATGTGTCCAGACGGTATTTGCGTGCGTACTCGAGCTTTGGTCCAACGAGGGATTTGAGGGCTCATAATTGGACGCGTTGCAGAGAAGGGCATGCAGATGCCGTTTCATAAAGCCGAGGGCTTTGTTAGCGGATGATGCAGTTTCAGTTGCGTATTAGGGGCGAGGAGTTACTGAGTCGCCCTTTTTCGGACGCGTCTCGATTGCGTGCGAGGCAGGATACCGCCGGCGTGCTCCCCATAGGTTTTGCTGTCGGCACTCTACAAAAACACGATGGGCCGCGAAGGAAAGTAGGTGATCCATTGTTGATGGATATCAGGCCCTGACATAGCACAAAATCAACAATGTCCCTACAGCGGGTGTTAAAAGAAGCGGGGTCCAACTTGGGATGATGCGCATTGATATCCTCAACTAATACGTGTGGACCTGGGCAAGCTTGAAGCACAGACAAGAGGTGTGAACAGTCCATGCGGCTTCTGGGAGAGATATATACACCTGTGACAGATATCGCACGCCGCTTGTACTGCATCGTTAGCCAGATACACTCATTTGAAACATAAGAAGCCACGTCATTCCTCACGTACGTTAAATCCCAATGTATAGATATAATCCCTTTGCTAGCACTTCGGTCATTGCGAGACCCAGTGTCACATTTCCCGAAATTCAAAACGATGTCACCATGTTCGGCTGACATTTAACAAACAAAGAAAATTGATATGCAAACATCCATTGGCAAAAGTCAGACAACGTTCTCGGAAACCTCTTGCATTCAACTGCATTATTGCAGATATGCGCACAGAATTTTCGAATAAAATCGCCATATTATTCTATGGAAGCGCTATCAGGAGCGGTTCCGGCACGTTGAGGATCTGCACAGCTGTCTTCACGTCGGACGTCTGTAGCTCACCGGGAATTGCACGAACAAATTTTAGCAGGTTCTTCAGTGAAGTGTCAGTCTTGTCAGAGTCTTGCCTATTATTTCCGCCATCTTTGAAGTTGCAGCTCGCGATGTGGTTTTTCGTATTCCTCCGGACGGTAGCGAAGGCCACTCAGCGTCTGAAACATCGGGCCAGCTCTGAAACAAAGGTGGCCCTGGCCCACTTTCTGCATCCCTTGGACGTGGCGCACTTGAGATTAGCGTAGCGGCCGTACGATGCGGACGCATCTGTTCATCCTGGGCTGTGAGATGCATCGGTCCTATGACCCTACTGTATGCCATTCCAATAATTCCGCGTGATTCCTTACGGAATCCAAATGTTCTTGGTGTATGTTCCACATATTTTCCATATATTTCCGTAAGAATGTTACGGAATTATTGGAATGACATACGGAACGTTTCAGTAGGGGAGGGCTGCAGGTTTCACTGGCGGCTGCATATTGAACGGCGTCTACGACGGCGGATGGATCAGACAGCATCTCTGTGTGTAGAGTTCTCCCTCACCATCTTCCGCAGGTCGCGAATTCCTTCTTTTATCTTCGGGCACTCCTTCGAAGTCGCTTCATGTGCACCACAGCAGTTTGGGCATTCCAAATGAACATCAGCATCGCAGCTGTCAACCTTATCAGGGCCGCCGCAACGCTGGCAATGCGTCTTACTCTTGCACACTGCGTTTACGGGGAGTACGCTTCGGAACCCCGAGTGACACTTTAGGTACGCGGTGCTAAACGGAAAAATAAAGCACACTCGTAGCAAAAAGGAGATGGCCACAGACAGCGGGCGCGTTTCTTGAACATGTAGATAAAGAAGAAAAACAAGATTACATTCAGAAGTACGATTGCTCTACGTTGAATTATACATAAAAACAGTTATTTTTTTCTCACCAAGAAACGCAGCTGTCCTTATACAAGCGTTGCAAGTCAATAACGGACGAGACGCAGGAAGGTGCGTTCACGGAACGAACTCCGACCGGAGTATACACGTCTAATAGTAACACTTCGCTTGCGTCATTTAGATTTAGTGAAACGCACTTTAACCGAAGTGTACCTCCGAAAGTAGGCTGCACTTAACTTGCCCGCTTGACACGGGCATTACACCATGGTTCTCATGCACTTTCCACCGAACATCACCCTCGCCACTCCTTTGAATAGACACCGCATTTCCTTTTTCACCAAACTTCAATGTCGCCTTCTCAATCGCAACATAGCCTTCCCTCTTCCTACCGCGCCTCACCCTCGCCACACAGCAAGGCCTCGCAGCAAGCACTGAGCAAACACGGGCGGGCAGCAAAGGGTCGACAAAGAGCTGCTTCGCTGTTAAAAGTGATCTATTCCGAGTACTATGCATTCTACTATGGGATAGCAGCCCGTTCTCCCAAAGAGGCAATAGAAAATGAAAAAAACGTTGGATGCGCAAATTGAATAACGGAGCACATCTGGCTTAAGTTGAAAATACAGTCTGATATTACCTGGTTATATTGGCCACACGTTTCTGATTATATTTCTGCAACTTTAACAAATTCTTGTAAACGTGAAATTTACTAAGAACTATTCCCCTTTGACGCAGCTCTTTTATTATCAGAGTATGGTGTTTCACCAGAAAAACGATAGAGAAGATTATCGCAAAAATGTCATAGGAAGTTTAACCAAGCGTTTTCACCACGCGTTATGGATGAACATGATTCAGCGCATGGCTAAATGAAGTGTACGAATTCAATGCGCTGTGTTTTACTGCTTTTTTAGATGCGAAGCATCTTTTAGAGGAGCTTAAACCGGTAGTGGTATGCGGCGTGACCACCCTTACTGCGCATGCGCAGACCCCCTCCACATACCTCCTCTCAAGTTCCCCTCTCCCCTTCCCCCTCTCTACTTCCCCTCTCCCCCCTCTACGCCTCTCCACTCCTACTCCCCCTCTCCACTCCCCCTCTGAAACGCGGGCTCGACATGCCAAAACGCTGCTTCGCATCGCCTCTCTGGCATCGCCCCTCTCCTGCGCAACGCCGTGATGAGTGCCAGCGCATGCGCGTCCCCTCCCACTCTCTCTCCTCTCCTACGCTCCCCCCTCCCCCTCGCCCGCCTAACGACCACGTTCCCCGCTCGCCCTGTGAGAATTAACGGCAAGGCTAGAGGGAAGACACGACGCGGGTAGCGTTCCTCTTCGCGTTCCACGACGCGAGGTCGGTAGCATGCCCAACGAAAGCCAACGGAACGCGATCGTGCAAATGCTCCGGCTTCGCATCGCCTCATGGTCCCATTTAGCGGGAGATGGTGTAATGTTAAAGACGATAGTCTTTCTTGGGGAACTTAAACGCAGAAATTTTGGTCTGTCTTTCTGTCTGTCCTTCTGTCTGTCTTTCTGTTTGTCGGCACGTCCCTCGATTCAGCCACTCGGCCAAAGTTGAACCACTTGCCCAAGGGCCAGCCATCGTGAACGGCTGACTAGGTTCATACTTGTGTACATTGTTGATCAAAAAGCAAACATTACGCATATCTGAGGCGCAACATCACTAGGTAAGTATTAGGCGGTGTGTTCCTTTAACAGAAAATACATAGATACTCAATTTTAAAGACCTTGATGGTATGCGTTTAACGTTGAGACAGTAACGCGTTTATTAAAAGATTGCCACAGCTGAAGCGATCAGCGGTCCAAGCCGAGCACGCGCGAGCGCTAACAACAACAACAACCGTCTTCGTCTTCTTCTTTCGCAGGCGTTCTTGTCTGCGCCCTACCATGTTACAAATCACTCCCCCGCGGAAAAGGAGCCATCCTGGCGACCTAAGAAACAGGTACAACTGGTGGGTCATAATGCGGCTTCAGTCCATCGACGTGAACAGTCTCGCGGCCGCGACGACGGCGGTCCGTAGATGATTGAACAGGCTCAATCATATAGTTAACTGGGGATGCTTGACGTAGGACGCGGTAGGGGCCTTCGTACTTAGGCAGTAGCTTTGTGGAAAGGCCAGGAGCGGAGGAGGGAACGCGAAGCCACACCAACGTTCCAGGCGAATACGACTGAGGAGGCACGTTTTCGTCGTGACGGTCCTTCTGGCCCTACACGGCCTACAATGTTACAACCCTAGTTTCTTAAGGTGCGCTGAAAATGCGACTGCGCTGAAACTTGTCTTCCTCCGTGCCCTCTGCACAAGCTCATGTTGTGTTTCGGTTTCGGTTCAGTATTGCATTGTACGAATGACAGGGGGCGCCGCTCTGGCATTCCTGTTTTACCCAGGCGACGTGTAAGTAAGACAGTTTGTGGAGAGTACTCCTTGAGTGCGGACGTTTCTTCTCCTTCGGCGCATCGCGCCAAACAGCGTGTTCGTGCTGGCCGGCGTCCCCACCGGTCGCGTTGGTCACCGCCGGTCTTCGCCTGCCGCTGCGCCGGGACTACCAGCCCGCAACACAGCACTCGTGTTTCCCGACGTACTGCCAGATGGCGTCCATATCTCACGCAGCGCCTCTTCTATCGTCTTTAGACGACATTTGCAGCGAAGCACGCAGATACGCGGCCAATTTTTTTTATTACAACCCGTCGTTCGAGGTAGCCGATAGTTGAGTTAACGTCGGTGCCGCGCGTGTTGTATCGCTAAGGCAGGAATTTCACAGACGTCACACGCTGCGTCACGGCACTGTCACGACATTGGTGTCAGTTTTTTGACACAGCGCTATTATC